>NW_028227258.1:6575000-7045000 GCF_978045245.1 Mus caroli | reverse complement strand
GACCAAGGAATGGCACCCCAAGACTACAGCAGACAGCAGCGTTGCTGGTGCAGTCTTGGCTCTCCTTTTCTGATTAAAAAGAACTGGGATGAAGAGGAGAGGAGGGTAGAGCCTCTTTGGTAATGTGCAGCTGTTTAACATGAGCTGTTGGAGACAAAGCTGAGCAGCTGTGCACAGCTGTGTGGCTGGCACAGCCCGGTCTTTCTTGCTGTGCGGATGCTCTCACCTCCCACCTGCAGACTGCTTCACAGGCAGGCAAGCTTTCAGCCAGGATGGAATTCCCTCTTTGGCTCATAGCTAAAAGACACCCCTGCCCCAGTACTCTGCATGCAGAGATGGCAGGGGGGAGATCTTCTGCACAGTAGAGCATCAGCCAAGTTGACTTTGGTTCTTGTGCAGATGGCTCTGTGGACCTCCCTGGACTTTGGCTGAAAATATATTTTCTCTTCACTTTTCAAATCCTCAAATGAACCACGATGATTGCTATGAACATGTTAAAATCTCAGGATCTACGCCAGCCTCAGCTTCCCTGTCGGAGATTCAGGAACTTTTCTCATTGCCCTAGTCAAGCACCCGATACAAGGCAAGCAGGCTTGTAGGTCAGAGGAAATCAGTCCACTGTGGAGGACAAGCCTGGTGACAGGGTGGCTTGGTCCCCGGTGCTAACAGGAAGCAGAGAAAGGGGAATCCAGTGCTGGGCTGACTTTATTTCCTTTTTCATTCAGTCTGGGACCCCTGGGCCATTGGATGGCGCTACCAACATACAGGGTGGGTCTTTCTTCCCTCAGTTAAACTTCTCTGGATTCTCCCTGGGAGGTACATTCAGAAATGTTGCCCCAGGAGTTTCCTCATCCAATCAAGTTGGTGATGGAAATGATCTATCACAGTGAGCACTGTGGGGCAGAGATCTTCACGCTATGCTTCTGGTATGGGTAGATGTTGTAGTTTGAATGAAAATGGTTCCCACAGGCTCATGTATTTGAACGCTTAGGTACCAATCAGTGAACTGTTTAGGAAGGATTAGGAAGATGCCTTTAGGGGTGGGCTCAAAGCTTTAAAAGCCTGGGCCAGGCTCAAGGTCTCTCTCTTTCTGCTGTCTGTGGATCAGGATGTAAAGTTCTAAGGTACTGCTCCAGCACCATGCCTGTCTGCTTCCTATTATGATGATCATGGACTGACCCTCTAAATCTGTTAAGTGAGCGACCAATGGAAGTTTCTTTATAAGAGTTGCCTTGGTCATGGTGTATGTTCACTGCAATAGAACAGAGACTAAGATAGTAGACTTCTAGAGCAGGTGGGCTTAGCTTGCTTAGAGCCCAGTTTTGATCGGCTACAAGTCTCCTGGGTGAATGTGGCAGTTTGAATATGAAACGCTTTCCACGGGGCTCCCAGGGTTGAATGCACCCAGGTGGTGGGAGCTATTTTGGGGAGCTTCTAGAAAATTTAGGAGAAGGAGCCTAGCTGGAAGAAATAGGCCAATCACTGGGGAGCGGGACGGAGAGGGCATGACCCCACCCCTCTCTAATCACAGTATTGCAGAAGTAACTAAAACAGGGCTGAACCTGAATGATGCTCTCTTCTGCAAGTGTACTCATTGGCAGGTAAGGCTTTCCTAATGCATGGTCTAAGGAGCAGAAGTTTATAAACACTGGGCTTTCGAAACGAAAATTTCATAGATCATCACTGTCTAAATGTTTACCCACCAGCATATATACTACTAACTTTATGGAAATATACATAGAGCCCAGGGTATTAGTGAACATGCCTTCAAACTCACACTGATACATCCTCTAGTAAAAGTGTAACTGAGATAATGTGGTCATTGGGATTTAATGAGTTTGCTTTCTTGGTGCACATGTGTGCGCATGTAGTTAAGAGATAACTTCAACTGTTGCCCCTCTTGTGACATCCATGTTATTTTTTGACATAGGAACTCTCATTGGCTTGGAACTTGTCAATCATGCTAAAACAGCTATCCCAAGCCACAGGGCTCCTCCTGTCTCTGCAGCCCCAGTCTGGCTCACAAGAGCCTGTTACTGCCTCAGACATTTTTACACAGGTTCTGGAGGTAGACCTCAGGTCCTCATACGTGCATAGTGAAGGCTTTTATGTTTAAGTTGATAAAAATCATATAAGTGTTTCACCAATTACCAAACTGATGATTTAGACTAGACAAAAGTAAAATCCCCTTATCTTTGTCTCCGGGGAAGTGTTAGGTTGATTTCTTTGGGCAATCAATGCCGACGGCTAGCACGCTACCCTCTGGGATTACTATATTTATGTGGCTTGTATTTTTTTCTCAAAGATCAAAAAAAATCATGTATCTTTAACAACAGCAATTGTGACAGTGCGTATCGCTGCCTGCGTGTTCTAATTCCATGATTGCATACATTTGCACAAATTATATAATAAGATGCAATTATGATAATTACAGAGGAATAGGCAACAATTGAAAAAATTACAAAGTGCCCCTAAAATAACACTAAATTATGAGAAAACCAGCAGACAAACCAATACACAAAAGGAAAGTGTTTGAAGATGAACCCGACTGTAAACCAGCAAGCATCCCAGTGAGAAGCCGTTGAGTGAGCACACTGATCGCGTGCTATGGCAGGACAGACCCATCTAAGGGTAAAGTATTTTCATTATCGTGGGGATGGTTAACACCGTGACTTTCCAAAACATATTATGACAAGAGAACCCTTCTCCTCGCTTATTTCTTATTGTTACTTCAAAGACAAGAGGAAGGATAATTACTCCAGTCATAAAGCACAGACAACTCTATGGAATTTTAAGTAGGATGAGCTGGCTCCACTGTGATTTTCTTGTCTTCTTCCCTATCAGCACTGTCTCCAAGTGCATATCATTTTCAAGGATATATAGCCTGAGAATCTTTGTCTAATAATTTTCTTCTTAGGAAAATCACAGCCATAAGACAAATGACGTGGCTCACACATTGGAGTCATCTATAAATTGTCGCGTGTTTTATTTACATCCCAATTTCTCACTTTGCTTTATATTTCAGACAAATGTCATTAATATAAAAATTGGGGAGCTTGTCTCTTTGGTTTCTTGTGCAGTTATTTTATTGAATCCATGGCTACATTTTGGCAGACCATGACAATGAATAATTAACACCCTGACACTCTAGAATTCTTCACAAAGCAACTTAGATTCATCTCCACACTGTCCTTTTTCATAGTCCCTGCCTTTTCTAAGCACTGAGCTGAGTTTCTTACTTACTATATATGCAGTGTTACATGGTAAGCCCGTGTGCTGGGGCTTCCCATCAACATAACGCCCACTTTACAGATATGGAAACTGACTCCTTCCTTATGGGGAGATATTCTAGAGGTTACAAAGTACTTGAGTCAAAATGTGAACTGGTCAATAGTTTTGTGACTTCAAGCAGTGCACATGTTATGAGGCTGTGGACGTACAAGGTTATGAAGCTCCAGGCGTGCATAGATGGCCGCAGCGTGGCCGCAGCAGAGATGTCTTATAAGTAACAGAGACACAGACAGCAATGATCTGAACAGGAAGTTCTGAGGTGCCTGAAGGTTTCTACCACGAGACCAGGGCAGCACCAGAGCCCTATTACGGTGGTCCCAAAGATGCTCTATGTATTTTATGCTCTATGTATTTTATTTTTAAAACAGAGTTTTAAAAAACACTGGGAAGTGATACTCCAAAGGCAGGATGAATCAGATTCCTTGATTGTTCAGACTAACACATAATCACATACATATACTTTCAGGTTTTCAGGGCAGTGATGCACGCATGAAACCAATCGTACACTGATTACATGATTAGTGGTAAAATGTATTTATTACAGCAGATGGTCATTAAGCATCGTCCCTGGGTCAGTCACTAGGTAAGACTGCGAGAGCATGAGAATGAGAAACCAGGAAGTACCTGCCTTTGTGCAAGTTCATACACCTCCAAATAACCCAGCGGAGTATGTGCTGTATTGTGAAAGGAAGGCAAGGCGTTACACACACACACACACACACACACACACACACACACACACACACGACAGCTCCAAGCACAATGACCTAGAGAAAGGAAGACCTAAGGAGATGTTGTAGAGGATCAAGTGATGAGGAAAGGCAAGAGCCTAGTGTCAGGCGCTAGAGAGGAAAATGAGGGCTATGGCCTAGACCCACCCTTTAGGGTGTGGTCAGAACCTTATCACCAATCTAAGGAGTTAGGAGGCGGGGCCTGTGGAGCACGTGACAGGACTGATGCCTTCAAGAAAGAGCCTCACCCTTCTGCCATGAAAGAAAACAGTGCCAGGAAAATCATCTCCCAGGAAGAGGCCCCTTGCCACACACCACATGTGCAGGTAGGGGCCTTGACCTTGGACTTCTTGCGATTTATACCCGAGAAAAGGTACATTTCTGTTGTTTATAAACTACCCACTCAGCGGTGGTTTCTAACAAGCTCCTGTTGAAATTCAGTCTCCATTTTGAGATAGAAACGCCATCAAATTATGACGGTAAGAAGTGAGGCCTTTGAGAAGTAATCAGAACTGATTGACATCTATCATCAGACTGCCTTCCAGATATTTATGTGAACATCTGTAGATCTGGGCTGCTCCAAACTTTGGTCAGAGAACTTCTTTTTGTATTGGGCAGTGGTCAACACAGAGACACAGTAGTGTTCCAAGTGCTGAGAAAAACAATGGCAGCAAGAGTTCAGCCACAGAGAGAACTTCAATACCTCCTCACTGGCCACGCCCACTGACCACGCCCCATCGTCCATCCCCCACTGACCATACCCACACTGACTACAATACACTGTCCACCGACCCACGGGGCCTGCCCCGCCATCCACACCCCCACCGGCCATGCTCTGCTGACCACGCCTCCACTGACCACGCCCCCCATGGCCATGGCCCCATAAAGCTTGTAGAAGATTGGAGAAGAGAGTTGAAAGAATGTAAAAGCTGGACGGTGGAGACAAGTGCAGTGAATGCCATCCTCATGACATAACATGGCGTTATATACATGAACACACAGCAGCTGTGGTAACCTACACAAGATCGATTTGTCAAGATCAGGCCAGTTAAAAGGGTCAGCATGGACTGGGGTGGGGCCTCTGAAGCCTTGCCCCGTAGCTGTAGGATGAATGGCTGCTGAGAGATGGAGTCCTTTCTCTAGGAGTGTGGCCACTGGTATATCCCTATATTCCAGTGAGTGACACTTAAGTTCCTATGCATATGCAGCCCTAATAGGACTCAGTTAAATAAAATTACGTGATATCTTCTGGGTGAAGTCCCTAGGATTCGATACCACTCAGCTTCTGCCAGCAAGACAAACATGCATGTTTTTCCACTCAAGTGAGACACAAGAGCAAACAAGCCAAGGTAGACAACATGCCAAAAATAAGAACCCGAGAGAAATTCAGCAGGTGTGGAAGCATATCTAAGAGGAAATGGCGAGTGGCAAGTAATACTAAGAGCAGAGATAAAACCCGCTATGATTAAAGAGTTGATAAAGGGTTACTGTGTGCACGGAAAGAAACAGAGCCATCCAGGTGTCCTGAAGTTGGGCTAATATGACAGAAACATCTCATAAGGAACTGACAGAAATGCTGGCAGTGGGCTAAATTCAAGTCAACTAGTGGCTGATAATCCACACAAAGACAGAACACATACACAGCGCTTGGGTGACTCTGGAAGTAAACCTGAAGTGAGCAGGGTTATACGCGAGAGATACCAACAAAAGCAGAATAAAAAGCTAACTCAAGCTCTTCCATTTAATCTGTTGAGACCCCTCATGTCTCTCTTACTAGGAGGCTTCCACCCAGACAGGAAGCATAGGGTGTGTTAGCTACTTTGTGACTAAGACCACAGCCAAAAGCAGCCTGAGGAAGAAAGGGCTTATTGGATTTTAAAACTTCAGGTCCTCACTTAGAGAAGCCAAGGTAGGACATCAGTGCAGGAACCCGGAGGCAGACCTTAAACCGGAGCCTGTGTAAAGGTGCTGCTTACTGTCTGGCTCGCTCAGTTTGATTTCTAATACATCCAGGACCAAGTGGAGCACCACACACCATGGACTGGACCCTCTCACATTCACTAATCAAGAAAATGCATTCCCGCAACTGAAAGTCCTTCCCAAATGACTCTGCCTTGTGTGTCAAGTTGACAAAGCCTAACGAACATCCAGGGTAGCCGGGGAGAGATACCAGTCAGATGATTTTGGAAGCTGACATAGTAATTATCTTTATTTTTCTCCTGTTGCTATGAAAGTTACCCTGAGAAAAGCAACCTAAGAGAGAAGGGTTTGTTTTCGCTCACAGTTCAAGATACCATGGCGGGGAAGTCAAGCCAGCAGGAACCTGAAGCAGCCAGCCACATCCTAGCATATCCACAATCTGGAAACGGAGAGGATGAACTGTACCCAGCTTGCTTTCTCCATTCCAAATATTCATTTTTATGTCTGTGTCCATATATGTGTGTACTATGTATGTGCAGTTGCCTGTCACAGCCAGAAGAGGGCAGTGGATCCCCTGAGGTTGGAGTAACCCATCCCAGGTTCTAGGAACCCAACTCGGGTTAGCTGGAAGAACAAGAAGTATTGTTAACAGCTGGACCACCTCCTCTCTCCAGCCCCACATTCTCCACCTTATACAGTCCAGGATTTCATGCCCAAGAACTGGTCTCACCTATAATGAATGTGGGTCGACTCGCATAAGTTAACATAATGGAGACAGTCCCTCCACAGACACACCCAGAAGCCCACCTCCCAGGTGGTTCTAGGATTGTCAAGTGGGCACCACTAGTCATCTTGGCTATAGGAGAATACATACCGGAAACCATGACAAAGCCTCAGCTTGGGTTCCAGAGAAGGCCCAGTTTCACTTTGAGTGGCATCGTACCTGAGGGGCATTCAAAGAGACTGCTCTAGTCAATACTTGACATATGGATCTGTAGCTCAGGAGAGAGGCCCATGGTCAAGAAAACGACAGAATCCTTTCATTAACCGTATATGCATCTAAAGAAAGACATCTGATGAGACACACCCAGTTTCCCAACACAGTTTCTAGCTTAGAAAGATATTCTGGCTCCAGCTGCCAATCAGAAGTACCACCATGTGATTCTGCTCATACCTACCACACAAAAGGATCCCAACCTGGTGGGACAGCTCTCTACTTAACGCAGGTTTTCCTCTAAAACTTGACACTGATTGCCATTCATTCTCTTCTCCCCTCTTCGACAGGCTTTCAAGAATAATTATCTGATCAGGAAGTTCAGAAGTTCAGCTATTATTTAAGCTGCCTTTCTTAATTCAAATTCTGACTTCGCTCCATAAAAGACAGTCCCACTACATTTCCTCCTCTGGGGAAATGGTTCCTGAGCGAGACGCTTCTATCAAACTCTGCAGGGAGGAGCCCGAAGAAGACTTTCTTCTAGATACTCACAGAAGTCTTACGTTGGGGAACAGTGTGGCTCTTTTATTACCACATTCTCCATCTTGAGGGTGCTTTCCACTTGCCTGGGTTAACTACCCAAGAGACACAAACTTTATCAAACATTTTTTTTTTAACATTAGCTTGGGGGTTTGTGTTGTCAGATAAGTGCTTAAAACTGTTTTCTGCTCTTCAGTTAATAGGAAATGACTAGTATGGCTTTTCTACCTCCAAGATGAGATGAGCTTTTAGGTAGTTGGGTCACGATAACTTTCTGCATAAACAGGAAGTCAAGTTGATTAGGGAAGGTCACAGTGGACAGATTCTTTCTGAACCAATTCCCCACAGCTAAAACCCACCCCCTGCTCTGGGTATGAACACTGCAGGCAAAGCACAAGATGACACATGACTCATTCTCCTTCTTTGCATTGATCAAACAAACCCAAGTGTACACTGTTGCAGTTCTTGTTTTCTGGCCAATCCACACACAAAGCCCCAGTTCGCAAATGACTGGTATAGGAAACAGGCTTTGCTTTAGGAGAGCAATTCCGCAAAACAGAGCAGACATTTTGTCTTCATGAACTATCATCAAAGCGCAATACTTTCCCCATCACTGTTAAAGTGAGAGTTAACTATTCTATTTGTTTTCTTTTATGTGTGTGTGCATGCTCGTGACGGTCAGAGTGTAGTCTTATTAGCTGCTGTTCCTTCAGGCTCTGCTTTTGTTTCTTTCTGATAGTAACTTTCACTGGCCTGGAGCTCGCCTAAAAGACGACACTGGCTGTCCAGTGAGCCTCTGGGTTCTTGCCTGTCTCTGCCTCCCCACTGTGGGGTTTATAAGTACACACCACCATGTCTTTCTTTAAAAATTGTCTCGGTATGAAAGTCAGGTCCTCCTACTTGCAAGGCAAGCACCGTATTTACTGAGCTTGCCAGCCCCCTTTCATCTCTAGGCCAATCAGGCTATCAGAGGAAGACCACGATCTCTCTCTCTCTCTCTCTCTCTCTCTCTCTCTCTCTCTCTCTCTCCCTCCCTCCCTCCCTCCCTCCCTCCCTCCCTCCCTCCCTCCCTCCCTCCCTCCCTCTCTCTCTCTCTCTCTCTCTCTCTCTCTCTCTCTCTCTCTCTCATTTTTTCCAGACAGGGTTTCTCTGTGTATCCCTGGCTGTCCTAGAACTCACTCTGTAGACCAGGCTGGCCTCAAACTCAGAAATCCACCTGCCTCTGCCTCCCGAGTGCTGGGATTAAAGGCGTGTGCCACCACTGCCTGGCAACCACAGACATCTCAAACCTGGTGTCAAGGGGAGCTGCTGGGACATTTTTTCTGAGACCATGAGGATGGGGTGATTGTGGGGGAGGGCTCTCTGCACCCTGTGCTCAGGACGCTCCCAGGACTCTGCCTCAGGCTGAACATCCACAGCGGAATCGGACATGAAGGGGAATTACTACCAACGGTACCAAGCTCCACATGGGATAGCTGCGAGCTTCCTTCTTGTCACATTCATTTAGGCTGTTCTGAGTTTGACTTTCATTCAGCATTCATGCTGGGTACTTCCATTCCTCCATTCATTCTAGCTGCCTTGTGGAATTCTACCTTAAGTATACTGCAGTTTGTTTGCTCGAGCCTGGAAGGATTTAGGGGCTAATCCCAGGACCTGCTATAGACATCCTCATGCAGTCCCTTTAAGGGAAGTGTGGGTGCCTATGGGGCAGCTGAAGCTGTCAGTGTGATTGTGTTCTCCCATCTTTCCAGAGTCCCTAACACGGCCTTCTCTTTGCAAACATGGAATGACCCAAGGGCCTGTGCAATAGACTTCTCTTCCCATCGTCTGGCATCCATCCATCTTGCTCCAGTGATGAACATCGCCCACATGCTCAGGAGAGACTCCTTCCCTGCCAGAGTCAGCCTGAGCCCAAGCCAATTAGGCTTGTGTTATCACAACTGTTTTGTTGAGGCCTAATTCCTGGTGGGTGCAACTCCACCCATTAAACTGTTCTGCTAAGTAGATTTTAGCGAATTCAGAGACAGATAAAAATGTCGCCATAGTTAATTCTAGAACATGGCCACTACCTTAAGAAGACTCCGCTCATCTGTTAGCTGTCATTGGCCCACCTGCCCACTCTGGCCAAGCTTGAGCGAGCGTGCACCAGAGTGGATACACCAGGAAAGTTCTAGATAAATGGAATTACACAATATAGAGTCTTTGTGACTATATTTTAAATTTTTACTTTAAAAACTTTTAAACTGTTTGTATGTATGTCTCCGTGGGCATGTGCACATAGATGCAGGTGCCTGAAAAGGCCAGTGGGTTTTCTTCACCCTGAAGCTGGAATTGCAGGCACTCTGAGCCACCTGATGGGGGCTCCTGGAGAGGTGAACTTGGGCCCACTGAAATAGCAGTGCTTGCTCTTAACCGCCGAGTCACCTGTCGCCAGCCCATAATCACATTTTAAATTCAGAGTAATGATTTCATGGGTTTATGACATCAATTATTATTTCAGTCCACTCTGTGACCAAATTAGCATCCAAATGTACGGCTTCATCCATTCAAGAGTGGGCTGATGTAATGCAGCTCTAAATGAGTGCAGTAGTGTGTATATCTATCTATCTATGGATATATCTATAAATTATATATATTATATATGTCCATATATAATGTACAGATATAAAGAAATGTATAAAGAAACATATGATATATATAAATGTATAAAGAAACATATAAATATAAAAATATTTTAAAATACATATGTATATATGTTGGGGTATATTGTGTGAAGGTATATCTCTGTATATTGAATTATTTATTCTGTACTGGCAGAGCTAAGTGCTGAGAGGATCTTGGTTTTTTATTTTCTGTGGCTCATGACTGTTTTCATAGTTTGTAAATATTTTTTTTCCCTCACCGGCCTAGAAAGAATCTGGAATTCTATATGATTGGTATAGTAAAGATCTGATGGCCAATAGCTGGACAGAACATGGAAGGCAGAACTTCTGGACAGAAAGAGGGATCCTTGGTCAAGATGAGATTCACCAGTGGACACGGAGGTGAACAGATGGACCAGCATGGAGCAGAGAGGTAGAGCTACCGAGATGGTGTGACATAGTGCCAGGATCAGTCGGGTTATGCTAGAGAGCTGGCTGGGAGACTGTCCTAGCTAAAAGGCCTAAGCTTTAAAATATTAAAAAGCCTGTGCCATTATTTATATCTCTGGTGGGTCTGAGAAAGCCCATGTGCATGTATATGTATGTTTTTTCATTCAATATTCTTTCATTTCCCCATCTCTTCCCAGATACTCATCACCCCACCACCTTCTCACCTACCAAACTTCATGCTCTCTTTTTTTAATCTCTCTCTGTCTCTCTTTTTCCTTCTAACAGAAAACAAAAAAATGGAACCAAAATAAAAAAAAAAGTGAATGAAACCAAAACAAAAGAAAAAAAGCTCACAAAGACACAGGATATTTTTGGGTTGGCCAGCTACTCCTGGGCATGGGCCTGCCTCAGAATGAGGTTGATATACCCAGTGTCACTTCAGTGCGGCGGCGGCGGCGGCGGCGGCGGGGGTGGGGGTAATCAATGTTCCAGTTCCCAGCAGATATCAACTGCAAATAACTAACTTCTCAGTGAGGACGGCACTCTCTCTTCCTCCCTTTCTTCATGCTGGGCTTTGCATGGTTTGAATCTGTGCGTTCATGTGTGCGCTGCCTCAGTGTCTGAGTTTATATGTGTATCAGTCCTGTTGTGTCTGGAAGGGTGTGTTTCCTCAGAGCCATCCATCACCTCTGGCTCTTCCAGTCTTCCTGCCTCCTGTTCTACATAAACCGCTGAGCTTTGAGGAGAGGGCTTTGAAGACATCCCATTCAGGGCTGAGTGCTTTAAAGTCTCTCACGCTCCGTACATTGTCTGGGTGTGGGTCTCTGTTAGTTCCCGTGGACTGCAAGAAGCTGCTTCTCTGATAAGGGCTGCTTGAAGGTACTAAACGCATGGCGATAGCAGTAGTTTTTCTAACGATACACTTTCTTCACAATGATCGCTGCCTGGAGCAGAACATCTGGGACGGTTAGTAGCTCTGCGTATAGCCATTTGAGGAACTCCCAGACTTAAGGTCTCTGTTCCAGCCCTGCCCCCTCCCGGCTATGAGCAAGGGATACAGTTTCTTCACACCCTTGCCAGGGCCATCAGAAATAGTGTGAAGCCACACTGTACTGCCGTGGAGATTTGCATCTTTCTGACCATAAAGGATGCTACTCTTTCCTGGCATTAGCAGCCCACTTGTAGGTCCCTGTGGAGATGTAGGTCTCCCCCTTTGCCCATTCTCAAGTCGTATCATCTCTGAGCACTTGTTACATCATCTAGATGCAAGTGCCACACAAGATGAACGACTTGCAAATGTTCTCCTATTTCCTGCGCTTTCTCTTCACTTCTTTGATGGTGTCGTTTGAAGCATAGATGTTGTTAATTTGGACAAAAATTCCTTCATTTTGCCCCTTTGTTCCTCATCTTTTGGTTTGTGCTCATAGATAAGATTGCATTGCCAAGTTCACATAGATAGCTGTCTAAAAGAAACTGGTTTATATATTAATATGTCCATGTGTTTTACACTGATGACATTGCTCTGTTTTGAGTTGACAGAGGGTCCAGATAGGTTCTGTTACACTGACTACTCAGTGAGGACAGGGTGACTCATTCTTCAGCGGATACCCTTGATGCCCTTGGGAAAGTCACGTGACTATTTATACAGCAGACTCAATGCTATCTCCATGACACGTGTCTTTCCTTGTTGGAGTAACATCTCTTGGTTACTGAAATCCTGACAACGGACACTAGTTTTGAAACTGGGAGGTTCTGACATGTGAAAGCCTCCAAGCTCACTCTTTGCAACGCTGTCTTAACGAGGCCTAATCTCTTACCCTCCCATGTGAGCTTTGGTATCAACCTGTCAGTTTGTATAGAGAAGCGGAGGCCATCCTAGCAAGTGCCAGACTGCATCTGTCCGCGGCTTTGGGGAGTGCTGCCTTCCTAACTCTATGAAACCTTTCACGGCTGCTCTGACAGGTCTTCTGTTCCTTCTGCAATGATTTGTAGTCTTTCATTATGTAAGCTTCATTCTTTGATTTCACTCCTTCCTAAATGATTGCTTCTCTCTCTCTCTCCCTCTCTCTCTCCCTCTCTCTCTCTCTCTCTCTCTCTCTCTTTCTTTCTTTCCCAGTGTGTTATAGGTGGAATCACTCCCTCCGTTTCATTTTCTGTTGCTTGCTGGAAGTGTGGAGAAATACAGCTGGATCCTGTGCATTGATCTTCTTTCCAGCAACCTTGCTGGGCTCATGTTCTGGCTCAGTAGAATTTAATGTGTCCCCAGAGGCTGTGGATGAAGGGTATGTGTCCTTCCCTTCCAATTTTAAGAAATATAACTACAATAAAGAGGGATCCTGGTTATTTTAGCATGTGATTTGGTGTTAGCTTCCTGGGGACAAGATGATGGTGGCCCCTGACACTGAGAACATTTGTAGCCACCAGGACAGAGATTGGTCTACAACCTCAGATGGCTGTACCACTCTCTACAAAACAAAGCAACACGTGCAACAGCTGCTGTTTAGAAACAGGCTCCATTTGGAAGCCCCCTCTCCACCAACACACTCAAATTAATCTTACCCAAACTAAGGCAAGAAAGCAAAACTCACATCCATAGACAGTTCCAACATCTAAAAAGACTCTAAATAGGATTTCAGTTGCTTAAGTAAGCGGAGGATCAAGAACCATGCTTACTAAAAGAGCAGAAACCTCACACAGAGCCAGCTCATCCCCAGGCCGTGCGGTCCCACGCCCTCCTGTCTTGGTTTATGTTATCAGCGGCTTCTGTGAGTGCCGTGGTTTGTCTTCACTTTCCAGGACACAGTTAACGACTCGTAATGAAAGTGATAAAACGATACATAGTGACTATGAAAGACGCATCGTCGTAGCCAGACTCGAATTCTTCCACTCCAAAGGGGAACTTTACCCAACACTTGACATCACATGGTACTCTGGGCAAAGATGGTCTCAGTGCTGCCCTCTGGTGGTAGATGTTGGGAGAAGGCATAGGCAGATGGCAGGAAGGTGCCTTTCAGCCCTATTTGGCAAAGTCCCAAGATGCTGACCAGGGTGTGATGACATGCAACAGACAGCTTTTATCATGCTGAGTGTGGAGGGAGCAAAAAGTGTCATATAGACTCACAGTTTAGGAGCCTGGGACAGTGTGTGGCCCTGTTGATGGGAGATAAGTGCTTCACCAGTAAGGTTTTCATCAGAAACAGACATTGAGATTAATATCCCATGCAGACCCGTTCCAACTACCCATCTCCTCAAACTCTGAATTCTAAAATCCAACTTTTTCTCACTGAGACAACTGAGGGGGAAACATAGAACTAGACTGGCCTCGGAGGAGGCTAATAACCATTTACTAGAAATCTCATTTTATTTCCTGGAAGGCTGGCTCTCTGCGTAGACAGCACCACAGGACACTTTACAATTTCTTATCTGAGTCACATATTAAATAAGCCTACAGATTATGTACGGCACCACGAAAATTTGCTGACAATTATGCTGATGTGACTTTTTTTTTAATCATTGAATTAGAAACTTTTTTTTAAAATCACTGATTAGAAACAGGTAATTTTTTTTTGAGGAAAAAGTTAATTCTCAAAGTGTGAAAAGAGCAACCGAAATGATAATTTTCCAGTAAGTTTGTTCACTTTTGAAATCTGAGTGGCCACTTTCCTACTTTCACTTCGTTCAATTTGAATGTGTTCAAATGCTTTGACAAGGAATCATGGAAACTACGAAAGTTTGAGAAATAAATGAATAATTGGGTCCTTTTCATGGCAAACTTGAGAAATGATTTCTTTCATGACAATATTTTTAAAATCTGGGCTGATTGAGAAATAAACATTTCCACCATGTTGTGACCTATGTGGTGTACGTACACAGACGTGCGCACGCGCGCGCGCGCACACACACACACACACACACACACACACACGCACACGAGCAAGCGTGTGCATACACCTGCATTTGGTTCATGCATATATGAAGGCCAGAGGTCAACACTGCACATGGACCTTCTCATATGATTTTTTGAGGCAGGTTCTCTCACTGAACCTACAGTTTGCTGCTTTGGAAGGCTGGCAGGAGGCTTTGCTGGACAGCTCCTTCCAGAGGTGGACTTGTGCTCACCCGGAGCTGGTTTCAGAGGTGGACCTGTAGGCGTGGAATTTTTCTTTCTTACGTGGGTGCTGAGAATGTGAGCTTATGTACCCAGGCTTGCACAGTAAGAAAACTTTACCCACTGAGCCATCCTCCAGCCCTAGCCTTTCCTGTTCATCTCTTCTAGCCTTCTGTGCCTCTTCTGTGTCTCAGTACACTATGTCCATCCTCCTCTGATGTGACACTGGAGCCTGAGACCATCTGTTCCTCCTTCCTTCCTTTCCCTTCCTTCCCTTCCTGTTAACACACTTTTACTAAACTCTTCCTGCAGGCAAAGCTGTCTTCTGAACACTGGGCCTCTAAAGCTACACAATCCCTAGGGTAGACTACATTTTCTTTTCCATTGTGAGATTTCCTGTGCCTGCCAAAAGCCCAGGTATAAATTAAAGAGAGAATGCATAAATGATATTTAGAATGCAAACCCTTCCGTCTAGGAACCTCGCACGCTTCGGGCTATGGTGATAAATCTGAATGCCCCGGCACAGGATGTTTGCTGTAGAGAACAAACAGGTTATGGTGAACAAGGGACACGCGTTAATTCATTCCGGGGGAACTGCCCGTGAAGCAGCTAGCGGCATTTACTACCAAATTGCACATTAAATCCCCTCTCCTTTCTTTGCAAAACTGCACAGATTGAGGTTAAAAAAAAATAACGAGAGTGATTTGATTGTGTGTGCATGCCCACCATGTTTACTTTATGTCGCTTCCTTTGCTGCCTAAAGAGCTCTCTCCTGCATTTATTCTGTGTGAGTTGCAAGTGGCCTTCCTTCTTAAGAAGCACAGGCGGCGTGTGCTCCTCAGACATGGCTTCTGTGCTCTGCCTCATGCTCGCAGGCTTCACAGAGGAATCACATCAATCCGGGTGGATTTTAGTGCAGGACTGGTCCATTATGTCCTCTCTGCACAGTCATGAGGACTTGAGTTCAGTCCTCATATCTGATGGACAAGCCTTGGGCTCAGTGGTGCATGCTGGGATTGCCAGTGCTGAAGAGGCTTGGTAGCCAGACAACAGCCTCACCAAGCCAGACAGCCTCACCAAGCCAGACAGCCTCACCAAGCCAGACAGCCTCACCAAGTCAGACAGCTTCACCAAGCCAGACAGCTTCACCAAGCCAGACAGCTTCACCAAGCCAGACAGCTTCACCAAGCCAGATGGCTTCACCGACTCCATGAGCTGCAGGCCAATGGGAGATCATGTCTCAAAGGGAACATGGGCTGGAGAGATAAGTCAGGGTTACCCCTGACTTGCTCCTTTTCCAGAGGACTGGGTTTGGTTCCTGGTGCCCACATCAGGTAACTCCTGAGTATCTAACTCCAGCTCAGGAGATCTGATGATGCATATCTCCATGCACATCTGCTCTGACTTGTACATACCCATACCTATACATAAAAAGCAATACAAAATAATCTTAAAGATAATTGGGTGGATATCACCTGAGGAATAACACTCAAGGTTGGCCTCTGGCCTCCATACACACACTCACATATGTGCGCAAAATACAGTCACACATATGCACATTCACATACGCACACACACAGACATGTATACTCCCATTGTCTGTCTGTCTGTCTATCATCCCATAATCATCAGAAGTGTGAGGAACACTTTTATTCCGTTCCTATTCACAAATGCATACAAAGATGAGCCTCCCATACCAGATTTATCCTCACTGAGTACAAGAAATAGTGAATAAATCTACTTTCTGAGTAAACAGACCATTTTTGTGACTAAGGTGGGAAACAGTCCCAAATATGGCTCTTTCTACAGCGCACCTACCGGAAGGTGTTGCTCCTAACAGCAAACGCTATCTTTGAAGAGCCACACCAAACACCAAAGCGGCCCTGAGCCATGCAGTACCGCGGCGGCGTGGAGACAAGAGTCTGTTTTTGACCATAGTAACACTCTCACGGGAGCTGTTGTTTGTGAAACTGTCAGACACCTGGTTGTGAAATCAAGGTTCCTGGAGATGTGATCTCAGAGAGAGGTGAGGAACTTTGCAACATTTGTACTCCTTACTCAACAGTGTACAAACCATTCTTAGTCTGTGTAAATAAACAAGACACTGTCAGTGAGAAAGCATCTCCATGAGAACTTTGGAAATTTTCAGCTTGCTGTTCTTTCCCATTGCTGGGGATAACCAGAGTGCAGGCGAGCCTCAAGCACACACGGATTTCTGACCCCGGGTGGGGCTGCTGATGGGATAAGTATTTTTCTCTGTCACCCCATTTCTATCTACTGACCCACCTACTTCTTTCTATGTTCTATCTGTAAGTCACTTCAGATGAGAGTGCCAAAACGATGAAATAAGGAGGGGTCAGCCTTTCACAAACAATGCTGGACAACTGGAGAGTTGCACAAAGGAAACTCCATGCACATCATATATGCAGCTAACTCAAAATGGATCCTGGGCCTAACTCTAAGACGCTAAGACTGTAAAACTCCCAGAAGAAAATGTAGTAGTCATTTGGCACAACACTGGACTAGGTGATAGTTATTAAATCTAACACTAAAATTATCAGTGAGAAATGAAAACATAGATCAATTATTATTAAACCTAAAAACTTTGTGATCCAAAAGATGCCAAGAAATAAAAGTACAGTCTACATATGAGAGAAAATAATTAGCAATTCATATAACCTTCTATGGAACTTGTATCCACAATATGTAAAGATTTTTAACTCATCAATAAATAAATAATCCTGGGGCCAGAGAGATGGCTCAGCAGTCAAGTGTGCTTGCAGTGTAACCATGAGGCCTGAGTGTGGATCCCGGCATGCCCAGGACTGTGATGTCTGCAGTGTGGATCCCAGCACGCACACAGCTGTGATGTCTGGCAGGTGCTTGTAATCCTGGCTTCAGGAGGATACTGGGAACATGCTGGCTTTCAGCTGAGATGAGAAAACAAGAGTCCCAGGTTCAGGGAGAGACCCTGCCTCAGAGGATCTCAACAATAAATATACAAGGAATGCAGAGATGACTCAGCAGTTATTGCACTAAATTCCTGCCAGATTGATATTCAAATTGACCAGAGTTAAACTTCTAAGGTCTGAATTACCCGGAAGGAGGACAGGCATTTATTAATTGATATGTGTGTCATGGTTTGGATCTAAAGTGTCCTCTCAAAACTCTCAAAACTGATGCGGAACAGCAGGCTCTCAGTGGCATAGCTCGACAACAGGATAACTGGAAGAGGCCAATACTGGTGGTGTCACAGAAGCCAGAGAGCTCTCATCAGACCAATGGCTCATGGGGGTGAACATCTGCAAGTGAAGATGTGTGGACAGGGGCACACTGTGGTGCACACCGTGACACACTACAGCTTCCAGGACGAGATGTTTTCTATCCTCTGTTTTGTTTTGTACATGTGTTCTTTAGTTTGGAGGATTTGCAAGGGCAGAGAGCAGATACAAGGGGAGATAAGGGGGACTGGGGTGCATGATGGGAAACTCGCAAAGAATCAATGAAAAGATTTTTGTTTTTTTAAAGAAAGAAACAAAACAAGCAAGCAAACAACAGAAGTCTGGCCCTGAGTACAGCTATGTTCAGGGGACTTTCAGGACAGCAGTCGGATAATGTTGGCTCTGATCTCACTCATGGATTGTCCGGTTGGTGCGTTCATAACTGGAGCGTAATGAAATGGTGGGAAAGTGGGGCAGAGCCTGGTTGGAGGAAGCACAACATTGTAGCTATGCCTTGAAGGGTTGTGTCTTTTTCCCCCTCCACAATTTAGCTCCTGAGTTACCACACGATGTGAGGCTCACAATCTGGAATCTGAAAAGGTTGAACAGTGTGTTTGTGTGTGTGTGGGGGGGGCGGTCTAGGGGTAGCATTCACCAAAGACTGAGGTAATTAGGGGGAAGGGCAGAGGGAGACATGTTGGTAAAAGTTGTACAATTTCTGCAGGCATGGTGGACATACACCCATACCTCAGCACTGGGAGAGAGCAAGCAGGAGGACCAGGAGTTGGAGGCCACCCTTAGCTACATAGTGAGTTCTAGGACAGCTTGGGCTACATAAGACCTTGTCTCAAAACAAGCACACAAGTACCTACCACGCAACGATGTCTTCAGCCCTCAGCTGCTGGGCTTTTGCTATGCTGCAGTCTTTAATCTATTTCTTCCCACGTGTGTCCAGGCCAGCCCCTATTATTTGAAAAGCCCACACAGAAGTAGACATGGAAGTCCATGAACTTTCTAATTGCTTTTATTCCCTAGGATTTGTATCTTTGTTTAGGACAGATTTTCAATTTTTAAAGTTTTCATCTGACCTATCCACTTCTGGCTTTGACCAGAATAACTCTCCTGCTCTTAGAATTTTGATTAGTGATTAAGGCTTCATTAAGATAAGATGTATAATATGATGCTTGTGAGTTTGGGGGTAGATATTTGCTCAACATCCATGGGCTTTGGGTTGGGGCACTAGTACTAGTACCTAGTTTCCTAAGGAGGAAAACACCAACCACTAACTAAAGGAAACCCCAATGGCTAATTTTATACCTGCAAAACAGGACACAGAATCATCACATCCCCCTTAGGAACTCAGATGTAGCATGTTATCACTGTGATCCCAGCACTGCCTCGTTATCACTGTGATCCCAGCACTGCCTCATTATCACTGTGATCCCAGCACTGCCTCGTTATCACTGTGATCCCAGCACTGCCTCGTTATCACTGTGATCTCAGCACTGCCTCCTTATCACTGTGATCTCAGCACTGCCTCCTTATCACTGTGATCTCAGCACTACCTCCTTATCACTGTGATCCCAGCACTGCCTCGTTATCACTGTGATCCCAGCACTGCCTCCTTATCACTGTGATCTCAGCACTGCCTCGTTATCACTGTGATCCCAGCACTGCCTCGTTATCACTGTGATCTCAGCACTACCTCCTTATCACTGTGATCCCAGCACTGCCTCGTTATCACTGTGATCCCAGCACTGCCTCGTTATCACTGCAGTCCCAGCACTGCCTCGTTATCACTGTGATCTCAGCACTGCCTCGTTATCACTGTGATCTCAGCACTGCCTCGTTATCACTGTGATCTCAGCACTGCCTCGTTATCACTGTGATCCCAGCACTGCCTCGTTATCACTGTGATCTCAGCACTGCCTTGTTATCACTGTGATCTCAGCACTGCCTGGTTATCACTGCGATCTCAGCACTGCCTCGTTATCACTGCAGTCCCAGCACTGCCTCGTTATCACTGAGTTCCCAGCACTGCCTCGTTATCACTGTGATCCCAGCACTACCTCATTATCACTGCAGTCCCAGCACTGCCTCGTTATCACTGTGTTCCCAGCACTGCCTCACCATGGGAGGGATGTTTTGAGGCTCCTTCCCACCCCAGTGCCATGATTCGTGAGAACTCTGAGTCCGAGGCCAGAGTGGGCTACACAGGAAAGCCTATCTCAAAACCAGATAAGAAGAAAAAAATTGCATCTGCTTGTATCGGTTCTTAGAAATGAACCCAATGCAAAAATAGATCAAGATGACGGCATTATTTATCTCCAAGTGGTGAGATTTGGGGACATTTTCTTTCTATTTTTTCTTTTCTACACTTTCAAAATGTTAATATGATCTTTAGACAAAGAAAATAGAACAATAATTAGTTTCTCTTGGAGTTTTGAGATTTCTCTTCTGATGGTACATGTCAGTTATGAGGAGCAAAGAATGAGGTACTTCTGCGGCAGTTAGAGAGAGGGAAGAAAAAAGGAGAGGGAAAATGTGGGTGGGAACACTGGTTTCCAAGGCAACATCATTGTCAAACCATGTCCATCAAAAGAGGGCTGGATAAACGTCATGTGGTCCAGCCATACGGTAGGCTATTGGCCTTAAGACAGCACAAAGGTAGGATACAGGCTACCGCGTGGAGGAACCATGAAAGCACCTTCCTGACTTTACCCTGTGGGGGCGAGGTGTCTCTCAAAGGCTTCATGGAGGAGGCCTGCTCTCTTTTGCTCTTCTGCCCCTGGCCATGGGAAGGCAGAACCTCCTTGGGACCTGGAGACTAGGCCTATCCATGGAGATAGAAGTAGAACTGAGTTTCCAGGGACTAAGGGAGGGAGGGACAAAGTCCTTGGAAATAAGTAGCTGCATTCACTGCTCAACACGGTAAAAAAATGGTGAGAATTACTTAACTCTTTAATCTAGTGGACAAAAAGGGCCTGGAAAACAAAAGCCTGGCTGCAATGAAGAGGCAGCATCCACCAGCAAGTGCAAGTGCGGTTCCCGAGGCTGTGCTAGCTGGTCCTCTGCCATTCATCCGGTGTGGGAGCGGGGTGCCAGACCTCTAAGGGCAGACCTATTCTGCCCATGGACGGGAAGAACAATGCATTTTGAGACTGTCCCATAAAGATATAATTACACAGACTATAAGCAACCCAGAAAAGTCACTAATTAAGAGTCACTAATTAAGAGAGTTACAAATTGTTGAGCTGTGAAATTTCTTTCTAGGAAACAAAGTAATATCCAGTAAGCAGGTCTGCCCTTCCTGTGGATGGCTGTTTTGAGCTACAGTCTTTACGGAATGGGTAAAGCTGAAGCCTGGCCCACAGAGGCAAATAGGAGGCTGTGCATGTGAAGAGCCCCTCATCTATCCAATCCCACCCCCACTGGGCCCCTCCTCTCCATCAGTGTTCTGGAAGTGCCACACGAGGGGCTACCCCTGGCTGTTCCCCAAATACCCATCACTTAGTGAGATTTAAAGAAAAATGTCAAGAGGGATGAAAGGATTACGGAGGATGATTTATGAAATTTAAATATTTCTTCAGTTGGCAAAATGGGTGGGTGAGAGGGAGGCAGGGAGGAACCGGCCTCATCTGAAAAGTGCCTGAGGGCAGTCAGCCACTAGGAGAGAGGCAAGGTCATGGGCAGCGACTGGGAGAGAGGTGTGGTCAAGGGCAGCCACTGGGAGGGAGGCATGGTCAAGAGCAGCCAATGAGAGAGAGGCGTGGTCAAGGGCAGTCAATGGGAGAGAGGTGTGGTCAAGGGCAGCCAATGGGAGAGAGGCGTGGTCAAGGGCAGCCAATGAGAGAGAGGCGTGGTCAAGGACACGCATTCCTTCCAGGGCAGCCAAGGGGACTTCAACAGAAATGTCAATGCTCGGTTTCCTAGCAGCCCAGCCTACCTGGAATGTATTTTAGTTTTACGCTGTTGAATGAATTAAGTCATCCCATCCATCGAAGAATCAGTGTGCACCATCTACGCACATTGTGATAGGTATGAAGACTTCCATAAGGAAGCGTACTAAAATACCAAGGGTAATTATGTTTTAGTGAGAAATTCATGAGTAAGGCTTAGTTTTTCTTTACCTCTGTCACGTTGCCACGCACACCCACATTTACTATAGGGAAAAGACTGATTTTTTTTTTTTTTCCAAAGCAAGCAACCTGGCTCTTTTTCCTGGTGTATGGCTTCCAACAGAAGGGACTCTGTGTTCTGTACTGTGGTCTATAAGCAAGGTCTGGGTGAACTGTTGTTGAGCTTGGGTGTCCGTAGGTTGGCATAGAAACCTAGGAAATACATAGAGGAACGCCTGGCTGCTCTCCACCCTTGAGACCTTCCAGAGGTTTCACTGTTCTGTGGATTCACTAAGAAAAGCTCTTTAGGGCCCATAGAGATGGCTTAGCTGTTAATGGCACTGGCTTCTCTTCGAAAGGACCCACCCAGGTTTGGTTTCTAGCACCCACATGGTAGTTCCCAACTGTCTGTAACTCCAGTCCTAACTCCAGCCCAACACCATCTTCTGCCTTCCATAGGACCAGGCATACATATGGTGCACAGACATATACGCAGGCAAAACATCCGTACCAAGGAAGTAAATAACTAAAATGTCCTTTACACTGGAAAAAGTGACACACATTTCCCATCTCTGCACTCTAAGAGTAGAGTCAGGGGTTGCAAGTTCAGGGCTAGCCTAGGCTAACTAATGAGACTTTGTCTCTAAAAGCAAAAGAAAAGATGAGGAAAGTAGGTCATGTACAACAGCGCAGGTAAGTGTCTGGGTAGCACACAGAGCCCGTCTCCATAGTTACAAATGGCCTTTGACTAGCAGATAAGTCAATGCTGAGGTTGTCATCCCCCAGGGGTTTGGGACTCATTGTAGACCACAGTCACTCTGGGGCCTGGTTACTCTCGGATTCTTGAGCCTATTGATATTCTATTCTCAAACAGGCTATTGGATTATATGCAATGATGTAATAATGTAATATGTAATAACGGGAAGCTCCTGTGATCGCTCACAGATCATTCAGAGTCTACCCAAGACAGCTAGACTGAGCTTTCTAGAGCCCCATGAAGATTTCCTAAGGACTGCAGAGCCCTCTGCTTGCAGGGAAGGAGCTGGCACTGTTCTTCACTCTGGTCTTTATTTTGGGTCCCTGTACCTAATTATAGTAACCTTGCCAGTGTCATCGGTTAAGAGTTAGGGACTTTCAGAGGGGATAGGCCATATGAGCTCTGCCTGCTATGGTTTGAATATCAAACGTTCCCCGCAGGCTTACTTTGCCTTTGGATGTTGGTCACCAGGCTTGAGGTCTACAACCCTGCCCCATTTTCTGTCAGCTTTCTGCTTCCTAATTCTGCTGAGGTGTGGGAGAGGCCAGGGATAGCAGACCAGGCTCCCTCCATCTCCAGAGGAGCTACTTGCTGCCATTTTCCCTGCCATGATGATCCATGTCCCCCCAAACCACGAGGCAGAGTAAACTCTTCCTTTTCAGAGTGTTATGTCAGATTATTTGATCACTGTGATGACAAAAGCGACCACTGTGCTCCTTAAGGTACTGGATGCTGATAGCAGAGCCAGAAGTGCCCCACAGGTCTATACAGTAGAGTTGTACCACACCTTCTCTGTTCAGCCTTGGGAGGACCCACCTCTCGTTCACCCCCTATAGGGATGTAGCTTTTACCAGACACTCAATGACCATCTTAGATTCCTCCCTGCACAACTGTGAGGAATGTCTGGTCTTTATAAGTATTCCCAGGATCCAGGACTCTCTTATAAAAGCACAAACGAGGCACCATCACCTGCCATTGCTGTAGACTCACTGGGACAAGGTACCGTGCTTGCCTACGTTGTCCTTCTCTGACATCGATGTCCAAACTTTGGACTTAAGAATCCATCACATGGTGAGCCTACATCAAACCCCACCCATGTCTGGGGCAGGAGCATGATTCCTCGGGGTCGATTTGTGGCAAGTGTAGGTAGTACCAGGGTGGAGCTTCTCTCAGTGCCGCTGTTGCTGAAGCAGATAGGATGGGAGTTCCCACGAGTTCCCACAATCCTCATCTGCCTTCCTGCACCATAGAACACACACAGAACATTACGACTTTTTGTGCATTCCTTGTTCAAAACTTGTACAAGTTGAATAAAACTGAAGAAAATGGGTTTTATGACTTTTGGTGTGGAGTGAGAGTTGCAGGTAACTTGAGACACCTTGCATATGTCCCCGAAGCCGCCTGGCAGGTGCAAATTGCTGAATAACTCCAAATATGGGTCCCATAAACCTGCCGTTCATTTAGATGTACAGTATGTGTTTGTGTTTCCAATCAAATAAATGCCATTGGATGAATTAAAACCAAGGCTTCCTCTTGACAAGTTTTTTGTTACTTTATGGCCAATTTCTCTCTGATGAAACTAGAATAGAACCTTCCCTTTCCTCAGATGTCGTTAACAAAGGTGATTTCAAAGAATGGTAATTGTTCTCTCTATAGCTAAATGGGAAATGAGAGGCAGGAAAACCACCCTTTACCTTACTCTATGAAAAGCCTGTGCCTGGTAAGTCTGCCGCCCCACGGAGAAGCGAAACACTATAAAGTCCCCAGAGTCCCTTCACTCCAGGTCCCACTGATTCTGCTGCAGGCGGGGAGCTTAATTCTCATTGTCACCAGCATGCATTATGCTGTCTCTGCAGACAGCCCGCTTCAGCCCTAACCATAACATCACGGTTTCCTGTTTTGCTCAAGTCGGCATGAGGCATTAAGATATACAGAAAGGTTCAAAATTAGACAAAGTTGAGCTGCCATCTGGGACCATCTGAGACTCTTCCGGCAGCCATTGAGAGGCAGTCTTGAACCACGAACCTTCTACAGTTGAAGAAGCTGTATTCCGACTGTCTGAGCATTCTAGGTGGCAAGCTCAGAATCTTCACGCAGGCAGAAACCCGAGTTGTCTTGATCCCCTGGCTGCCAACCTCACCGACGCTGCCTATAGCACTAGTGTGCTGCTGTGAGCAGCAGGCTCTCTTCCCTGTAACCAAGAGCTACTCTAATCACTATACCAATGCCAGAACGACCTAGCTGAAGCACACATCTGAGGTAGTTGCTTCTCTACCTCACAGTGCTTTCGGGATAAATCCAAGCTCTGCAGCATGTTCATTGTCCTAGCCAAACCTCCACTGTTACTGGATATATGTTTCTCTGCCTTTCCCTGTGGATGTGAGTCTCAGAGTTGGGGGTCATGCTTTATCTCTTGTCTGCTGCCTCCTGATCCCAACACACAATGTTAGGTACAAGCTAGGCACATGCATATAGCAGACTAAGGAATGAGTGCATGTTTTTTAACATCTCTGCAGGCTAACTTAAGCCTAGAAGTTACGTAGCTCACTACAAAAGAGCCTAAACACATCCTCTTGCTTCAACATCTGGTCTACCATTTGGAAGCTCTGTGTTTTCAAAAGATTCAGAAATTAAGGCTGGGTATGTAAAGTCTTTCTTCCCCTATTTATCATTTTTGTCCATTCTTATGATTAATGAGTCTATTAGCCAGGTTTATTCAAATATAACATAATCAAATGCGGCATGATCACAGCTAGACTCAGCAAGGATTTACTGAGATCTGATACTTACAAAACACAATACGACTAAATTATGTTTAAGAAGGCGGGCAGACAAGACTGGGAGACAGGTGAAGAAATACCAATGGAAATACTATGTGACAAAAGATGTACACAGCTACAAAGAATAGCTTGGCACTTGCTAGGTTACATTGCTAATACAGCCAAGCACAGTAGAGTAGCATCTCCATCAGCAATGAAGTCCATACACAGGGCTGGCCCATAGGGTCATGTGACCAGGATACTGTCTTATTTGCATAAGTACACGCTGTGTGCCAAACAGCAGAATTCTCAGGGTCAGGTGTCATTGATTACACTTACTTCTGCACTGGGCAGGGCCTGGGTGTTTGTCTCATTCCCCTTCCTCTCTAGTACCGACTACATAGTAGGTGTTCATCGTGTATGAGATGAGGTGACTGATATGGGTGGTCTAAAGGAATGTCTCCCTCCTTTGCATGCAGGTTTCTGGGGGAACTTTAGAGAGAAAGCCTTGGTCTGGGTCTTAATGAACAATTAAATCTCTAGTAAACTGAAAGAACATTTTAACTATGTGCATGTGCCTGGCGTCAGTATGTGCTCATGTGCACCTGAGTGCAGTTGCCCACAGAGATGGGAAGACAGTGTCATAGACTCTGGAGCTGGAGTTCACAGGCTGCTGTGAGTCACCTGTGTGGATGTGGAGGCCCAAGCTTGAGTCCTCTGCAAGAGAAGTGCCCTTTTTTCACTTGTGAGTCATCTCCTGCCCATGGAAGGGTAGTTTCTGCAGAAGGAACAGCAGATGTGTGTAGGTGAGCAAGCTGTGCTCCCGGAGTGTGTGGAGCCTGAGCTCAGGGGAGCTGCAGGGGTTGGGGCTGGAGAAGTAGGTCATGCAGCCCCTGTTGGTCTTCCTAAGGGGTGTGAGCTAGATGTTCTAAGAAATGGGCAGGCGCTGGAATGGAAGCTTGCAGGGAACATAAGCCAATCTGTAAGTAAAAATGCAATAACACAGGTCAGTCATTTGAGATGTCCCATATGTGCAATTAATTTTCAGAATATGCTTCTTATAAGGAATAATTGTTTAACTCTGCACTTCAGACTGAGAACTCTCAGCATCTGTGTGCTTTTCAGACACCGTAGATAGCTCCATCGTCACAAAGACAGAAAATAATAATAACGAAGTTTCCTTTCCATTCTGAGCTGCAAGAACTGTCAAGGTTAACTTTCTCCCTCGTAGTTTTTAACAGGTTTCTTGTCTGCCTGGAGTAATTCAGAATAGGCGTTCCATCTCAGAGGTCAGGATAGGCTATGGGATTTGCAAAACCACAGTCCTTCAAACTCTTGGTTGGCTGGGTCTCTAGATGACACCCTCTTCCCTACTGGGGAAAAGGTAATTTCACTGAATGAGTGGCCAGGCTGTAGCATTTCTGCATGTCATTAACCACTATACTCCCTTTGGCCTGATTACTTTGTGTGCTGGCTAGTTTTTTGTCAACTATACACAAAAGATGAAGAGGGGGGACCTCAACTGGGAAATGCCTGCATCAGATGTGTGTGTGGGGGGGGGCATTTTCTTCATTAATGAGTGATGTGGGTGGGCCCAGATCACTGTAGGCAGTGCCACTCTGGGGCAGGTACCCTGGGGTGTATAAGACAGCAATTGGAGTGAGCTGTGCAGACTAGGCCAGTCAGCAGCTTTTCCTTCTGTGACTGCCAGACTTCCCTGAGTGACTGCCAGGGATCAGGGCCATGGAAGCCAAATTAACCCTTTCCGTGTTTTATCACAGCAACAGGAAGCCAACTAGGACAGGAATTTTTATCAGTGAGTGTGGCGGACATGACCATGATGCTCTGGGGATGATTGTGAAATGCTTATAATATTGAGCTAGAAAAGAGAGTGAGCGTTCAGAGGTTAAAGGGCTACTGCTCTGTTGGAGCAGAACTGATAAAAGTGTTCAGAGAAAGGCAGGTGATGGAGGCCTGGCTTGTGAAGTTTCAGATGGAAGTAATGTCTTATTAATCACGGATCTGTGTGTGCGTGCGTGTGTGTGTGTGTGTGTGCATGCACACCTGGGTACACGCACGCCTGTGTAGGTGCATGTTTGTGTATGATGTGTGTATGAGTATGTTATGATTGTGTGAGTGTGATGTGTGTGGTGTGTGTATGAGCATGTGTGTGGTATATATGTGATATGTGTATGAGTGTGAGCATATGTGTGTGTGATATATGTATGGTGTGTGTGTAATGTGTGTATGATTGTGGTGTGTGTGTGTGTGTGATGTGTGTATGAACACATGTGTGTATGAATGTATGATGTATATGTATGTGATATATGTATGTGTGTGATGCATAGTGTGTGATGTGTCTATGAGTGTGAGCATGTATGTTTGTGACAGTGATGTGTGTATGAGTGTGAGCTTGTGTGTGTGTGTGTGACTGTGATGTGTGTCTGAGTGTGAGCATGAGTTCCACACAGCGCACATAGGAAGTCAGAGATCAGCTTTTAGGAATTGGTCTCCCTCTACCTTTCTACCTTGTTTTGGAGGCAGGATCTCTCCGTTGTTTTTGTCTCTGTATGCGTATGCCAGGCTGGCTGGTCCCAGGACTTTCTGAGTAATTCTCCTGTCTTCTCCCCTTGTTTCCTTTAGACTGTTGGGATTAGAGATGCATGAGACAGGGTTGTATGTGGTTTTGGGGATCAGTTTTTAGGCCTTCAGGCTGTGCTGTAAGCGGACAGTTTTACCCATGAGCCCCTCCCCAGTTTGCTTCAGTGACTTTTAACAGCCAACTTTACTGAGCTGCAAATTGTTCCAATTACATCAGTGCCATGTGTTCCGTGCCTCCTTTAGAGTAGCTGTGGCAAGCCCAGTCATTGGTAGAAGACTCTTTTCAACTATCTGGAGGCATATTCTCATATTCATTTCAGAATAATGAGATCTTTAAATATTTATTGCTTTCCAATAACTGGGTAGGCCTAGGCTCTTCATTTTAATAAATTCTGTCCAAATAATGACGAGTCACTGCTTAGAAGATATTGGCCCTGAATCCCCTCATGATAATGAAGCTCACATCAGGTTCACATTTTATCCCCAGCTACCACTAGCTGTGACCTTGGGCAAATCACACCACTACTCAGGAATGCCTTTTGATAATTATTTTAAAGTTGCTTGCGTAACTCAAAAATTCTGCATATGTCTTAAGAGACCTGATTAGTATAAGATGGTAGAAGAGAATTAACCACAGAACTACCAACTGGGGCAGAAAGAAACTAATATTTATGACATGAAACTAGTCCTCTTCAGTAACCCTAAATGGTCAGGCACTCTTGACAGAGGCTTATGTTAGAAGAAATTAAAACTATTTATATAGACAGTATCTATTTGACAAATATTTATTAATGAGCCAGCATTATGTTAAAATGGAGAAATATAAGGACAGACACAAAGAAAACATCACAGTCTCTGAAAGCCAGGTGCCTAGCTGGGAGGCAGATGATTTTAGACAAGGGACAACAGCAAGCCAGAGTAACTATTTCTGTGAGTCTCCAGCTATAAAAAGACAAAACATGGAGCCCAGATCTAACCTGGGCTACATGGCCGGGAAGACCTGCCTGTGGTTGGGCTGTCTAAGCTAGGAACATGCATCCTGTAGTTTTTATCTGGGAAATTATAGTGATTGGAAGACACAGTAAAAGTATCCGTTTGCCCTATGCCGTCCTAAACACTTAGGACAGAAGCAGTATGTCACAGAGAATCCGAGCACGGTGTATAAATGTCCTCACTGCCACATCCTAGCAATCACCTAACTATAAGTTCACTGTTACTTAAGAGATAATCATTTATTGTCTCTCTAAGCTTACAAATATCCACATTTGCTGGAAGAGTGCATGGCATGCAACTTGTTGACCAACACCCGTCTCCCCTTTCCTCTCCTTGCATGGCTATCTTCGCAGGACAGGAATCACATCAGAGCTGCCTGGCCCAAGGGTTATTATAGACACGAACCTATCTAACAGGTGTCGCATTTTCATGACAAACCTGATTGAGAGTGTTGCCTGCTGACCAGCGCAATCACATCTACACTCACCAAAGTGTAGGGTTTAGCTTCAATATGACGCTAAGGGCATGCCTGGTACAGAGGTAGCGAAGTCACTCCGGAGACTGTGTCTCACCGCAGGACAATCATAAAGAAACTTAACATGTATGTAGAAATCAATCCTCTTTGCAGTTTTTTTTTTGATGCCCACGTCGTTTGCTGACTAGGTATCAGAGCATGCACCCACCCCAATTAAGAACAGAACGTAATATGGAGGCTACCGATGCTTGGCTACCGATGCTTTCGCTGTAAAGGCGTGTTTAGTTTCTCGACTGAGCAAGCGCACAGGAGGCCTTCTTGGAGTCAGCGCTCCCCAGCTGACTCACTCTGCCCTGGCTTTGTTACTTAAGTAATCTTTCTCCATTGTCTTTCCTCTCCAAGGAGATCAAAGGCCCTTTGAGGGGAGGGACCGTGCTCTTCAGAAAGCCAGTTCTGACACTGTTAGGCCTTCAGTGAGCATTTGCTAATGGCTGCAGTTCCAAACCTTCAGAGTGAACTGGCTACAGGACAAGTCTCTGTGATGCTTCAAACAGCAGTCCCCAAACTTTAATATGCACACAAATCACAAGGAAGCTTGCTAAGTGGATTCCCACATCTCCTTCCCAACGGTTCTTGTGTTTTGAATCTTACTTTTTTTTCTTCTCCACAAATATACTAGCAGTTGTTACTTTTTTTTTCTTGCATAACAAATTAGGAAAACAAGACCTGCAAGGGCCTTGTGACCACAGGGATGTTTCCTGCGGGAAAAGAACTGAGGTAAGCTGGGCTCAGCTCTGCCCCCACATCCTAATTTCTTTCAATTCGCTAACCAGTGCCAGGCTCTACTGCGTCCAGCTCCTGAAACCGCATTCATTGGTTAAGACATGCCAAGACTTTATTGCCACAACACTGGATTCTAGTTCAAGAGCAATAGACAAATTTAAATTTATTTCAGATATTATGGGATACAAGGAAAGAAAAAACTAAGCTAATGTGACTGATAGTGGCCACTGGGGAGGGGACAGCATGTGTCTCATTAAAAGATGACATGTAACCCCAGGGTTCTGTGACAAGAAAACCTTGGGGAAGAGTTTTCCACAGAGAGGAGAGTAGGAAGGCCCTGAAGTAAGAAACTTCAGAGGGAGCAGGCTAAAGTCACTCAGCAAGGACATTAAGTCAGAGGGTTACAAAAGTCCTACCTGTCACAACAGTGGGAGGGGTGTCAGTATTTTAATCATTGTCATAATTATTGTCATAGGAACATTTCTGTAGTTAAAAGTAGCCACCTTGTTGAAACTATTCAATATTTTTAAAATTTGCATTTATTTGTGTGTGTATGTATGTGTGTGTGTGTGTGTGTGCACATTTGTGGGATGTGGGTGTGCATGTGGGAGGGTAGAGGACAGCTTGTGGGTGTCATTTCTCTCCTTTTACCTCATGGGACCTGAGGGTGGAACTTAGGTCATGTGACCTGCGGAGTCATCCCACCAGCGCACATTGTTGAAACTCTGCACTCTCGGAAGCTGGTTGACCCCACGGCTCCTTTGGCTTTGTCATCTCATCAGCGTTGGCAGATTTCACGTGCCAATATGTGAACACCGAAAGGTAACGCTGAGCTTCCTGGACACGGAAGCGATTTATCACTGATTGGCTTACCCAAATGCCATCAAGTAGAGCTCAATACATGGTGTCAACTTGTCGCCAGGCATTTACAGACTTTCTAAACTAAACAGGGATTCTTGGCCCACGACTCTGAAATCAGTTATGTGACATATTTTAGTCTGATCATTTATCAGCTGCTGAGCTGACTTGCCCATCTTTCCAAGGGACATCTACCTATTAATAGTAACAGCACGATCGCCAGAAAGTATCACATAACCAAGTGCCCAAGGAAGGAAAGAACGAGGCACAAACCTGAGGTCGGCATGTGCCGCACCATCCCTGGAGGCTGCTTGTGAAGGAAAGAGAACTGCACCTTCTCAGCTCCAGCTGTCACTCATTGGCCTTTCCTTAGCCTCCCTCGGCAGGAAAGGGCAGGCTGGTGACAGGTGGGCCTTTTGTGATAAGGGCCTGTGCCCTGGAAATGGGAATCAGCTCAGTTGTAATTCACAAGCTCTACCAGATGGAAAATGACTTTATCTACCTAGGAAGATCTGGACTAGAAACGGAATTGAGTTCTCTGTCTCCTTTCTCGGTGCTGGAAGACTCGGGTCTTTCCTCTGACAGCTGCTTGATTGAATGTGGAGAGAGAGAGAGAGAGAGAGAGAGAGAGAGAGAGAGAGAGAGAGAGAGGGCGGGAAGAGACAGACAGACAGAGAGACAGACAGACAGAGATACGGACATAGAGAGATAGAGGCAAACATGTGTGGATGTTTCTCTATACGTCGGTGTGTCTCTGTATTTCGTTTGGTTATATTATGGTAGAATAATAAATAAGGGAGTTTCCCAAGGATATGAAAAATTGGTTTCTTCTCTTGTACCTGGCCAGTCTGGTTAGCCATCGACAGCTTCCAAAACTGACAACCTGAGAGTAATCTCTGGAAACAGATGCAGGGGCTGCTGTCATGAACACCCAGCAAGGTGGACATGAGTTGGATGGGAAAGAGATTGGGAAAGAGCAAGTCTACTCAACAGAAAATCGGCCTCTCCATGACCACGAGCATGACTGAGTGGTCTTTGTGTACTAATGCAGGATTCTCTTTCTTATCATCTCGTCTATGAATGATGAGCAGGGCCCATGACCAGGCAAAGGAATGTGGTAAGCTTAACACGCACCAGCTTGACTCCGCCTATCATTTAACAAAAACACGCGGTGATTTAATCTCAGCAGTAATTTAGTTCACAGCCCTGGGTGATAAGACTATCAGTGCAGACAGCCTGGACTCTGCAAAATTCAGGTGCAGGGGGATTAGGGCCACCTGTTGAATTTAACCTGGGAATTATGATGCTAATTCCACCGTGTAGCTAAACATAAACGCTACATCTTTATCAGTCTTGGGGACCTGGAGCTGTGGAGCTGTGAACTGTTTCCTACATAGTATCTGTCGCTGGAGCTACAGTATCTGTGTCAGGAGTGTCTGTAACTCTCCCCAGTCTCCGGGAATCAACAGCAAATCTGACATCTGTTGGGATTCTGGTTCAATGTGTAGGAGCCTATGGTCTTGTGGTCATCGCGCTCAGTGTATCTGTGATTTTCCTGAGGCCTGATGTGAGATTGAAGAGAAAAAAGTCAGTCCTGAGTGTCCTGTGGCAGAACAGGAGAGCTCTCCTTCCTGACTCCGTTCTGTGTTAGCCAAAGAAAAGGTTTTCTTTAGCAGCATCCTAACAAATTACTCCAGTCACAGCCTTCTCACAGCCTTGCCTGATGGAGACTGTGGTAGATCTGGAGCAAAACTAAATCCAAGAAGAGCTCCTAGGTGTTTGTACAGAACGTGCACCTCAGGTGGCCATGTAGAATGGGAGCCCTGCCCACTTGGTAGGCCAGAGCAGCAGGAGCTGCCTTAAGGAGGCTTGTTGAAGCCCCTTTGAGCAGGCAGGTCTGCATTAGCTCCTTGGGACAAAGGGACATGTCCCATAGTGCCTGGGGGTTGCACTTGTTGCTTTGCTTGGTCTCAGTTTCCAGCCTTGGAGTTGAACTTGCCAGGTGGATTTCCTTCCCTCTTCCTTCCTCCTCTCTCCCTTCTTTCCTCACTCCCCCTCTCTCTTCATTCCTTGCTTTTTCTGTCTTTCTTCTGCCCTTTCTTTCTTTCCTCCCTTCATATATCCTTCCTTTCGTCCTTCTTTCATTTCTTCCCTCTTTCTTTCCTTTCTTCCACCTTCTCCCCTCCCTTCTTCTCCACCACCTCTCTCCTTCTTTCCTTCCTCCACCCCTCCTCCTTTCCTTCATCCTTCCCTCTTTATTTCCTTCTTCCTTTCCTTATTTCCTTCATCTCTGTTCTCCCCTTCCATCTTTCTTCGCTCCCTTTTCTTTTCTGCCCTCTGCTTTCTTTCTTTCATCCCTCCCCTCCCTTCCTCATTCTTCATTTCCTCCCCCTCCTCTTTGTCTTCCTTCTGTCTCTTTTCCCCTTCTACCCTCTCCTGCTTCTTTTGAACTTTGACAGAAGATACCCCTATGTAACTCAGACTGACTTCAGACTTGCCATTCCCCTGCCTCACACTCCAGTTATGTTGGGATAGCAGACGTGAGCACCCCCTGGGAGATGTTTCCTAGGGATGAACTGCATTGATATCGATAATTAAAGGTCAAGAAGACTCCCACGCCATGGCGCTTGCAGCTTCCCTTTCCACTGCAGAGTACTTCCATCTACAGGCACCGTTACACATGGAAAGGCTGCTGCTCGTCCTGATCACACAACTCTCTCATACACTGAACTTGTAACCAGCACACCTGTTTATATACGCATTTATAAAAGACCACCCTTAAACTCAGTCCTTCTATTTGGGAACAATTGACCACTAGGCTATGGAAGGAACAAAGTATTTGGGATATCTTCTCATATCCACCAGAACTTGCAAGGCATTGACCTTTTGACACTTTTTTATTCACAAATACTTCCAGAATTTGAGGCGGGTCCCTACTAAGCAACGAGTGTGAAAATCCAGGGCTGCACTCTGTTCATCTCACACCAGTGACCCACACACACCGCCATCCCCATCCCCAGCCAGACGCCAGGCGTAAACTTCCTTACAACCACAGCCCTTATCAGCAGCTTGCACATGCAGATTCCAAGTATGTAATCAATCAACAACCAAGAGAGCAAACAGAAGCTGTGACTGTTAGGCCTGGGCGCTGGCATTTACAGCCCACTCCAGAGGGCTTCCTCCTCAGACAGCCTCCTCCTGTCCACCTCTCTGAAGTCTCTCTAGTACAACTTCCACATTTTCAAAGAAATATCCCTTGCTTCTTCCGGAGAATGTGAGCCCCCTCCTTGGTGAGCCCCGCAGCAATGTATGTACTAGTGCCGACTGCACACGTCTGTCAATCAGTGAACCTTGTTACATGTCTCAGGACATGCCCTGTTTTCTTCCAGCATCCAAGGATGGGAAAGCTGAGCCCTGCATGCAATCCCTTTGGCGTCTCCCATCTTTAGCATTCTATACAGCACAGGTGAGTTGCAATATTTTGATTGTCACTTAAAGTCTGACTTACTCATGTGTGACAAGAGCTATCATCTCACACGGGAGGAACATCTGCATATACTACTGTTGGTTCACATTCATAAAATGCAGTAAGATACAAAGTAAAAGAGCTGAGAGATTTCAAGCCATCTTCTAGACAGGGAGGGAAAGTGTGTTTTAATAAAAACACACTGGCAATTTCAAATAATCAGAGATGCATTTAAATTGTATTAAAACATCTTTGGAATCAGGAAACCTGATTAGGTTTTTCCCAGAGGCTTCCTACGCTGAAACCAGAGATTTATTTATTAGTCTAAGGAAAGGAGGTTCAATTTAAATGAAAAAAAAAAAAACAACCCAGCTTATTAATTATTAGCCAAGCCACGCAGTTGCTTCCTGGGAGGCAAAGGAAAACAGGCTTTTAAGCCAATGGGAGCTGAGTGTGTTTCCAGCCCTCCATGCCTGCCAGAGCTGGGCTCCCCAGGGACTGGGGCCTTTCAGCCCAGAGCAGTCCCCAGCAGAGATCAGAGGAGAACCTGTGGAACTGAGCCCTGGTAGAAGCTCTCTCTTCTCCCCTCTGGTGGTGCAGGAGGAACCTTGGGGCTAGTCCCTGCAACATTTGGCTTCCTCCTACTCTGCACCCCCACCCCCCAACCCCACAGGGCTTGGCTGGAAAATTCTAGGCTCCAGAAACTGAACATCCATCTGCAGCTGCTATTACTGGGTGTCGGGATTCTAGACCAGGACCGATGGGGTTCGGGAGCCACTCACATCATTCCTATTCCCTGATAAACTTTGCATCCTTCTTGGAATAGAAAGTCACAACTTGCATGCAGCCCTTCCTGCCCTAACTGGTGTACCACCTTCCTGCTCCCCAAAACTAACAGCTGCTCCGGCGGCTCACTGCCCCAGGAAGGAGGAAGGGTCAGGGGTACAGAGTGCCCAGGCTGAATGGCGGTGGGAAGAACGGCGCACAAGCTGTCACCTTGTGGTCTGCTACACCGAGGTATCCTTCGAGCTGCCGGGGTCCTGCGGGGGCGGTTCTACGTGGCTGGGGACTGCTCTCCACAAGCTGCGTGCTGCCAGTCGCGGTTGCCTGCTGCTGCTGCTGCTGCTGCTGCTGCTGCTGCTGCTGCTGCTGCTGCTGCTGCTGCGGCTGCGGGGGGCGCTCCTTCTGGCTGCCTAGGCTGCTGTACACGAGCAACAAGCTGGTGCACATGGTAGTAAGCACTAAACACACTGCCAGACCATGGCGCTGCAGGCGGGCGGGCGAGAGAGAGCAGAAGACAGTGGCTGAGGGTGTACCAGGGAAGCTTGTCTCCTTATTGGCACCAAGCACAAGTCCGGAGCATCCGCCCCAGCCTTCCCAGCAGCCAGAGAGCAGAGGTGACACGGTCTTGCGCACCCGTCAGGGATGCTCCTGCATCGCTGCTCACAGCCCGCGTCTCACAGTGGAGGGCAGGTGGCGCGCGGTGACCAGTGCAAGGGTGAGCGCGTCCGCCCAGGGTACTTTGGGAAGGAGGATCTAGTCTCCACCTAAGCTGCTCGGATTCCAGCCCTCCAAACACCCTCTCTTCTGGCCCCCCTGAGGCTTCCTGCAGAGATCCCCGCTAAGTTTGAAATCCGACAAGAAAACCAAGAAAGTCAATGATGGTGCTTCCTCCCCGCCCCTCTGAGTTTGTGCCCAGCGGTCACAGTGGGACACCCTCCATCCCTGGAGAGGTCAGCCTGCTCCTTTGCTCTCCAGTCGCCCCTTGGATCACTCGCTAAAGATCCAGGAGCCCAGGCATCCCTAGTGCCCATCCCAGATTCCAAGCCAGGTAGAAAGTTGTCACCAATGACAGGTGACCTCTTGGCACAGGGATAGGTACCCGGAGAGGCTTCCCCAACGGTCCAGGAGACCCAGAATCCCAGGGGTCTTTGCCTCTGCTTGGCAGAGTTGGAACAACAGACTCACCATCAGGGTCTTCATTTTGGGCTCCTCTTTTGTGCGGAATTCTCAGGCAAGCGCGTCCGGAGCCACTTTTTCTTGGAGGTTGTCCATGGTGGGTGATGGGGCAGAGGCTGCTCAGATGCTCACCTGGCAGTGATGGCAGCTGAGCGGGAGCAGGAGCAGCGGGACCGGGAAGCGCTGCTGTTGCAGAGATTAGAGGAGAATTAAAACTGAGCCGGACCCTCCGAGTCTTAGCGATCCACACACTGCCGCCTGCCGCCGCCTGCTGGGTCCTAGAGTCCTCTGCAGTCCCCCTCCCAACCCCCAAACCATCTTTTCAGTGAAGTGGAATTTCTGGGGCAAGACTGTTACCATAAAGGTGCACCCATTCCTTAGTTTGAAGATTTATTATCTTTTAATGGGGCTGTCAAGTGAAAAGGACGCAGAACCCAGTTTGATCCTGAACATGGTAGCCATTTGAAAATTTACTAAATTTTCAGGTTTGTGTTTTTAATAAAGAAACAAGTTAACCTCCCAAATGTCAATAGATCTATTTAAATTTGCATTTGTGTTTACAGCCTGGCAAATGGGATCATGGGATTGTTTTCCTTAAAATTACGTCGCTGTAATAATTCCTAGTTGTTTTCAAATGTCCTTTCCCTCCCTAATTTTGCTTTGACAAATCATTAGTCTCCTGCTTCCTTTGGACCGTACCCTTCCATGCAAATGACTTCATTCATCACTTGCTTCCAAGAACACAATTTATATTTCTACTCAACCTTCGAAGTCCCTGGTGCTCATTTAAATGATTTTAAAGTTTTTGAAGCACTCGGTGCATCCTATTCCCGTGATTAACCAGGAACTGTAGAGTCTCCCTAATGTCAGTGAAGAAATATTAGCTGTTGAAGATAAAAAATGATCTTGCATCCTAAGAACCTGAAGGCTGTGATTGGTCCCTCCTGCTGTCTGGGGCACTGATACTTTCACAATCAGGACCTGGATTCCAGTTAAAAGCTGGATCATTGTTCAGTGCTGAGTTCAGATCAGTAGCCTGTTCTAAGTATGCTCTCGTCCCTACATCTAATTAGAGCAGCATTTGTTAAACCTCTAATTTAGCTGAAAACATATTTCAGCCACGTGACATTATTCAGTGAACATAGTCGTCTTAATGTCTCTCTTAACACTGTACTTGTAGCTGTGTGAGGTTGAAGATCACATTAAGAACAATCAGCAGGCCACCTGAACCTTGGGCAGGCACAGTGAGAGCCATTGCAACTCCCCCTTTAATCTTCTCTAATCTACCGCTCGATGGATGGCACAACAGGGACTATTTTTAACTTATGAGGCCCACGTCCAAACTCTATTAACAAAGTTAAAATTATTGGTTCAGTAATGAGCATCCAGGAGACAGAAGCACACACCATGGAGCCTTTCGAGGAAATCACAAAAATTGGAAGTGCTATCCAATACTGCCAGCAGTGCGGTTAGCTATTTATTCAATGTGTGCTGTGGGCATGAATAGTGCCCGTTGTCTGGACAGGCAAGGCAGCAGGCAGAGGAGAATCTTATCGGGTCTTGGCAATTCTTTATTGTATGGCTGCACTTGACACTCAAATTAATAAAACAAAGGACCAACTTGATGAATCATTGCAAGCAGATTATCTGTGTTTCTCCAACACGGCTTTCGAGATGCAGCCAGACGAAGCCCCTGCCTTCCTCAGATTGTTCTCCTCCGTCTAGCAAGCTGCCCAGCAACCGATAAAACACTTCTCATATATTCTGCGCTGCCAAAGAGAGACATCGTATTTATGACTTAAGCTCATGGCGGCACATTGGACATCTGTTACACGGTGTGTCTGACCAGACTCATTAAGCTTATGATTTTTCCCTCCTCCTGGGATGGCAGTTAGCTGGTCACAAAATTACTTACAAAATGAGTACATTTAAATGTTTAGTTCTGAGCTGGATTGAAAGAACTTTAAGGTATCTGGCTTTCTGATATTTGATTAGGATGGTAAGACTCTTGGAGGGATTCTGGCTTGGGAGTCAAAAGGACAAGGTAGGGCAAGATGAGGGTGGAGGAGATAAGGAATGGGAGCCAATTCACCCTGACGATTGATTATGTGGTAGTCACTGTCACTTGATAGTTCTGTTTAGGAAACATGGTGGTGGAAAGAGAGAGAATTAAGCATAAAAGTTTTCCTGTAAGGACTCAGAATTCTGTCTCTCTGTCTCTCTCTTTGTCTCTCTGTATCTCTGTCTCTGTCTCTCTCTTTCTGAGTATGTGTATAGTGAATTTAATGAACAGACAATGGAGGAGTTCTATCGATCCAACATATGTTTAACAAGTATCTACTTTGTTATGCACCTACTGTGTGCTAGGTACTGGGGCCTGGGCTTGCAGTTTCAAGGGAACAGCAGTCAATATTCAGGTGTGGACTTTTAGGTGATAGGGAGCAATCCATGTGCAGATTTGTTTCTTAGCTTTGCCTCCTACTCCATTAAGATCTGAGGGGTGTGCTTTTCATGGCAACCCTTACATTGCACCAACAAGTGGATCTCTGTGTCTGAGTCTAGCCTAGTCTGCATGTCAAGTCAAGACTACACAGTGAGACCCTATCTTTAAAAAAACAATCCAAGAGGTTTGAGATTTCAAGGGTAACCATGTACATGTATGTAACTTTATGCAAACCTTTCAGTTATTGATCTGACTAGCCAGAGTGAACGTAAAATAGGCAAATTCATAAGTATTTGATGGACTTGGAGGAGAGAAGACAGGTGGACAAGTCAGCGGAAATCTCTGGTTTGTCTAGCTTGTACACTTCAATCCAGAGTGGGACAAGCCACAATTTGCCTGTTAAACCCAGGTAGCTGAGACAAATTTCTCACCATTGAAAACATTGCCACATTTCTACCTCTCCTGCTATCACATTCAATCAAATTGGTTCCTATTTCTGAAAAAAAGAGAATGGAAAAGAAATTGAGTGTTGCAAAATGTAGTTTCTGTGATAAAAATAAGCTGAGAATTGTTGAAACAAGGCAGTCCTAGGTGACAAGGAATCTGAAATTTGGAGGGAATGTTAGCTTTGCACAGGGCGTCAAAGAGCACAGAGATACTAGAGGAGAAAGAAAGACACACGGCAGTCTGCCCACAAGCTCTACTGTGGTTCCTCAGAAAAAGGTCCTTTCATTGTGTGTGTATATGTGTGTGTGCACACACATGTATGTTCATATGTGGGTGTGTATGTGCTTGTATGTTCATATGTGTGTGAGTGTGCTTGTGTGCATGTATGTTCATATGTGGGTATGAGTGTATGTGCAAATGTATGCTCATATGCGAGTGTGTGTATATATGCTCATATGTGTGTGAGTATATGTGTATATGTTCATATATGGGTGTGAGTGTGTGGGTGTGCTTATATGCTCATATGTGGGTGTGAGTGTGTGTATGCATGTATGTTAATATGTGGCTTTGTATGCATATATGCTCATATGTGTATGTGAGTGTATGTACATATATGTTCATATGTGGGTGTGAGTATGTGCATGTATGTTCACATGTATGTATATGTGTACATGTAGGTTCATATGTTTGAGTGTATGTGTGAGTGTATATTCATATGTGTGTGTTAGTGAGTATGAGTGTATATTCATATGTGGGTGTGAGTGTGTGTGTGCATGCATGGCACATGTTTAGAGATCAGAAGACAACCTTGAATGTTGATTCTCTGGTTCACTTTTTCTTTGAGACACTGTTTCTCACTGGCCTGGAATTTTGCCCTGCAGGCCAGACTCGCTGGTCCTGGAAGCATCCAGGAATCCAACTGTCTTTATCTCCAATCTTGCTGTCACTGGGGTTACAGATATACCTTGTCCTGGGGATCTAAACTCAGACCCTTACACTTGACAGGCAAAGTGTTGGCTGACTGAGCCATCTCCCCTAGCCCATCATACATTTCTTAGATAGATGAAAGGCACAAGTTAGTGTAACAGAAGTTAGTTGGAGTGACGGCTGCCTTTTACATTATAGTCTCAGAGAAAAAGAAGCAATTTCTGGAAGGTGCAAGAAAAGTAAAGTGTTTAATGACGGTCGAGAGTCCTAGATCAAGTCTGACCTTTATTCATCTATGCTGTAAAGTTTACTTAACTTTCTTCACTTCATAGGCAAGACCCATGGGCCTGGAGGGTAGAAGTTAATTCTTAGAGCAGGGCCATCAGAGCTCAGATTGCAGCTCCTACATCTTACTGGCTCTGAGAACATGGCATCTCACTCAGCTGTACTTAACTGTATGTGCATATGTATGCATGTGTGATGTGTTGAGGGTGTTTGTGTGTGTGTGTGTGCTTGTGGGGACTCACATGCTACAGCACACATGTGCAGGTCAGAGGACAACCGTAGGTGTTGACTCCCACTTTTCCTCTTGTTTGAGGCAGGGTACCTTGTTTACCACTGCCTGACTGACTTGAGAGCAACCAGGGATACTCCAGTCTCCACCTTCCATCTGGTTGGAGGCATATGGGGATTACAGACACATCTGGCTTGCACACAGGCTCTACAGAGCTCAGGCAGGTCCTCAAATGTACACAGCAAACACTGCCCCCTGAGCTATCTCAACAGCCCCAGTGCAATGGGTTCAAAAAGGAAAGACAGCTGGAACAACATGGCTGGGGTTTGAAGCTGGTGTGAGTGAAGCAGAGAAGGGGAGTGTGGATTTAGGTGTCATCTGTATGATACATCGAGGCACACACAGTTCAGGTGTTCTGTTGGGCTGAGAGGCAAGACTCGAGCCATGAATATGGAGGGATATGATCATCTGAATGAGCCAGCACAAAGGAGAATTCCAGACCTGAGCTCTGAAAGCTTCAGATTTCATGTGGCAAGAAAAGGACTTGTGAATACCAACCACAATACTGTCATTTAGGTGGCTGATTATCTCTGATTTGGTTGGATTCTCCATGATGAGGCAGTTAGTCATTTATGTTCACAAAACACTTTTCAAATTCTATTAACATACCAAACATATTTAATCATGTTTATTTCTGTAGTGATCGCTGGATCTCCCTTTCAAACTATATTTTTATAAGAACTGGGACAATGCTCCATTGCTCTCATATCTCTCAAGCCTACCACAAAGCCGAGAATGGTAATGTTAATCACTCATGTCCACCATCTCTTACTTTGTAGCTTTACATATTTTAAATCATGTAGACTTCTATTAGTTACTTTCTAATGGCTATGATCAAAATACCTGACAAGCAATAAGTTAAGAAGGGGAAGGTTTATTTCGGCTTACAGTTTAGAGGGATACAGTCCATCACCGCAGGGAAGGTGAAAGGAGTGTTGCCGGCAGGAAGCTGTTAGCCTTGCAGCCACAGTGAGGACAAATACAGATGAATGTTCTGTCCAGCCCCCTCTCTGCCTCCTACTCAGCCAGGATTCCAGAGCTATGAATTAGCCCCTCCCACCTGAGGGATTACTCTTCGCTCTTCAGTTAAACTTTTCTGAAAACACCTTGTGGATGCTCCAAAAGGTGTGGTCCCATGATGCATCAGTTTCTCTTTTCATTGCCGTGACCAAACACTCAACAAAAAGCAGTCTAAGGAAGGAAGTGTTTATTCTTGTCATGGTTCCAGGAGGATACTGTCTCTCGAGGCTGGGGGTGGGATGGGGGTGGGGCTAAGCTTTAGGAGCCAGAGCATGGCTGATACTGTCATAGTTCTGGGATCCAGAAGTAGAGAGGGAACAGGAAGTCGGGCCCCAAGGCCAACCATAGTGACTCATTTCCTCTAGTGAGGCTCCACCTACTGAAGGTTCATGGCCTTCCCCAAAAGAGTCATGAGTTGAGGATCCAGTATTTAAATAAATGAGCGAGCCTACGGGGGTCATCTCACATGTCATTACAACAGGCGGTAATTGGTGGTTGTAGTGAAGATTAACCATCACTTGATCTAGAAACAGCCACTTGAAAGAGGTATTTTAACTCTATGTTGCAAATGAATGAACCAAGTCAGATTCAATGCCCTATAGCCAGATAGTAAGTGGCTATGTTTAGCTTTATAGGTAGTTGTTTTAAAAAGCATTTGTTAAAAAACAAGTGCGTAGGAATTTTATTTATAACATTTCCATATTCAGGCTCTCGAACTGACCTCTAACTTGGACTGATTTGGGAGAAATTATTCGATGTGTAATTCATAGATGGCATAACTAAAGGCAACCCTCATTTTATCATGGACCTATTGCTGTTTTTAACTTTTTAGCTGTACACAGTGGAGTGATGAATCCGTGGATCTAGCGCTCAGCTTGAGAGCATGAGTCGCAGAGCTCAGATTCCCAACTGGAAGGGAGGCAGAGACAGGGATTCCCCAGAGCACGCTGCCTAGCCAAGCTTGCTTAAATGGTGAACTTCAGGCCCTGTGAGAAACTCTGCTGCGATATATAAGGGGAGAGTGGCGCAGAAAGGCACTTGCAACCTCAGGTCTTTATACACATACTCTCACATGTGCACATGCACCTCCACACACATGCACATACCATATCCACATATACAGGAAAGAGGGGTCTATGTGCATAGGAGATGTGTAAATGCTTGCTGTACTGTTTGGTGAGTATGGACACCAAAGTACACATTGTGTCCATGGCCTTAGAGATTATCACCTTGCTTCCCAGCGACCATATTGCCCACTACGCCACAAACAAGCAAGAGATTCCCATTTTGATTTTTCTAAGCATAGATTAACCTCTCCTGCTCTACTGCAATATAGATGATGCCATAGCCTACCTACATTTTTGCCTGATTTCTTCCATGTAGTGTCATATTTTATGGTCTATTCGTGTTGAATATATTAAAATCTTGCTCTTCTCTGTTCCTGGCATTATTATGTAAATACAGCACCGTTTTTAAATCCATTCTCCTGTTAATGTGTCTTTGGACTGTTGCCTGTTTGTTATGAATAAAGCTATTAAGAATATTCTCACATAGGTCCTTTTGTGGGTCTGTGTTTGCATTTTTCTCATGTGACTCTTGAGAAGTGCAGTTCTTGGGCCACAGGATAGATGCACAGTTAATCTAGAAGACACGGAGGAGTTGTTCAAAGGCATCTCACCCCTTTGAACAATGAATCAGAGTTTGAGTTGTTGCACATTCTTGTCAGCTCTTAGTGTGGTCAGGCTTTTTATGTCTTTTGAGAAGATGTAAAAAAGAAAATCTTTCCCTAGTACCCAAGATCCTTCTTGACAATGTGGCCACATACTCTTTTCAGCATGAGAACCTATTGAATGGGGGAGGGGGAGAGTTGTTCTCGCCATGAGCAGTGTTTCTAGTCACTGGGAAAGCCCTTAACCTCCTGGTCCTTCACATCTCAGCCTGAACCCTCACCCACTGCCCCTTTCATGACTTGTAGGCAGAGGGAAGGACTCTCTTTTAATGATTATGCTTTTGGGTTTTTTCTTCTTTTGAGACAAAATCTCCCTATGTAGTCCAGGCTGGCCTTGCCCCTTTGCCTAGCCTCTTAAGAGCTGGGATTACCAGACTGCACTACTGTGCTTGGTTGTAAGGCTCCTCTTGACTACTTTGAGCTTGGAATTACACAGACCAGGAATAATCTAGTCTCTGACACTTAGCTGTCATGTGGCTAAGAGAAGCCATTGATAAGTATTCTCGATTTTCTCATTTGTAGCAGGTGGATAGTCAAACTGTTCTAGCAGAGTGGCTGCATAGTCAAAATACACTAATTATGTAAAGTGTCCATCACTCTTCCGGGTGCACAGATGGATCAATCTACAGGCACATTTTTCACAGGGGACTGGCTGTGTTAGAAAGGGAGGCATAGCTATTCTTCAAATGTTTATTGAGCTTGTAATAAAAATAATAGTTAATACGTATCTCTGGCTGCTGCCGGGCTGTGTGCTCATGGCAGACGGCAGCTTATTTAATCCTCACAACGACCCTCTGAGTTAAGTGAGAGCCACGTCTCCATTTTATCAACAAGGATATTGAGATGGAGAGCCGTGAGGCCATTTGTCCAAAGTCATGTAACTAGAACGTGACAAGCCAAGGTTTGACCAGGTCATTTTGACAGATGAGACCTCCCATAACATCAGTTCACTCTTTTCCCAACGCCCTGTCTCAGCCGAGCCCCCCTGGAGATGCATAGAGGAGTTAGAGGGTTCTTACTACTGAGGTCTGCCACCCAGCATGCAGAGGGTAAAGCTGAGTAACACAGAAGATGTAGGAAGGCCCCCCAGTCTTCCTCAAGACTCTCCAAGCGCTGCTTGATGTTTGGCTGTGGGTCTCTGCATCTTCCTCCATCTGCTGTCTGATGAAGTCTCCCAGGGGACAGTGATGCTAGGTTCCTGTCTGCAAGCCCAGCAGAGTGTCATTAATAGTGTCAGGGGTTGACTCTCTCACATGGATGGATCTCAAGTTGGGGCAGTCATTGGTTTCCTCCATCTCTGCTCCATCTTTATCCCTGCGTATCTTGTAAGCAAGACGAATTTTGGGTTGAAGGTTTTCTGGGTGGATTGATGTCACCTTACGACCTCTGGAAGTCCTGCCTGGTTACAGGAGGGAGCCACTTCAGTCTCCATATCCTCCTCTGGTAGGAATCTCAGCTAGGGTCATCCTCATAGACTCCCTGTGTCCTTTCCTCTCCCAGGCCTCTGACTAGTCACCAGAAATGCCTCCCACTACATTCTTACTCCCAGTCCTCTCCTGCCTACCCCTCCCCCCAGAATCCTATCCGTATTCCTCTCCTTACCCCCTCGCCCACCCAGTTCCCTCTTTCCATCCATCTCCGATGACTATTTAATTTCCACTTCTGAATAAGATTCTCTAATCCTCCCTTGGGACCTCCTTATTACCTAGTTTCTTGGGCTCTGTAGATTGTTGCATGGTTTTCTTGCACTTTATAGCCAATGCCCAGTTATAAGTGAGTGCATACCATGTGTGTCTTTCTGGTTCTGGGTTACCTCACTCAGGATGATAGTCTCAAGTTCCATCTATTTGCCCGCAAAATTCATGGTGTTCTTGTTTTTAGTGACTGAATAGTATTCCATTGTGTAATTGTACCACATCTCGTTGTCCATTCTTCAGTTGAGGAGTATTTAGGTTGTTGCTGCTGTGAATATAGTTAAGCACGTGTCCTTGTGGTATAGGGGGGCGTCTTTTAGGTATATGCCCAGGAGTTGTATAGTTGGGTCTTGAGGTAGATCTATTTCTAACTTTCTGAGAAACCACTAAATTGATTTTGACAGTGGCTGTACAAGTTTGCAGACCCACCAGCAGAGGAGGAGTATTCCCCTTGCTCCACATCCTTGCCAGCATGTGCTGTCTCTTGAGTTTTTGATCACAGCTATTCTCACAGGTGTAAAATGAAATTTCAGGGTTGTTTTAATTTGTATTTCCCTGAAGACTAAGGATACTGACAATTTCTTTAAGTGTTTCTTGGTCTCTTGAGATTCCTCTGTTGAGAAATCCCTGTTTAGCTCTGTATACCATTTTTAAATTGTGTTATTTGGTTTGTTGATGTCTAATTCCTTGAGTACTTTATATATTTTGGATATTAGCCTTCTGTTAGATGTAGGTTGGTGACGATCCTTTCCCAGTCTGTAGGCAGCCATGTAGTCCTATTGGCAGTGTCCTTTGCCTTAGTGAAGCTTTCCGGTTTCATGAGGTCCCATTTATCAGTTGTTGATCTTGGAGGCAGAGCTGTTGATGTTCTGTTAGGAAGTCGACTCCTGTACCAATGCATTCAAGTCTATTCCCCACATTCTCTTCTATTAGATTTAGGGCATTAGGGTTTATGATGAGGTCTTTGGTCCACTTGGACTTGAGTTTTGCGTAGGGTGATAAATATGGATCTATTTGCATTCTTCTACACTCAGACATCCAGTAAGACCAGCACAATTTGCTGCAAGTCAGAGGGGTCAAGGACACTACAAGAAGACCTACAGTTTCAACTAACATGGGCCCATAGGAGCTCACAGAGCTTGGGCTACCAAGCAGGGAGCATGCAGGAGCTGCACTTAGACCCCCTTCACAGTTGTTGCAAATGTGCAGCTCAGTCTTCATGTGGGTCCCCTAACAACTGGACAGCAGGAGCTGTCTCAGTCTCCATTGCCTACCATTAGAGCCCCTTCCTTCCACCTGGATTCCCTGGTTAGCCCTCAGTGAGTGAGGATGTGCCTAGTCCTGCTGGGACCAGATGTCTCAGGGTGTGGTGGACTCTCCTCTGAGGAGAAGGGGAGTAGGCATTGGGGAGGATTTGTAAGGGTGGGACTGTGGGATGAGGAGGGAGGGGGTGCTGGGATCAGGATGTAGAGAGAAAAATAATAAATTATCAGGAAAAATCGATGTGACAAGTCACAGAGACAGACACATAGGCATGGGGGAGAGCTCAGCCAGATCTGCAGAGGGAAATGCTTGGCTGGATCTCAGGGATTTCCAGAAGCAGAAGGAAACACTGCCAGTGTTTCCAGGCAGAAGAGGAACAAAACAAGAGCAAGAAAAGTGGAAGCCCATCCTCGGGGCTGTGAGCACGCAAGCTGGGGTACTGTGGGTGTTGCCTCCAAGAGGGTCTGTGTAGTGGTGCAGCCTGTGTCAGAGCTGTGAGCACACAAGCCAGGGTGCCGTGGATGTCGCCTCCAAGAGGGTCTGTGCAGTCCTGCAGCCGTTGTCAGAGCTGTGAACACACACACTGGGGTGCCGTGGGTGTTGCCTTCAAGAAGGTCTGTGCAGTCCTGCAGCCTGTGTCAGAGCTGTGAGCACACACACTGGGGTGCCGTGGGTGTGGCCTTCAAGAGGGTCTGTGCAGTCCTGCAGCCTGTGTTTTCTCTTGGGATCACACTGAAGTGGTATCTCCGGTTCGATTCTGATTTTTATAACATCCCTGAAAATGACCTGCAAGTAGTTTGCTTTTATACAAATCAGAATATCGTAAGAATTTTCCAGTGTTTCTCTATCTCTATCTCTATAATATACATATATATGATATATGATATACTTATATGTTATATTCTCATATATTTTGTTCTATATAATAATACTGTTATTTATTCATCTATCTCTCTGTCTATATATATGTATATATATATAGTAATAAATCATGGATGTCACCCCAATGTTGGGAGAAGAGGCAGAGACCCAAGGATCACAGGGGCTTGTTGGCCACCAGCTTAGCAAAACAGAAAATAAAGCAATACAAGACCTCCCCGTTCAGCCTGGTCTTGAACTTACATGTATCTGAGGAGAAGCAGGACCTCTGGAGTCTTCTGCCTCTGCCTCTGCTGGGATGCAGACATGTGCCAGCATATCTGTCTAGCATGGCTTTGTCTAGATATTAAAGGACCAACCCTGAAGTGTTGTGTGGCAGCTGTGTGAGTCCCTGTGCTCGGGCTGAACCAGACCATCATAGGTGTGGCTGCTTGTGGGATGGAGACTTCGTCGTGCTTTTGATATAGCCTATAACTTAAGAGAAAGCTCCAGGAGGGAATCCTATTAGCGCTCTCAACGTGTCTGCAGTGTAAAAGGCATGATCAATAGATATGCAACTCTCTGCTCATCTTCCCACACTAATTCATATCAGTTGCATACATATTACTTTAGCTTAGAAATGTTGCATATTCCATTTCACACAAATGATTTTATTTAAACAGTAGTTCAAGGATAACATTTAAAAGTTAGAATATTTTTGTGTGTGCATGTGCGTGCATGCGTGGATGTGTGCACACAGCTTACCACTGAGCCATCTCCCCAACTCCCAAGATCAGTATTTTCTAAATCATTTTTCAAATCCCCCCCCCATTCCTTTATATCTGGAGCTGCCAATTCTTTGCTCCTGTGGAAGCTACATCTGTGACACCATCCCATCGTTGCAAACATTACAAACTAGGACCCTGAAGAGGACAGCGAAGCTTTGTTCAACCCACGCGTGTGAGCTCAGCAGAGGAGGTGGTCATGCTGCTTCCCCTCGAGGGGGAAGAGACAAAGGAGACAATGAGACCCTAAACTGCAAGCAGACTTTCCGACATATTTAGTTGTATTAGGCAAGATTTATTACTATAACAAAATACCCAAGGCAGGCTGCCTTTACAAAATAAAGAGGTATGTTTAACTCAGTTTTGAGGATTCGAGGGCAAGGCTTGGCTGGGCTTGCTAAGGACCTGTGGTGGGAGGCAGAGGATATCAGGTAGGAGGAAGAGATTTCCCCTCAAAAGGGGAATCTTGAGAGAGATTCAGGGGTCAGGCTCCATGTTAATGACAACTTGCTCTTGGGAGAGAAAATTCACAGCACTCTTTTTCAAGGACAGTGATATCTCAATACTTCCCTTTAAAATGGACTTTGTGTGTGTGTGTGTGTGTGTGTGTGTGTAATGTTCATGTAGCACCTACAGATGTCACACGAGGCATTGGATCTCCCAGAACTGGAATTGCAGGTGACTGTTAGCTGCCTATAGGAGCTGGGATTTGAACCTGAGTCCCCTGCAATATGCTCTTAACCGCTGCAATCGTAGCAGATGCTCTTAACCACTCAATCACCTCTCCAGCCCTTCAGTTCCTACTCTGTAAAGGGCCACACCATCTCCAATACACCATGTTGGAAAACAATTATTCGATACAGGGACCTTCAAGAGAAATTCAGCCTACATTGCAGCCAGAGCACTCTTCTTCCTGCAACTCTTTCTGTTGGATGCTCCCTTGAGCTCCTTTGTACATACGAGGAAACCGAGGCACAGACTGGCATAGCGATTTGCCCAAGCACATATAATTTATGTGGCATAATTAATTTATTAATGTTTACCTTGGCACATAATAAGCTTTTATACAAAGCCTTTGCAGTTATTTTTGTCACTATAAAATAGCTCTCCCCGAGGCTCACTGCTCAGATTAGAGTCGGAGACAATCCTGTTGATGGATGAAGAAGCTCAGATCTCTTCTCCCTCCCCGAGGAAGACACTGAGCCCGATCCCTGGGAACCAAACACAGCTCAGAATCCTGTCCTCCCAAAGGCAGATGGAGGAAGCAAAGTCATGCTCTCAATCCCCGTACAGCACTCTGCTTGCAGGGTCTCATATGTCTTATTGGCTACTTGGGAAAGACCTCTCCTGATTGCCCCCAACCAATAAACCAATAAACAGTGCATCTCCCACTGAACCACAAGACCAAGGCCATGACAGCTCATTTTGTTGGGCTCATTTTTATGAGATACTGTCATGGGTCCATCATCGGCACAGCTGGATGCTTTCACCTTAACGACTTATATTTACATGCCAACATAAAGAGTTTCAAATTGTTGATTCATTTGTTCATTATTTACATGCCAACATAAAGAGTTTCAAATTGTTGATTCATTTGTTCATTCGCTAAATAAACACTGTTAGACAACAAAGAATGAACAAGACATTGTGCTAGGATGGGCTGAAGACACCAGTCAGGAACCTAGTCACCCATACTAATGACTCCCCCTTCTCTGTCACATCACGGGACATCTACAGGTGACCAGCCCCACTGTGTGCAGCGCAGACGACCATCTCACACGGGCACTGCTGCCCTCACCTAGGCCAACTTCTGTTGTGTATTTACTTTTCTTTGCAATCATCAGAGAATGCTGGAGTCTCTTCTAGCAGAGGGGCTCTGAGGGGACCAGGCTGCGGCAGCAGTCCTTGACAGCTTGCTAAGTCAGGAGGCTTAACACAGTAGGTCAGTTGCCCAGTGCACAGCAGACCCCTAACCCCCTGTGATCTCACTTTCCCTGAAGGTAGGGCGGCTGAAATAAATACTACAGGTGACTCACTGTGGTTCCACCCCAAAAAGCTCAGATATATGGAGCCCATTTCTTCCCTTTGGTAAGTTATCAAATAGAATTTATGAACCTTCCAATTCATGGGGTGGGAAAGAAGCCTGTAAGATCGAGGCAATAAAACTCCATTCCCATAACTTTGACCAAACTTCTTTCAGCCAAATTTTTGTAACCTAACAATGTTTTGTAGTTATAAAAGTTATTTCCACAGTGGGCATTTGGTACGGTGGTTGGTGCTGTTCCACACTGTAACTAGACAGACACATTACAGAGCAGAAGGTTTAGGCTGCGTGTATAAACACAGAGCCTGGGTGCACACGCGTGTAAGTGAAAACACCAACGACAAGGACTGAGTCCTCACTTATCTTGTCCTAAGTGTCCACGGAGGTTCTGCTGTGTGACGGCAGCATGCCCTGCATGGGTAGCACCAAGGCTCGGGTTTCTCGGATGACGACGGGCAGAAATGGCTGAGGGCTGTGGCATGGAGTGTGGAAGCCTCACTAACAGCCATGTTTGTGCTGCGGCCACAACACAAAACAAGAGCAACCAATCCACATTTGAAAGTACAGGTTTGAGACTGAGGTATGAAGAGGCCAAAGGACTGGCACTCAGAGATAGCTTGCTGTGCTTAGAAACCCTAAGAAGACAGGTGACACAGTGACATTGAGAAAGATGAGGAGAGTTCTAGGGGGCATTAGAGAGTGCATTATAGGCCAAGCCTTTATTTCCTGTGATTGGGTTGGGAGGATTAGGTTTGGCTAGTTTCGGTCCTCAACACAGGCTGTGTGCATGTGCCCCTAGGCGTCTGGTACCAAGTCTTGTCATCATTAGGACAAGCAGATAACATCTGATAGAGAGAATGACTGGTACTCAGAGCAAAACTGTAATCCTAGCACTCAGAGGGAGCAAGCTGAGAGCATCTGGATTTCAAGGACACAGTGGCTATATAGGCAGGCCCTGTCTCAAGAAAACAAAACAACCCCACACAACAAAACAGTACCACAACAGGGAGAAGTAACAGCAAATGGATATAAATAGAAACAACAGACAAAGCGAAGGTCGCCGGGACCACTTGCACGTTCCCACAGTAGCTGCTGCTTGTTGTCTGTGGGAAGTGGTCAACTGCTGGAACAGCAAGGCCTGCGATAGTAAAGCATCAAAATACATAGAATACAAAAGTACAGTGTGTACAGATGTGTGAGGCCAGGGCAGCCAGGAAGAAAAGAGCTTTGGGGTAGAGGGATGGCGCCCCTTGGTGCGGGAAGGCTGGGGAAGCAGCTGGCCAGACTTAAGTATGTTAAAAGAATGTGACCTCGATGACCAGAGAGTGCTGAAGCATCCAGAAGGGGGCAGAGGCCAAGTCATGGAGTTTGCCTGCTTAAGTCTGTACTTCATTACTTCATGTTAAGACCAGTGGCGGAGGAAGAAAAGGAACAGTGATTTTTGTTTACTTCCATTTGGTTAAAAAAAAAAAATCCATCTCCCTAACTCTGCGCTGTTTCAGATTCATCCTTGTAAGACAAATGGCTGATGTGCCCAGAACTTTTGGCTAGTGTGTGAAGCTTGGTTACTCTTTTATTCCTAGGGATTACAGACCCTTAGTGGGCTCTTTGTAGTGCCAACCCAGCAGAGGTACAAAGGAAAGAGGCAGTCTCTCCCTATGAGCCCCGAGACTCGGTTACAGCACTGAGCCACACACCTCCACCAGGAGATGCCCGATGGTTTAACATGCACTCTGGAGCCAGACAGTGACCTTAAAACCTTACTCTGACACTGTGCACCTTGAGATAAGTTATTTAATTTCTTTTTCCTCCTACATAAAATGGGATCAGGGCTATGAAGATGGCTCAGGAAGTAAACTGCTTACCATGCAAGCCCGAGCAGCTGGCTTTGGATCCCCAACACCCAAAAAGGGGCAGGAGGAATGGTATGGTACAGCACACTTGTAACCATCTCACTGGGCAGGTGGAGATGCTTGGAGCTCTCTGGCCCTCCAGTATTGCTGAATTGATAAGCTCTGGGTTCAGTAAGAGACCCTATCTCAAAATATAAGGTAGGCAGCAGTAAGAGAAGACAGCTGGCATGGGCCTCTGCCTCCTCACACACACAAACACACACACACACACACGCATGTATACACACATACACACATATGCACACACATACACATATATACACACACATGCACATACACATACACACATGTACCTACACTGCACACACACATATACACATACGCACACACATACACATACATATGCACACACATGTGCATACACATGCCAATGCTCACATGGATAGATTTATGGGAATGTCTGTGCCACAGTTTTGGCTCCTCTAACAGCAACACGAGGTATATGTGTGCTTTATGCAGCATCGTGCTGGTACAAAGGCTGAACCAAAGCGACATCACAGCAAAAGGAAGGACAGTGGGGTGACGCATAGGGAGCTTACTGGCATTGCTATGACATCAGTATGGAGGAGTGCAGCCTCTTCTATCCTGGAGGGTGAGAACAATGAAGGCATTGTTCTTGGTAGACGAATGCCCTCTGTGTTGGGGTTCTGTCCTGTGTGTCACTATGTCTAGGTGACAGATACGGTCTGTTTGCTCACTGCTCATCTGCAGGAGACACAGACATTTGAGAACCAAAGAAGAAGGCAGTGCTGTCTTGCGATCACATCAGATAGACTTTAGCTGGTTTTGTTTCTTTATCTTGCTTTAGTTAATTTCATGTGTGTACTTGTATGTTCATGTGCAGAAGTCAGAAGACAAACTCGGTGTTCCTCTAATTTGTGTTTTGTGGTGTTTTGAAAAGGGATCTCTCTTTGGAGCTAACCATTTTAGCTAGGACAGTGGGGCCTTGACTTCCCTATATCTGCCTCCTCAGGACTGGAATTATAAGTGGGTACCATTCACCTGCGTTTTGTTTGGTTTTGCTTGTTTTTTTTTTTTTTAAATAATATGGGTTTTGGGAGTTGAACTCCCAAATCATGTCTTTATGATTGCATAACAGTACCTAACTGGGTTATCTCCCTGGACCAGTCCTGCCTGCCTTATGAAGCTGAGACCTTTGAGTTGGAGACTGCCACTGCCACCTTGCCCTTCCAGGTTCTTCATACCATTTGGCCATCACATAAGGCATTTGTATTTCAGATAGGCTGATTCCTGATTTGCAAGGCAACATCAGGTCAGAACAGTGAGAGAGAAGAGTGGAGACAGTGGGTGCTGCGTGCCGTCCTAACTGTTGCATGCCTCGATAGGCAGGGCATGCTCCTCTGCTCAGGGCCTGGGATGATGCCTCCAAGCAAGGGAACGCAGATATGTACCTCTTACTTACATCTCCTTATCTATGCACACATATAGAAATGCATTCATATGTGCATATACATGTGTACACATACTTATACACATGAATACATGTGCACATAAGTACATGCAAAAGTACATACATATACACATTCACACATCTTTATGTACACACACATATATGCATGTGTAAATACATACATGCATATATAAAATATATAGGTATGTAAGCATACCCATGTACCTGTATACATTGTAAAACATCACCATAACCTAAAAACTGGAGTCCAAATCTTTAAAACATTTAATTATTTTGAGGTTGATGAATGGTATTATATTACTCAATCTTTTAGTCATTATGAAGAAAAGAAACGTTTTTAAATTTAGCTTTCCTATTATTTATTTAATTCACTTTACATCCCGATTGCAGCCACCCTCCCTCCTCTCAGTGCCATCTTCACCCCTCCTCCATATCTCCCTCCCTTTCTTCTTAGGGAAGGGGAGGCCCCCTTGGGTACCAACCTGCCCCGACACATCAAATCCCAGCAGGACTAAGCACATCCTCTCCCACTGAGGACAATCGAGGCAACCTAGCTAGGGGAAACAGATCCAAAGACAGGCAACAGTCAGAAGCAGCCCTCTCTCCAATTCTTAGGGAACCCACATGAAGACCAAGCTGCTCATTTGCTACATACATGTAGGGTGTCTAGGTCCAGCCTCTGCATGCTCTTTGGTTGGTGGTTCAGTTTCTGTGAGACCCAAGAGTCTGAACTAGACTCTGTAAGTCTTCTTGTAGTGTCCCTAACCACTCTGGCTCCCTCAGTCCTTCCCCCGACTCTTCCACAAGACTCCCCGAGCTTTGCCTGATGTTTAGCTGTGGGTGTCTACATCTGTTTCCATCAACTGCTGGATGAAGCCTCTCAGAAGACAGTTATGCTAGGCTCCTGTCTGTAAGCATAGCAAAGTATCATTAATAGTGTCAGGGGTTGGCTCTCTCCTATGGGATTGGTCTCAAGTTGGGCCAGTTATTGGTTGGCTAGTCCCTCAAACTCCACTCCATCTTTATCCCTGTATGTCTTGTAGGCAGAACAGATTTTGGGTCAAGGTTTTATGGGTAGGTTGGTGTCCCCCTCCTTCCACTGGAAGTTCTTCCTGGGTACAGGAAGTGGCCACTTCAGTCTCCATAACTCCTACTGCTAGGAGTCTCAACTTGGACCACCTCTATGGACTTCCATGAGCCTCCCCCATCCCAGGTCTCTGGTTTATCCCAGAGATGACCTCCAACCAATATAGATCTACTAAATATAATAGAAGAGAAAGTGGGGAATAGCCTAATGTTTTAGTATAGTGGACAGCTTCCCGAACAGAACATCAATGCTCTGACTCTAAGATCAACAACTGATAAATGTTTCTGGTAGGCAAGACACCATCAATAGGACAAAATGGTAGCCTACAGAATGGGAAGTAATTCTTCCCGAACCCTACATCTGACTGAGGGATAATATATAAAATATATAAAGAACCCAAGAAATTAGACACCAACAAAACAAATAACACAATCTTTTAAATGGGGTACAGAGCTAAACAGAATTCTCAACAAAAGAGTCTCAATAGGCCAAGAAACACTTGAAGAAATGTTTAAAGTCCTTAGTCACCGGGGAAATGCAAATCAAAATGACTCTGAGATTCCATTTTACACCTGTGAGAATTGCTAGGATCAAAACCCCAAGCAACAGCACATGCTGGTGAGGCCATGGAACAAGGGGAACACTCCTCCATTGCTGATAGGAGTGAAAACTTGTACAACCATTCTGGAAATCAATTTGGCAGTTTTTAGAAAATTGGGAATAGTCCTACCTCAAGATCCAGCTATACCACTCCTGGGCATAGACCCTAAAGATGTTCTACCATCCCACAAGGACATTTGCTCAACTATATCCATAGCAGCTTTATTTATAATGGCCAGGAACTTGAAATAACCTAAATGTCCCACAACCGAAGAATGGATAAAGAAAATATGGTACATTTACACAATGGAATACTATTTGGCTAGTAAATACAAGGACACCATGAATTTTCCAGGCAAATGGATGGAACTCCAAACTATCCTGAGTGAGGTAAGACAGACCTAGAAAGACTCACATGGTATGAGCTCACCTCTAGGAGGATATTAGAAAGAAAGCACAGGTAACCGTGCTACAATACAATGCACAGACCCAAAGAAACTAAGTATCAAGGAGAGAACAGGGGAGGATGCTTGAATCTCGCTCAGAAGGGGAGATAAAACAGAGGGAAGAAAGTGGGTGGGAGCAGGGTGGAAGGGGGATGAGAGAGAACCAGGGTGGGGATCAGGTGTGAGGAGACTGGTAGGAAGAGAAGACCGGGAGAGAAAATGGAAAGGCTTTGAGTTATTAGTTATGTAGTGGGTGGGAGAGAAGGCTCAGTTGCTTGTCTTGTAAGTGTGAGGACATGAATTTGTCCCCTAGACTCCATCTAAAGCCCAGCAGAGCAGCGTGTGTTTGTGACCACAATGATGGTGAGAGAAGAGCAAGTAGGAGGCTCTCCCATGCTCTCTAGCTAGCCTTGCCCGCTTGGATATCTGGAGACCCGACTTCAAGCCAAATGTAGAAGGCCTTTGAGGTGTTCCAGAGATTGACCTCCATGCATGGATCACATATACACATACTTATGGACACACACAAGAAGACATACTCATCATATAAGCATGGTATGTCCCATACACACAACTAGTCAATGCCACACGCTTGTGACACTGACACTCATTCCAGCTCCTCTTACAGTCCTGAAAGAGCTGATCTAGCCAAGCTTCAGGATCACCTGGGTGGGGCAAGGGAGTCAGTAAAGATCGAAGTGTGACGTATGGTTGTATTATCTTACCTGGTCAAAGGGCGGCTTGTGTTACATGTCAGAGATTACGTCATTAAGCCTTGTTGCCTTTCTTGCTGCTCAAGGATGCTTTCTTCTTGGTGTTCCTTTGTAGAATTATTTAAACAGTGAACGTACCAGAGAGCAAATGGAAATTCAGTAGGAAGGCTGGAACTGTGGCAGAGGAGTCCCATAGAGATATTTTGTTGCTACAGTCTCAGGGTCCCACCAGTACCAGGGACAGTCTCATTCACGTCACTCTGTATGACTCTCAGCCAAGAGACTCCATGCTCCTCTACAGGATGAGTGGATTTGTGGCCCACACCTGTGCCCTTCCTTTTCTACCTGGCCATGAGTGCTTCCGAAAGGCGATGCAAAAATGGGCACCAAATCTCACTGAAGTGTTTTGCAGGCTTGAGGTGCGGTCCCTACCCTTCTTGATCTTGCCAACCATCTCACATCCTTCCATCAAAACTCTTTGTTTTTCATGATGTCAATCAGAGCCTTGGAGGTTGGCACCCTTAACGAAGAATGGAAAAGCTTTTAAAGCCAGAGATCTGGGAGCTTCTGAAATCAGGGAAGTGTGGGTAAAGCAATGGGTGTGTCTGTCCCAAATGGGTCTGAGGAACACACAACACAGAATTAACCAGCAAGGAGCTTTCACCTGTATTTGGTGTTTCCCAGCAATGACTACAAATTCCTGTATATCATCACACAGTCGGCAAAGTTCTCTCTAAGAATCCATATGTGGCCTAATCTGAGCTGTAGGTTGAGTAAGACCTCCTGGAATCACTATCACGTGGTCGCGAGGACGTGCTCAAGCTAAGTCCGCAGGTCCCAGAGGTCACGTGGGCAGTACGATTCCCTATCATCAGGGTGCGATCGGTTAGGAGTATGATTGAAACGTCAAGGCTTGGGAAGTGCTGCTTTATAAATGAGAGCAGCTCCAGCCGTCCTTCCGCAAGCTGCCTTGTCTGCATGCATCCTGAGTTGCTTCTGTGAATGGAATGGAACAGAATGGAGAGCTAACAGCTGCTACAAGAGTTCTCTCAGGGTTCCCAGGGTGGTGAGGCCTGGCAAGGTGGGACTCTGAGGACTGCAGTGACTTTTCAGCGCTATGGACTCCTCCGTCAAAGTTCCGTTATCCCTACTTAATTTCCATTTGAGTTAATTTGTCATATATGTATATGTATATGTATGTGTATGTGTATGTGTATGTGTATGTGTATATGTATGTTTGTGTGTATATATATATATATATATATATATATATATAATATTTAATACAATTTTATACAAAGCTAAAAGAACAATTCTAAAGACTTTCCCAAATTACAAGATTTCCCAATTATGACCATTATACCACATTTATTGTCTCCTTTCAAAAGTTGTATCTAAGATACATATCATATATAATATATTGTTGTCTAATATATATATATATAGTATATGACATATAATATATGGTTACCTAAAATATATATCATATATAACATATATATATATACTTCTTTTCAAATTTATTTATTTATTTATAGTTGTGTCCATGTTGCCTCCTGTCTTTGGAGGTCAGAGGACACCTTGTGGGCACTGACTTTCTCTTTCCACCCTGTGAGTTTCAGGAATCAATCTTGGGTCACCGGGTTTAGCAGCAAGCGCCTTTGTTTGCTGATCCACTTTGATTGTCCCTGATGTGATTGTTTTTATTTCTTGTGAGGTATGTATATTTGAGTCTGCTCATGAGGAAGTCCAGATTATGTGTTTGTGCTTTTGTCTAGTGTTTTGGTCTCCTTTAACCTGGAACAGTTCTTTAGCCTGGATTTTATGATATCTGTAAGTGGTTTAGAGTCTTTGATCTTTCGGACACCTTTGCTTAAAATAATTTTGTACATTGCAAAAAGAATCAGGTGAAATCAGTAGGAATGGTGTTTAACCCATTGCATTTAAAATGTGATAATTTCAACCCACAACTGGTCAGAATGCCATGAGTCAGTGACAGTGAGGGTCACACACCCACAAGGCAACCTCACACCAGGGCTCAGGCTAAATGGGGGCAGAAAGATTGTAAGAGCCAGAGGATCAGGATCCCTGTTGCTAGATTGTGTCTTATGATAAGACAAGACAGCTGCACCATTAATGCTCAACGATATGGTTGCCTTAACAAGATGTGTATAATGACAATACTAGGTCATATGCCAATATGAGTGGGAAATCCCAAAGAGTCACACTCCTAGATTAAGAGCTAAAGGCTCAATGGCTATGGAGAAAGAAAGAATCTGTCTTCTCCTGGAATGAGCTCTTTGATAAGCTATCCTATCCCAGTGGTCAGCCCTCAACCCATGTACATACAAGCCACACCAAACGGACTCAGCAAGCCTTCTCTGTATGTGTGTGTGCGTGCATGTATGTGTGTGTATGCATGTGTGTGTGTATGTATGTGTGTATGTTGTATAGATGTATGTGTGTATATATGTATATGTGTATATGTATGTGTGTATATTGTGTTTATGTATGTGCATATGTGTATGCATGTATAAATATATATTTGTGTGTATGTCTATTTATGTGTGTGCATGTATGTGTGTGCATGTATGTGTGTGCATGTCTGTGTGTATATATGTGTGTGCATGTATGTGTATGTATATATGTGTGTGCATGTATGTGTATATATGTGTGCATGTATGTGTATGTATATGTGTTCACATGCACACATGAGGTATATACATAGCCATAATAATTAAAGAAGAGGTCGTGATTTTGAGAGGAAGTGGAGGTGATACAGAAAGGATTGGAGAAGGGAGAAGGATAAATTCAAATACAGTGCTCATGTATGCAATCCTCAAAAAGGAAAGATTTTAAATTGAAAAAATATGCAATCATTTCAAAACATAATTAGTACATAAGGGACCTCCATGAAACCATTAACAGAGTCCTCAGCAGGAAATATGCCATCAGAGACCGCAAAATGTTACATTCAAAATGCTGCAATGCAAACAAAGGAATAACCCCTGACTGACATACCATGTTCCACCAAGCTGTCCTTCAATCATAAAGGTGAGATAAAGATTTTTCCAGTTAACAAAAGCTGAGGGATGCAGGCAGGAGACCTGCCTGATAAGAGATGCCAAAGGAATGTCTCACAGAGAAACAAAAGCCTGCTAATGGATAACAGGAACATTCTTAGAAATACACCCTGGAGTGCTGAAGGAAGTCTATGCTTGACTGGAGGACCTCCAGTTCACACTGTAAAGGTGGTGTAGAAACTCCCTCACATCCAGCACAAGTTTAAAATAACTAAAGATAAAGTATGTTTAATGTCTCTTTGCTAAAGAGTATATGAAGTGTGACATCAGTAGCCTGAACTGTGAGGAAACGAAACAGAAAACCACGAAGCTTCCGTACCATGAAGGTTAAAGCAGAAACCAACTTATGGCAGGCTAATGTAACTCTTTGGTGCTTTATGTCATCTTCAGGGGAGCAGCTATGAGGAAACAAGCCCATGTAGGTATGTGAAAGATGAAATGGAAAAATTACATCATACTGTTGTAAAAATAACCAGCCTGCAAAGGAAGACAGGAGTTGGTGAGAGAAACAAGAGACTTGCAAATCAGAAATCAGTGGTCAAAGGGGTGAGAGTGAGTTCTTACTGCTGATAGCTATTTCATCAGAAGAACAGAGCCACTAGATGTTTAAAGAGACAACAGCATCCAGCCTTCTACCCAAACCAGAAAGGACTATTCCTTGTAATTAATGACCAATGGGGAAGGGATCACTGTCTTAGATCGAGTTTAAGTCAAAGTGTGGAGCAGAGACTGAAGGAAAGGCCATCTAAAGACTGACCTACCTGGGGATCCATCCCATATACAGTCACCAAACCCAGTCACTATTGTGGATGCCAACAAGTGCTTGCTGACAGGAGCCTGCTATAGCTGACTCCTGAGAGGCTCTGCCAGAGCCTGACATATACAGAGGCGGATGCTTGCAGCCAACCATTGAACTGATCACAGGATCCCTAATGGAGGAGTTAGAGAAAGAACTGAAGGAGCTGAAGGGGTTTGCAGCCCCATAAGAAGAACAACAACATCAACCAACCAGAGCTCCAAAGGTCTAAACCCTCAATCAAGGAGTACACATGGAGGGACCCATGGCTCCAGCCGCATATGTAGCGGAGGATGGCCTTGTTGGGCATCAATGGGAGAAGAGGCCCTTGGTCCCATGGAGGCTTGATTCCCCAGTGTAGGGGAATGCGAGGGTGGGGGGTGGGAGTAGTTATATGGGTGGGTACACACCCTCATAGAAGCAGGAGAAGGGGGGATGCAATAGGCAGTTTCTGGGGGGTAGGAATTGGAAAAGGAGATAACATTAGAAATGGAAATAAATAAAATATTCAATAAAAAACAGACTACCATAAATAAGACAGGAAGAAGATGTGGTGAAGAGCCAATTCAGCAGGATAAGATGGTTACAAATGGATATGCAGTCAATATGAAACTACAACAGATACCAAAGAAGCACTCACAGATCAGAAGAAGCAGTGGACATCGGTATAGAATGAAGAAGCTCTATGTAATGGGCAACCACCCAGAGAGCACCCAGCAAAACTGAGTGACATTACGGTCCTGGCAGACCTACGAAACATATAGACCTAGACACACAAGTCTGGACACACACATGTGTGTGGACACCTCCCCATAGACATGTGTATGCACATGACTCTAAATAAATATCTTTGAAAAATGAAATAAACCCCCACACAATTATCCCAATGGACACAGAAAAGGCATTTGACAACGTTGAATGCTTACTCACGATTTACAATGTTAACAAAACAGGTAAGAGCACTGGCTGCTCTTGCAGGGGACCCAGGTTCAGTTCTCAGCACCCACAGGATGACTAGTAAGCATTTGTAATTCCAGCACAGAGGGTCTGACACCCTCCTATGGGGCTCATAGGTCGCAGCTCCACCACCCCCATCTGTTCTCAATGGTGCCCATGTTATTTATTTCTTAATGCTAACTTATACAAACCTTTGTCCCCACACATTTCCCAACTGTGAGCATTCCACCACATTCTCTTTTATAATCCATATCTAAGATGTGTGCATATATAATACATGATACATGGCATAAGTAAGTGATATAGGAAACTATAATCACTTTGTATATTTTTATTTATTGTGTGTGCGTATATACACATGCACGTGTCTTCAGTCTATTATCTATACACGCAGCATGATCTATTTCTACATCCATTAAAATGGCACGAATTCACACAAAAATGTCCAATTCTAGTCTGACTCTATGGAGATTTTTCTAACTCTGGCTTTTTTCAAATGTTAAAGCCTTTCCCTGGCTGTGAGGTCCTCTTTCTCATTATTTTAATGTATTTACTTGCAGTAACTTTTAGGCCTTCCTGCATGTCACTAGTCTTGCATGTTGTTAGTCTTTGGATCACAGGTCTTTGCTCTCAGCTCTGTTGTTGCCTTTTAACCTCCCTCTGCCTCCACGACCCCCGAAGGGAGCTCCCCACTAGGCAATACTACCCTTCAGCAGTACATGCATATCAAGATGCCTCCGATAAGTGCACGATACTATTTTCCTTTCTTCTCTACAAATACAATTGACAGAGGCCAGCAGTGGGTGGGTTCTTGTGTCTAGTGGCATTTTCTTCTGTATGGCATAGTGGGATAAATACTGGCAGCCATTGTCCTTGGCCATGAGAAGTCATTGAGGTATATCAAGTAGGGGAGGAACAAGAGGAGTCTTCTTTCAGGGATATTCTGGCTTCTATTCGGAGGAGACAAGAAAGAGAAAGGGCCCGGAAGAGTGGAGGGAGGCCCACCTTAGAGCACAAAGCTGAGGCACCTCTCGGCTAAGGCAGCCTGTGCCAGAGGCAGCTTCTAGAGGGCCGCGCTGCTGCACGCACTGTTCCCAGAGGCTGCGTCCTGCTAATGCGGACGATGCTGAAGAAGCATCTCCCAACTTAGTTTTCATTTAGATGAGTGTGTTTCCACTTAGGAAATGTAGATACTGGAGACTCGGTGGTGCTTTTTGTTTATTTATTTGTTCATTTATTGTTTTTATTGTGGTGTGTTTCTTTTCTTTTAACTTGGATTTAAGTCACTGGAGATCTAAAACAATTGAGTAACTCACTTTTAAATTTTTACAAATATTGACTAAAAAAGCATCCTGGTGCCTCTTGAATGCATCCTTTGTATCAAGCAAGAATGAATATATATATATATGTATATAATCTAGACTTTTTTAAAGGAAGAAAACATAACTACCTCCCCTCTCTGTCTTCTCTCTCTGTCTTCTCTGTCTCTCTCTGTCTCTCTCTGTCTCTCTCTGTCTCTCTCTGTCTCTCTCTGTCTCTCTCTGTCTCTGTCTCTGTCTCTGTCTCTCTCTCTCTCTTTCCTGGACCTGCCTGTGTCTAGGGAAGGCAGACTTCCAAGACACCTTCACCCTGTTTTCCTGGCTCCTCCCCCAAGCAGGCTTATGGAGCCTTAGAAGAGATTATCTCTCTAGAACAGGAACACTACGGGAAGACTATGGTGTTTCCTCTTCTCAACACAAGCAAGGACACTGACCTAACCCTGCTAAGTGGGTCATACCAACTAGACATACCAGAGATTTCACTGATCTTGACCTCGTCCGGGCCTCTAGGAGGCATGCCTGAGGGCTGTCATATCACTGCCCAGAGAAAGAGAACCAAGTACCTGCTACCAATATTTATATATATATTTTTTGGCCTCTGAAGGAATGAACCCATCCATACTAGCTTGTTCTTGGATTCATCTCAAGGATGCACAGCATGTCCTGGTCTAATTCCAGGCTGGGGAAGAGATATCTGACTGTCACCCTGTTTTCACTCCTCTCCTTTTGGTGTTCAGAAGGCCGTCCTTCAATCCTTCCATCTTAGCATGACATGAGGCTACAGGCAACCTGTGAAACGCAGCATCCCCAGGTGCCTGGCAGCCAGCTGTGGCCAGGCTCTTTAAAGGAACACAGGCAAAGGCAAAGTGTGCAGTGTCCTTAGATGTTCTTGTCGTCTGTGTTCTGCCTTCCCACGGGCTGCCAATGCTTCTGAGATAACTGGCTCTATGGCCAGGCCCACTCCGTCAGAAATAATGAGCCCTTGTAGCCCAGGAGGGAGAGGTTGACAGTGACCAGGGAATTCTAGAGCATGATATGATTCTGCAGTAGGGTTAACTTAGAGCACATCTGAGCATCACCAGGCTTCTAGAGCATCAGTGTTTTCAAAAGCTGAGAGGCAATGATATCCTCTTTACAAGTTTCACTCACCTTAGCTTTGCTGGCCCTTCACTTCAGAGGGTTAGCAATGTCCACTCAACGTGGGCTGTCCAAACACACAGGCAGACAAGATAGTGGCATTGTTTAAAACATGCTTTGGTGGAAAGAGCTCTTTATCTGCAGCTAATGTTTAAAGTTCTCCTTTAGAAACCCACCACTGCCCCACACCCCCTCTCAAGGCTTCATGGGAATGTTTTCTGCCTCTGGGATTCCAAGACCAGGAAGAACCTGTACTTTCACTTTCTGTCACCTGCAGGCTAACAAATGAGCCCAGCAGCCACTTCACAGACAGGAGGCTTCCTGCTAGTGTAGGCTCTGTGTTCTTGTCAGCTTGTGAGTCCTTCAGAGGAGGTGGGAAGGCAGGCAGAGAGATGCAGTGCACACAATGGGCTGTGCATCACAGATGAGGAAACCTTAGCCCTCCATCCTCCAAGGGCTCCTTCTATCAACCTGCTGGGCCTCTGCCCTGGAGGGAGCATCTTCTAATGCTAGTGTCCTGGTCAGGAAACAAATGTGCTTCCTGATGTGGGGGGAAACGCAGCTGCTCTTTTCCAAGGCCCCACCCCTTTTAAAAACAAGCGTATTTACTACACTGTAGGGGCAGCAGGCTATGCTATAGCTATAGCACCACCTATCACCCAAGGCTGTTGGATTAACAAACGTCCTTGCAAAGGTTCATAGAAGACACGGAAAAATATTTCAGAGGCCTGTCAATCAACAAAACAGAGAAAGGCTGTGAACTCTGGTGACATACCGACACGCGTTAATACGTGGATCTCAGGGCACAGTCTGTGAGGCTTGCTTCTGAGGACTGGTTCCCCAGTCAAGAAAGTGCAACACGACAGGCTGTTCCCAAAATCTCACATAGCAGGAAGGATCTGGATGAACATTCAGCTGAAGACCCCGGGTGGGAGTAAAAGTGGGGAGTCCCCTCACAGCTTAGCTCTATCTGGCTGCAGCACCACTGACCGTTAGCTTTTCAGGCCAGTACCTCCATGTTGTTTTTCTTGAATTGGCTAGGAAGATGGAAATTAAATTACTTGCAGAAATATGAGTGGAGCAGGAAGGATATTGTCTTGCTAAGCGCAATAAGCTGTAATCCCAAAGCCTGATGTCTCATGTGTGGATCTAGGGTTTAATTAATTGATTAACTAATTAATATATGGATGTATATATGTATATGCATATTAATATGTGCATATATTAATATAATATGATATGTTAGGTTACATATATAATATATATGTATACCATACATATATTACATATTATACAATATAGATTATCTATATCTATCTATATATACAGATAGATAGATAGATATGGAGAGAGACAGACAGACATGAACATGCACGGGTGGTGTAGGGAGCCATGGGGCAGTGGGAGGGAGGGAGGGAGGGAGAGAGGGAGGGAGGGAGGAAGGAAAGCACAGAGCACAGTGCAGGTGGACATGAGCAGAGGGCATAAGCAGTGAAGGAAAGCGCCATTGCACAGCAGGAGAAACATTAGTTCTCTGATGTCCTCATAAGAGGATCAGGGGATAGCTAAGATGTTTTCACCAAGTGTTACATAGACTATTGTGATGGTGTGTATATGCTCAGCCCAGGGAGTGGCATGATTAGAAGATATAGCCTTGTTGGGGTAGGTGTGTCATTGTGGGTGTGGGCTTTAAGACCCTCATCCTAGCTGCCTCGAACTCAGTATTCTGCTAGCAGCCTTCAGATGAAGATGTAGAACTCTCAGCTCCTCCTGAACCATGCTTTCCTGGATGCTGCCATGTTCCTACCTTGATGATGATGGACTGAATCTCTAAACCTGTAAGCCAGCCCCAATTAAATGTTGGCCTATGTAAGAGTTGCCTTTGTCACAGTGTCTGTTCACAGCAGTAAAACCCTAACTAAGACACCTACCATCTCACCAAATTCATTTAGCAATGTCCCTATCAGTGCACTGTGCTATGGAGCCAATGTTTTGATTTTTAAATAGTTCTTTTTTGGTGTCAGCTCACCATTCCTGTTCCAAATGCGTGCATTAGTCAAGGTGAGAGCGTGTGGTCAGGTATGCTCTTGCTCTACTTGCTAGCCTTCACCACAACAGAGTCACAACTCCCCACCATATTGTTGGGAGGCTGCTTTGAGCAGGGAGATGGGGACAGAAGTGTGTGATCCACCTCCAAGCAAAGGTTAAAGGTTGAAGGTCGAAAGCTGTCACAAGGTTTGCCACCAGCCAGGGAATGCTTCTCCACACTCAAACCTGGAATGGGGATAAGGCAGACCAGGGAGACGCAGCCATGTTGATGTGAGAAAAATGAATCTCAACATAAGCACAGATATATGCATTTACATATATGTGTATATGAATTCTCATGTGTGTGCATGTGGCATGAACATACAACAGGAACATCTAACTGTCAAGAGCCACTGACACTTTGAGTTCACAGCATAACTGGGTGAAAGCTAGTGGTATTGTAGACTCCTCTGCTGTATGGCGAATATCCATAGTCAATGGCTTAGGTGAGAGCTTAATGTTCTTGTTTTGGGTGCTGGGCACCAAGATCCTTTAGGACCATAGACTGCTCATCAGCAAGGTGCACAGCTGTGGCCTTGAACTCCCACGTATGGGCTTCTACTCCTGCTGCCTTTAACCAGACCCACGGGTGGGTCCTGAGGAGGCCAGGGCTGCTGCGTGTTCCCACTCCACCGCCCCACGGGAGATTTATTTATACGTCTAACTGGTGTCATTTGGGTTTTGGGGTGACTATGCAACATTCATAATGATTAAAGAAGGGTGATTTAGTTGCTCTAAAATGGATTCCATTTTATTTTCAAATTTGATATTCTTCTGAACTTGAGATGGAAGTTACATTGGAGAACTGGTCTTGTGATGTAGATAGCTGTGTGAGTCTCTGCCCTCCAGGCATGTGTGTGTGTGTGTGTGTGTGTGTGCGTGTGTTGGAGAGGGGAAAAGGGACAGATCTGATGTTTAATCTCCTCCTCTCAGTCTCAGGGCTCACCCGGCATTGCTAAGTTGTCCAGAGCTGCCTGCGTGTCTCTCTCTTCTAACACAGACCGAGGACCAAAGCAAAACTGGGGAACGGATCTGGGCAGGGCAGATGATCTTGGTCAGGGTGCATTCATTGTTCATGTATGTGGTCCATCTCTTAAACCAACCAACCAACCAAAGGTGGCAACTAACACAGACCGAGGGCCAAAGCAAAACTGGGGAAAGGATCTGGGCAGGGCAGATGATCTTAGTCAGGGTGCATTCATTGTTCATGTATGTGGTCCATCTCTTAAACCAACCAGCCAACCAACCAACAAAAAACAAGCAAACAAACAAAAAACCTTCTCAGTAAATGTCTGACCCTCTTGTCTAACATGACTGACTGATTACCTTTCTAAACCCCAGCCCTGAAGGAGTCTAAAATCATTTCTCTGCTATTCTCATTGACTAATCGGACTTTGATTGGTGTCAGCCGCTGCCAACTGTGACAAAGCTGTTTTCGGTAAGCCTTGGCATTCTAGAGGTGATGGTGGGTCAGTCTCCACATAAACAGGAAAGTCTGAGAATTCAGAGTGGAGGAAATGTGGTAGATAGTCTTTCATGCTTTACATCCAGCCAGAATGAGGCGAAGGCTACCCCCTCGTCCAAACAGGCACTGGAAAGAGGCAAAGGCTACCCCCTCGTCCAAACGGGCACTGGAAAGAGCAAATATATTTTGAAAAGGAAAAAAAAAAAAAAAAAAAAAAAAACTGAGGGAAAAGTTGCCCCGCTTTGAAATGGTGATGTGTGAAGGAAAGGGGCTGTGTGTGTGTGTGTGTGTGTGTGTGTGTGTGAGAGAGAGAGAGAGAGAGAGAGAGAGAGAGAGAGAGAACAGAAGAGATAAAGAGAGGGAGAGAGATAAAGGGAGATAGAGAAAGATGGAAAGAGGGAGGAAGGGATCAAGGGACGGAGGGAGAGACAGATGGAAAAGGGAGATAAAGAGGAAGAGAGAGAGTCAGTGAGTCATTCTGTCTGTAATCAGGGGTTTCTGGGTGGGGGTATTCTGGCTGTCAGGTGTGTGTATGTATGTATTTCTTATTCAGTAACATTTCTAAGGAGGGCAGCCAGTATCAGTTTTTAGCATGAGATCAATAGGTAACCAAGAAACTTGAGCATGGAACTCCCTCCCCCCACTGGTTTTGTCTGATGCTCACAGCCCGCCAGCCTGTGACCACTGACCATTCAGCACCATCTCCCCAGTGTGTAGGTGAGGATGAAGACCCCTTCCTAGGAACTTTCTATGGTGCTGTAATAAGCTCAGTTGTTCAGTTCTGTTACACGGGCTCTTAAGAGTCCTAACAGGGCTCTGCCAAGTCGAGGAGAGAATCATGAGCCCCATTCACACCCTTGCTGCCAACAAAGGAACAGAGCCACCTCAGAGAGGAAACATCTTGAAGGCCACAGCCCTGGGGCTGTCGTTTCTTGATTTCTCAGGGACAGCAGGATGGCTCATGTTGTAAAGAGGAGCTACAGTAATTCTAAATCCCCTCTATTTGTCTTGAGTCTGAAATATTTGACCAGGGACTTACAGTCTCAACTGTAGAATCTGCCTGAACTCTTGATTCCAGGCAAACGTGACTGTCATTTTGCAGAGTGGCAAACAGAAACCTCACTGGAGATGCTAGAGGAGGCAGTAACTCAAAAAAGTCCAGGCAAATTTACCTTCCAGGCAATGAGAAGAGGGAGAGACAGCTCTCAGATTGTCCCTTATCTGCCATTTCCATAAGATTGTGCATTTATGGTACAGGTGTGGGTGCTCCTGAGAAAGAACCCAAGAGTCAAAACTCCTTGGATGTGATGAGTATGGATTCTGAGTGAGTTCCACAGCAGAGGAAGTAGAGAATGATGGGGTGATAGAGCCCGTGGCCAAGGAACAAGCATGAAGACAGGTCTCTGGACACAGGCATCAGGGACACAAGGGCGTGGCTTTGAGAGCCGATGCTCCGTTATTGAGAGTGTTTCAGAAGAAGACATTTGTGTATGGACACAGTTACCAGAAAATAAAAGCAAAATATCCTGGTGTGCAGGGGGAAAATCTTAAGATTTGAACATCTCAAAATGAAGAAATACATTTAAGACAGTTTCTAAATTTCCGAGATTCCTCGGTCCTATGAATCATGCAGTTCAATGGAAACAAATGGATTCATTAGCAAGGAAAATAATGTAGTTGACACCAGAGCTCTGCTCTTTACAAATAACAGGGAAGGCCAGCAGCATGGCTCAGCCGGTAAGGGTGACTGCAGCAAGGCCTGACAACCTGAGTTCAATTCCCGAGACCCACAGAGAAGGAAAGAATTGATTGTTGTAAGTTGTTCTCGAATTTTCACATGCTTGATGTGGTGTGTTCTCTCCCTCTCCCTCTCCCTCTCCCTCTCCCTCTCCCTCTCCCTCTCCCTCTCCCTCTCCCTCTCCCTCTCCCTCTCCCTCTCCCTCTCCCTCTCCCTCTCCCTCTCCCTCTCCCTCTCCCTCTCCCTCTCCCTCTCCCTCTCCCTCCCCCTCCCCCTCCCCCTCCCCCTCCCCCTCCCCCTCCCCCTCCCCCTCCCCCTCCCCCTCCCCCTCCCCTCCCTCTCTCCCCACATACAGCCTTCATCTGGAAAGTGGAGGAAAGCAGTATCCAGCCTCCAAGGCTGCAGAAACCATGCCGTTAGTATAGCCTTCCTGAAAAAATTACTTGACTAAGTGCTTCAGTGAGCCAAGAAATTAATCATAATAAAGAATTTAGAAATCAGGAAGGTTTATCAGAGAAAACATCCTGAAAGATAGAACCAGTGAAAATTGCATTAAATTTAGATTACTGTTGCTAGCATAGTTAGGAGACGTACTGCAAATGTCAAATATAAAGGGAGACAGTAAGGCTAGAGAATGCAATCAAAAGAAGTGAGAGAGAAATCCGAGATGGCAGAGGCACCAACTTCAGTGCTGGAGTTTGCATGTTGCGCTTGGTGTTTTTGTTTTCCTTCTGTGTTTCTGAAAAGCTTTAAAGGTGAACACCAGTGTCCACGGCTCATACCTTTTCCTGTTTGTCCGATTTAAATTCTTCCCTCACTCCACTTACACACCCATGTGCCTGAATATACAAGTGACAGCCTTGGTAGAGGGAGAGAGGGGAGGGTGAGGGGACGAGGGAGAGCGGGTGGCAGAGAGAGCAGAATGCCCGCTAGCCCCTATGCATCCTCTTCACCCACAGGAGAACATGGCTGCTCCTAACAAAATCTTGAAACTCACAGAACAATCTTGAAAGTGACTTCCTAGCAGGAATAGAACTTCCTGTTGCATTAGGCCATGACTTTTGGCACCTGTATTCTTGGCATGCTAGGAGCTATGGAGCCTTAGCCGTTGGGTGTCTGCTGGAGTCCAGAGCCAATTTGGGGCTGAGTGAGACAGGTTAGGTTTGTAGGTAGGTTTGTGGTCCCTACTGGCTGGTAGTGCATCTTCCTTCATTTCTATTCTGTTTCCCTGTGTTATATAGAATATAGTCCAGGAGGCTCACTTATTATCTGGGCACCTCTCTCTTCATTCAGTGTTGATGAAGTGTGTTTGTGTGTGTATGTGTGTGTGTGTGTGTGAGTACTGAGCACTAGACCCAATAGGCAATGCAGCTGGGAGCTTCCAGATGATCACAGCTCCCAGAGGTCAGCACAGAGCTGATTCACACGTATACCAAACCCTTGTCCATTTCTGGCAGAATGCCTTTGTAGTGGCAATTTCGATAGCTTCAAGATGGGTTTTCTGTGAAAATGTCCTCATTCTGAAAATGATAGCACCAGCATTATTTTTAACCACATGGTATAAGAGTATTTCAATGGATTGAAAAAAATCCATTCCCATGATCACAAAGAATTCTAGTATTATATTAATAAGGAAGATCTGTTAGTTTCTTACACATCTGTTAGTTTCTTCTACATTTTTAAAATTATTTCATGCATTTTATCTTCTACCTGAGAAAACAAAATCTCTCATGGTGGTACCTATAAAGACTCTGAAAAGATCACTATGAAAAAATTCTTCATCAGTAATTTTGTAGAGTTATTTCAAACACAAAACTTAATATAAATAAAAGTGAGAGCTTTGGAAGCAAGCTCAAGATTTCCATTCAACACCTGGAAGATGTTTTAATTGGAAACTGCATCAATTCAACATTTATTATGTTCCTCAAATTGACTTTTTTTCTTTTACTATTTTACATTTTCAATTGTTATTTTATAATACAATGAAATGTTTCCAACTCTAAGCTGTGAGCATGCCCTCATTGTACCCCAACTCACAATCTAGTTTGTGTGTTTGTGCTACAAAGTAAAAACAAACAGACAAATAAAACAATAGGAACCATGGCATTGGCATCATAAATATCCTGAGAGTCTCATCCATTAAAAAAATAAAAGGGGAAGAAAGGCAGTTTATCGGAACAGTAACCATCATAGAGTAAGCAAGAAAGGAACAAAATGATTTGTACGTCTGTCTTTCGCTAATTGCAGAAAGACGATGCAAATCGGCCACTAGTGTGTGTGGCTGTCCCGCAGTACGCAGAGGCTTCTCACTTCTGGCTCTCGCCTCCTTCCAACCGCAGGAAGTATCTACAGTGGCCATAGCTCTGGTTCTAGGCGATTGCCAATGGACTCTGTCTGCATTAGGGATGAGATCTTTGATGGATTCTTGATTCCTTTCCAGAGAGTTTTGGGATGGTAGCCAAGCACTTACAGGAGATCTGAAGCTGCGAGGTGCTGGTACCCACTTCCTGTCATGGAGAGAGGAGGCAGAGGGGAGGGGTCAGTGAGGGAACAGGCTTTCCTAAAGTCCTGCTGTGTTCTTGTTGGTTTCTGTGATCCGGTGCTTTTCCGTTCAGGGAGACAGCCACCATCCTTATTAGGAATCTCCTCTTGCTTTAATTACTCCAATTAGGCTCCCTCTGCCCACATCCAATGAATTCATTATCTGTATATTAATTTGTGGTGACTGATGAAAGAAAGGGCGCCCCCATTAAGGTATTAGCTGAGCTTGGCTTTGGATTGGCAGGCTGCTGAGGTTTTTTGTTTGTTTGGTGGGTTTTTTGTTTTTGTTTTTAGCAAAACTTTTCCAAGGGGGCATACATTGTTCTTACGATAAGAAGACTAATGAAAGTGTTTACTTAAGGAATTAAAAGTTGGATAACAACACATGGGCTGAATGCTTCTAAATTCTTAATTTATACAACATCCTGGTTAGGTTTGTTTTGTTTTTGTCAACTTTTGTCGACTCAAGCTCAAATTACCTGGGAACCTTAACTGAGAAAAAGTGCCTCCATCAGACTTCCTGTATGCCAATCGGTAGTTCGTTTTATTGATTAATATTGATGAGGATGGGCTCAATTCATGTGGTAGGGGTAACAAGGTGGGGACAGATGTGCAATCCCTGGCCAGATGGTTCCAGGCTGCGTGACAAAGCAGTCTGAGGAAGCTATGGAGAGAGAGCAAGCCACCAAGCCATATTCCTGCATGGCCTCTGCTTTTAGTTCCATCTTCCGGTTCCTGCCTTGAGTTCCAGCCCTGCCCTCCCTTTATGATGAACCTCAGTTACAGAATGAAGTGAACCCTTTCCTCTCTAAGCTGCTTTTAGTTGTGCTCAGCACAGTAATCGGAACCCTAAGGCAGGGCCGCGGGGTCCATGATACTTGCTGAAAGATGGCTGTTTGTGGACAGAGCCCCAGGGGATAAAGCACTCACGTTGTGCGCAGAGGGCCTGAGGTCCAATCTCAATCACTGTAAAACCACAAATCAAAGGAGGCAGAGCTAAAGGAATGAAGAGGATCATAGCACACCGGGCCCTCCCTCCACGGACCAATCCCTCGGCAGGCGAGCACCGTTGTCCTTTCCTTACAAGTCTCTCTGTCTTTTATGATAAAACCTTTTCTTAGTAAACTCCAGCTCTGAACAAAGGCACATAATTCCGAGAAGACTGGTCTTTATGACTAGCCTTCTGTTTTGACTATGATGCTAAAATGAAAATGGAGCAATTTACTCTTTAAATAAGCATAGAAGTAATCACATTTTAATTTGCCTTCTGGGGGAGGATCGTGCAGGCTTTTACTGACGCATAAGTCATATTCTATTTAGAGAAATGTTTTATTAAGGGAAAGATATTTGCCTTCAACTTAGAATTCAAACGAAATGAGACATAGGAAGAATGCACAGTGTCACTGGTGACCCCATGGCACCTTACGGTTCCCTAAAGCCTGCAGTGTCAACAGGATGAACTTTCGGCAAAGTCTGACTGAAGGTGTTCCCTTGAGGTGGATGAAGAGGAGGCAGCTTGTGAGGCTCCGGAGCTCACCACTGATCGGAGGCCTAACGGAGACACACAGCAGATGAAGAACACGGAAGCGCGGTACCGACAGGCTCTCCAGCCCAGATGCTTCCGAATGCGAAGAGACTTGGATCCACTCAAAGCTCGTATTCTAACTTCAGATTCTAAGGGAGTGTGAGAACTTTCTTCTAAATCCAGTGTCTTCCCAGCAAAAGATACAAGCACTCAACACATTAATAATTTGGCAGAGATGGCCACTGGACTCAGACGTGCACAGGGCAAGCTGTTTGACTCTTCCGGAAGGACCTGTGGCTCTGTGCACAGCACAGGTAGGCTCAGCTGTGTGAGTCTCCTGCTCTCATTTAATGTCGTCTTCCAGATGGGACAAGGATGGTTGACATTTCCTCACGAGTTTTCACTGGCAAGAGCAGAGCAGAAGTCATCAGTGGCGTTATCTGTCCAAAGTCAGTACAGTGAGGGAGCGAGTGATGGTGGCTTTTGGCACTGCACTTGGTATGAAAAAGGATGGAAGTTATCTATAGTGTGTGGGGGAACTGATTAAAACAAAAGACAGGAATGAGGCAGTCTTCAGTGGCTCAGTGCTTTCTTCAGTCTGCCAGGGCCTTGGCCAGTCCCAAACTGTGGCACCCAGGGTTTCTGAATTCTGAACGCCAAACATCCCTTGCACCGTGCAGTAATTCACTTCTCGGGATTCCTCACCAAGGTGGTTCAGGCTTTGGGTGGATTCAGGTGACCAGGTTTGAAGCCTCACTCTGAACTTCGAGACTGTGAAAAGTGATCTAATCTCATAGTATTGTGTTTTGCATCTTTGTAAAGAAGCTAATTATGCTCTGAGGTCGTTGTGGAGATCAAGGATGCTGACCTCATGCATACAGATGCAGGCAATTCCTGTTTTTAACTACACTGCATCCAGAAGCTCAATCTATCTCCAACCTCGCCTGCCTCGAATAGCCTCCCCTCCAGTTTCTTCTTGTCTCTCACTAATACCGTTTGCTCACTGTGCTCCGACTCACATTGCTCGGAACTAGTTCAACATTTGCTCCCTGAAGCTTTCCCAGAATGTTCAGGAGTCCCTTTCCCCTTCTTTGGTGTCAGGGTCTGGGGACTTCAGTGAAGAATCGCCTCTGAGAATGAACTGTTGCAGCTCAGGGGCTGATGTCTCTCATCTTGCCCAGTCACCGTGAGGAGTGAGTGAACCTCACAAGGCCTGGGCACAGCTAGGCGAGGGAGGCCCAGTAGCCGGCTGGTTCTAACGGTGCCAGGAAGGACACTAGCTGGTAATAGCCATGCAGATTTTATTCCTAAAGGTCAAAGGTGAGCACAGAGCAGAGCTTGTGGTAGGGATTTACTGTTCTACTCAAGAACCACCTGGAATTCTCAGGCGAGAAGGTCTCTGGAGCTCCACCTTAGATCAAAGGGAAAGAATGCCTTGTCTAAATATCGACATCAGATCAGCATGTGTAATGAAGATGGTAGCAGCTGGTTAGATCCTTCTTCTAGCTCATTTCTTCTCTCCTTTCCTCCATCTCTCCATCCTTCCTTCCCTCTGCCTCTCCCTTGCCTTTTCTCCACATCTCTCCCTCGCCCTAACTTTCTATCTCTTCCTTTCTCCTTCCTTCCCTCTCTCCCTCCACATCTCTTGCTCTCTCTTCTTCTTCTCTTTTGTCCTCCCCCCCCCCCCCGCCCCTTGAAAACTGCTTAGGTAGATCAAAAGATTCTTCAGTTCATTTATCACATCGATTTCTATTCTTAGATGTGAAAAAAATCACGAAAGGATTACAGAAAGTTGGAGAACAAAACAACAGAAACCATACTGAATCCTTCCAGGGTAGTAAGTAGAAAAATATAAGCCAAGATGTCACTACCAACTTAGACTTAATTAGCTCATTAAAACTGAAGTTAAAACACTAAGACTAAAGTAGCAGAGTAGAACGTGTAGGTGACACTTGTGGTCAGCAGGACCAACCTGGACCACAGCAGGGAAAGTCCAGGGAGAAGCTTTCTTCCTGCGGCGGGTGCTGACCACTGTGGGTCATCTTAGCAGAATGTTCCCAGGGCTGGCAACTCCCCCTGAGAAGCAGTGAGGTCTCTCTGAATCCTCAATTAATGCTTGTATACATTCTGGTTACACATTAATTTTGGATAATGTGACAAAGATTACTAATGGGTCATTAGTATCTGCAAATGGACATGGGGCCTAGTAAGTGTATGTCACAGGGTTTGTGGAGATTCAACACGACATGAATGTGACCCTGATGATGTTGGCTGCTACAACACAAAACAGAAATGTGTTATTTATTATTAATTCATGTAACTTTATGGATTCTAGTGGGACGCTACTGAGCCTTTAACCTCCTCTCTGTCTTCCTCTCATACTCCAGATACACCAATGGCTGTGTTTCCTTTATGGTTCTCACCCAGGCTTTTGGCTTGGAAAGAATAGCACCCTTCAGTCTTTTCTGTGTTCACTATATTTATAAATGTCTGTGATGAGCCACGTGCCATGCATTGTCCATCTGAGGAGAAGGAACAGCAGAGACTAATGCTATGGTGCAAAGCTCCAAGTAACTGAGAGTTATTTTGGGGTGTGGATGGCCACTGGCTTTCCTGGTTCAGATCTATGATCTGGCTGGAAACACCTTTCTAAATGAATTCCCATTGTGGTCTAGTATCCTGCATATATACATCAGATCACTGTTTCTCACACGATCCATGTGCTTCCCTAAGGCTGTTGTGTCCATTCTGTTTCTTCTATTTGTGGTTTTAGAAATAGGTTAGTCGTAGCCTCCCCCATGAACTCTCATTAGGACCCACCTGACAGCAAGCTCCTACTTCCTTACATACATACAGCAAGCTATCTTCTTGATAAGTAATAGATGGATTATTAAGTCAGTTTTTATCTCACATAGACACAGGGCTTGGTTGGAAGTATAGATTGTGGAGCTGGAGAGATGGTTCGGTGGTTGAGGGCATATAGTGTTACTGAAGAGGACCAGAGTTCAGCTGCCAGCACATGTTTGGTAGCTCACAGCAGGTTGTATGTCCAGCTCCAAGGGACCTGATGCTGCCTTCTAGCCATTGTTTGCATATGACACACATGTACACATATGTATAAATAATGAAAACAAATACAAAAAGCTATGCTTAGACTTGTTGGATGTGTCTGCAGAGTAAAGTGTCTTCCATTGCTTGGCACTTACTGTACACATACATACATACACACATATATACAAACATACATACTGTCTTAGTCAGGTTTTCTATTCCTGCACAAAACATTATGACCAAGAAGCAAGTTGGGAAGGAAAGGGTTTATTCAGCTTACATTTCCAAATTGCTGTTCATCACCAAAGGAGGTCAGGTCTGGAACTCAAGCAGGTCAGAAAGCAGGAGCTGATACAGAGGCCATGGAGAGATGTTACTTACTGGCTTGCTTCCCCTGGCTTTCTCAGCCTGCTCTCTTATAGATCCCAGGACTACCAGCCCAGGGATGGCACCACCCACAAGGGGCCTTTCCCCCTTGATCACTAATTGAGAAAATGCCTTACAGCTGGATCTCATGGAGGCATTTCCTCAACTGAAGCTCCTTTCTCTGTGAGAACTCCAGCCTGTGTCAGGTTTTCACACAAAACCAGCCAGTTTACATACATACATACATACATACATACATACATACATACCTATGTACATACACACATACTATACTCTGATACTGGCTCTGCCTTCAGACTCCAGTTTTGTTATTCTGCTGCATGACTTCAAGCAAGTGACTCAATTTTCTAACTGTAAATTGGAAATAAAAATAAGTTCCTAAGCCATAGGGTCCCGAGGGAATCGATAGGAAGCTCTGGGCAATTATTGAGTACCTGGAAGGAAATCACTCAGTGTTAGCTCTTAACCTTGCATGTTCTGAACCTTGAATTCTTCATATAGTTGTGAGAGTTTTGAATCTACCTCTTTGGGTCCACCCTTAGCAGATAAACATTATAATTTTATGCAAATGTAAACCTGGAGACAATTTGGAGTATGCAGAAACGCAGCTCGTGGAAATTAGCCGGTTCAGATTGACGAATCACCTGCTTTGCAGCTGGGCCCTCTCTAGTCCTATACTGCTGTTTTTCAGGTGTACATTTTTCACACTTGATGGTCATCTCCTCGAATTTTCTGGCAATTGTTGAGACCAATTAAAATGCAATTAATAAGTGATAATGCCAACATCAAGCGGTGCTGCTTGTGGAAGAGGCATTTGGAGACAGCAGCTCAGCAGGCCTGTCATGTTGGCAGAGCGCGCTGGAGACTGACGTCAATGTCTTTGAAAACCACTGAAATGCTTTCCTCCGAGTGTCACCAATAGAACACAAGATGCACCGCTGCATTGCACATTGACATGATGCTGTTTGCATCAAATTTCCCTGCTTGGGGACAAAGCACACACACACACACACACTGTGTGTGTGTGTGTGTGTGTGTGTGTGTGTGTGTAGCAACAGATGCCATTCACTACAATGGGAAACTTGGATTCTGTCCTTTGGAGAAACAAGTAAGACAAGAGGATGCCATGAGTTTTCTCATGCAACACCAGAGAGGGTGTGAAGCAGCACAGATCATTCAAGGGTGCTATGAAATCACTTTCCACCAGGTTGTTAAGCCGCATCCCCTGTGTGCTTTCAGTTAAGAAGACAAGATGGTGGTCAGGTGAACTCTTTACAAAGTACGATGTTTGAACTAGGGTTAAATCATGACATGAAGAATGGTCACAGGGATGGAACCTAGATAAAGAAACATTTGTGATTTAGCTACAGTGGTTGTATACTCGGGGTTTTTGGGGGGGAAGTTGTGGGGGGTTTTCTTGATTTGGGCCTCGTACTCAGTGCTCCTTTCGAATCTCAGCATTACCCTGGTACAGTAAGTGAATTGTATGGCTGGTGGAGTTATGCTGAAACGCTCAATTCTACTTTTATATATCAGTTAAAACCTGCTCCTGGTTTGTAAAATTATGGGCCCTTAACAGAGGTTAGAAGGAAAGGGAGCTGTATCCCGAGAGCTCAGGTCCATTCATGTCTGTTCATGTCTGTTCATGTCTGTTCATGTCTGTTCATGTCTGTTCATGTCTGTTCATCTGGAGATCCAGACAATGGAGGTAGCCCTCCTAGGTCTTTGTGAATTGTTAATCTGTTCACCTGCGTTCTTCCTATGGCATAGATGTTACTCCTCCTTCAAAAAGGAAGGCACAAGATAGACTTTGTGGTTACCTTTAAGACAGAGTTTGAACACGGGGATGCGCTATACATCTATATAATTAGGGCGTGGCTGAAATGTGTTTGCTTGGAGACAACCTCAAGCTTCACCTATACAATCACTTCCTTAGAGTCTTGCATGTCAGCCCGCGAAAGGCCAGCTGCATTTAGGAAGGAAACTTGAGCTGTCTTAACTAGGCAGCATATACGTGATGTGAACTACAGAACAAGTTCAAGAACGGCAGCAGTGCTGTGTAGAGTAATGTCAGCAGCCAGTTTCTCAAACTCAGTGCTATTGCTCCTTGCCTCATCTTATGAAGCCCAGGTTGGTCCAAAGCTTACAATCCATGTCCCTTAGCTTCTTGAATTACAGGCGTGTGTATCAACATTGAACTTGTTATTGTTTTGTTCAACATGATTCGAAAGACTTTAGCCATTGTTATAAAGCAAGAAAAAATAAATAAAACTGAGTTTTCAGAGATGACATGAAATTCATATGGATAAAAGTCCTCATATTGTAGACATCACACACACACACACACACACACACACACCTGATGAGTTTAATTAGATTGCAAGGCATGTAGCCAATTTTAAAAAGTCAAAAGCCAGTTGACAAAGGACAACTGATATATATACAAAGTGTGAATTTTAAGTAATTATGTTCCACCAGAGTCCCTAAGTAAATGGAGACATGACATGCTTTTGAGGTGGTGAGCAGGTCTCCCATTATCATGGTGTTAATTATCAGTAGAATCCATTGTGACTCTTGATGCATGGCATTCACAATGTACACAGAGGAGGAAAGGACAGACAGTAGCCGAGATCATTCTCAGAAAAGATGTGGAAGAACCTGCCTGCCCAGTTGCTGAGACTTAAGCCATAGAAAGTTCGACATAAACGGGTAAAGTATGGCCTAGCCAGAGTTGAGATCAGAAACAGACCCAGGCATCTGAAGATGTCAGTCACATACAGAGCTAGCACTGCACATTCAGGAGGGAGATAGACAGGTCAGTGTCAGGCCAAGAGTTATCACCATGAAAGCAAGCAGTTGTACTTTCATACTAAATATGCTTCAGGTGAGCTGACAGCTTAAAAAGTGAAAAGAAAAAAAAACCCAGAAGTTTACAAGTGATCTCTTAAATGAGAATATAGAAGAAAATATCTACTTACTTTGACATGGACATGTGTTTTAAACAGTTCTCACAAGCCATCATTTGAAAGTAATAAACGGGATTGTATTTTTTGAGTATGTGTTTATCAAAAGATAACATCCAGTTGTCACGAACCCACACCCAGAAACCATCAGTGTGGCAGACATTGGGGACTCTTGGTTCTTGGAATGGATTAAGTCAGAGAAACAGAAAGCAAAACAGAGAAAAGGACATGGTATTTTACAGAAAAATGAATGCTTAGACACATATAACAACCTTTAACCTCACTGGCAATCAGACATTGCAAATTAAAAGACAGCTAACAACCATCTCATTCCCTTAGATTGACAACATTGGGCAACACCAGAGTTGAATGTGATGCATGCATAGACCTTGTGTAAGTATAAATCACACAATCACTTAGGGTGAAATGTATTATCGCAATTGTATACATTTATGAAGTATAGACTGATAATTTGGTACACATTTATAATGTACAATAATGAGAGAAATGAAGCTAACATTTCCACGATGTAACCATTTTTAAAGGTTTTCATAGCACACAATGCTCACGCGTAGTTACACTGTGCAGCGTGCAGTGCATGAATGTAATATGCACTGAGTGAATCCGGGCAGTGAAGACTCCATCTCTTCATAGGAACCATGTCTGGAGCCTTTGAGCTCATGTCTTCTAGTCACGTAGGAAACGCATGCTGCTGTTCTGTGTTACAGTTCATCCTACTACTGTTCTGGGGCACGCTGGAAATTCTTATTTCTATCTAATGGTGTTTTGGTGACTGTTATCAGTCTATCTGCCTTCCCCAACATCAGTTGTCAAGTCCCCACACCCAGAAGGCATCAATGTGGCAGATGTTGGGGGTCTCTTGGTCCTTACCTTCAAAGGAATGAATTCAGTCAAGGGACTTAAGCAGAGGTTTATTTAGCAAAGCAGCAGTCACGTGAGCAAGCCAAGTGAGTCTGCACTGCAAACTGGAGCAGGCTATCCCAGTTACGTCAACAAATGGAGAGGGCTGCCCGGGGCGGGGGTCTGCTTCTGCATTTTAAAACAGATCATGCATATTTATGACTGGATAGTAGAGTATCCAGGCCCTTAAGGTCTCAAGTGAAGAATGTTTCAGGTCAGCCCTGTCCGGTCTTTGTCTTGAACAACAGGAACAGGAACCCAGCCTTCTGCTATACAGTTTCAGGTGACTGAAATCACAGTTAGACATTAAACAGTCCTATCCGTCCACCTGTCTTGTCACCTTGGGCACTCATTCCTGTTTATTAACTTTCTTGGGGTTCACAGCCTCGTGGTTTTGACCCTCACATCCATCTTAAGTGTGAGGAAAGCATGTCTCAATATCTATGAGGGCATTTGTGGGTGTGCACGTGGAGACTATCAGACACTGTTTCCTCAGAGATTCAGGTAAATGCCCGTAGGCAGGAGAACCAATCAATAATCTACACACTGGGCAGCAGAGAAGATGGCTGACCTTGGGGGAAATGCTTCCATGGGGATGAGAATCAAAATGTTTCAAGGTGCCAATAAAGCTAACCACAAAAGAACACCCAGGGACAACTCTGCCTCCGTGGAGCTCCCATGGGCAAAGCCACGAGATGTGTATTTTAGGATGGCATACATACAGAATAAAACTAATCCTAAGACCTCTGTCAGGAAGAGAGAAACAAGTAGAGTCAGGGAGAAAGGTGTCAAGTCCTGCCGAATTAGTAACTCCTTTCTTAAAAGGCTCAGTGTGTGCCCGTGAGTGTTCTGTCAGCTATTCTTGCTCACTAGGCAGACCTTTCTGAACGTATGAAGTATCTCACAAAAAAAAAAAAATGTTTAGAGGTTTCCAGCTGGCTGCGGACTGCCATGAACCGATCTGGGCAGTCCAATTATTTCCCTATTTACAGCAGGATTTATACTTTTAACTTCAGCTCATCCCTGATCAAATTTACTGAACACAGTCTAGCGATCAGATTAGTAACTCTCCGTGTATTCTCAGCCAATCCCAACCTCAGCATATGCATAATACAATCTTAATGACCCAGAACAACATATTTAGTCATCTAATATAGGCAGTTTCCCCATTAGCAGTCTCATTGGAAATACCCCAGTATGTAATTTCTATTAGTGGTTTTATTATGAATTCCAGCACGGCCTGCTTGGGGCTGGACCAGAAACTAGATTTGATGATCCTGACAAATTCTGCTTGGTTGCCGAGGCCTTTCTCGCTGCCTGAAGGCAGAGTGCGTTATTGCTTCTCTCTGTTCATCCTTGTAGCATTTCCTCGTGTTGAGCACAAAATGGAAAGATCTGGCATTATGAGGAAGAAAATGGATAATGTATGGAGAGCTCCTGAGAAATACTCACGGACATCAAGTCATCCCGTGTCTGTGTCGTCTGTGTCACGCGTTCTTGCTTTTGTTCATCTTATTGTGTCTCTTAGGGTCTAACATGTATCTCTTAGGGTGTGACATGTATCAGGTAATGGCTTATTCCTGTTTCCCTCCTATGTTTGTAAACTGGAAGAGGGTGGGAAGCCTATTTCACACATGCATGAATGCATGCATATATTCCTGGTGTCTAATAACATTCCTAATAGGTATTAGATACATGATAAATATTTTGATTTAGCTGTAGTTGTTCCTTGGTTAGTTTTTTATTCCTCTGACTATCCTGGACAAGGCTGGCCTGTAACTCACAGAAGTCATCATCTTGCCTCTGCCTCTTGAGTTCCAACATTAAGGGCATGTTCTAGCGTGCCCCTCACTGATATGTATGTATGTTTGATTTGGTTGAAGAGAATTACAGCTTTATGTTCTTTTAAATTTTAGGATTTTTCCCCCTTTAGATAGGTTGAATGTTTAGTAAGGTCTGTGGAATCACCTATGTGGCAAGGACATGAAGACCTGGACTACTGGTAGTCATCACTGTATCTCAGTGGATGATATTGAAGACAAAGAGACATCCAAACACAAAATGGCAATTTAGCCTAAGGATCTTAATTGGCTGAACTGTCAGTTCTAGAATTGGGCAATGTTGATTCCAGGAGACAGAATGAGTGTTTCAATGAACTGAGCAGACAGGCAGAACAAAGAGTGGACTGCTCATTTCAAAGTTGCTTCCCATCTAGGGCAGACAGGAGGAAAGAATATAAGGCAAAGATAACTGACTTAACCTCAGGCGACGTCAGGAATCAGGCAACTTGTGCTTTGGGAAGAATTGAAGTGGAGGGAAGCCATGTTAGTTAGCAATTCTTTTCTTTTTCCCTTTTTTCGTTAATTTGTTTATTTATTCACATTTCTTCCCAATCACAGCTTACGAACCAACTCAGTAAGTCCTTCCTTCTATAACCCCCTTCAGGTTTTCCTCTGAGAAGGAGGATCCCCCTCTGGATTTCTTGTAGCTGTGCCAAGTGCAGTATTTGACAGAAAATCACGATGATGGTGAGATCATGGGATATCCAAACAAGAAGGTGGTGGGGATAATATAAGCCCAAATTCCCCGCCCCCTCTCCCGTGACGCACTTTCTTTAGCTGAGCCCCACCTACTAAGGTTCCCAGAACCCTCCCCAAAGAGTACTGCCTGCTAAAGCATTAAAAAAACCAAGTCAAACATGGCAGCAACTTTATCATCACACTCACTGAAACAGGTTGGCTTGAGAAATTCGGTTATTTTCCCTGTTTTGTTTCCTAAGAAAGTCAGATAACTTAGTTTCGTGTTGGTGACATGGAACTCAAGTACATGAGAACTTATTTTGAGTGTTTGACTTTGCCTTCTGGAGCCTAATGCAGGAACTTAGTCCAAAATCATGATCTGTAATGATTTCTATTTACAACACTGAGATGATGGCAGGGAATCCGGAAATACTGCCCGAGAGAAATGAGAAATGAGAAAAATCTAGCCTTGATTGGCAAGTTTGTAATTCTGGTAAAAAAAATTTTTTTTCTCCTCTTTGCAGCCAACTCTTCTTTCCCCAAACATAATTAGTTTATTGAAAAGATCTGTTTTGAAGACAAGTCAAAGAGAACTTCCAGTTATTGGGCCTGTTCACTGGCTGTAGACATCGTTATCCTGTGTATCAAGTGAGAAATAACTGGCAGCTGCCATGATGCCTGGCTGGGTACAGGGCTGAGAATGGAGAAGGCCAAAGTGACTCTGGCCCAGCCCTGCAAGAGTTCTGTCTTCTAACTGTGACTGATTCATAGTTACAAAGTCACGGGCAAAACATGGTTATAAGTTCCTCTGTGTGTGAGACAATACAGTGCAATACGATGTGATTTAAATTGGTATGAAAAGTGTGTTGGTTTTGTTACTTAGCACACAAAATATATTTGACTAGAATGTTATTAAGGATACAATTATGTGGTTACATATTTTTGTTGTTGTTCAACCAATGAGTCTTATTGGGGTTCCGTACAGAAATATAGGGAGGGTATTGGTTCTCGGAGCACAGATTCAAAGACAGTTGCCATCATGAAACTCCAAGGCAGCATGAGATGCAGCTTAAAAATACTGGACACCTGAAGTGAACTGCAAGCTCTAGGCATAGCTACAAGTTAAAGAGCATCCTATCTTGTTGCCTTAGTTTGTCCAATCCTCTTCTCAGTAATATGATTTGTCTGAGTTTCTTCATGGGAGGTGGTTACATATTTGTTCAAGTACTTGGTGTTATATTAATAGAATAAAATATAATAATGATCTAGTATTATTTTTCTCATCACTGTGGCAAAATACCCCACAAAGTGGCTCTTGCTGTGGTGGCAGGAGTGTGAGGCAGCTGGTCACTTTAATGTCCATAGTCAGGAAGCAGAGATAGGTAGGATGCTTGTTTGGTTTTGGTCCAGGGCCTCAGGACATGGGATGGTACCACATGCATCTCCGCTGTGTCTCATAGGTGATTCTAAATCTAGTCACGTTGGCAATGAAGACTAACCATTGGAAATAGTTTGTTGAAATTTGTTTTGATATTGGACAGACATTACAATACTATCAAAATGGGGAAGAGGGTTGTGATAGGGTTTTCATGCCCCTAGTAACAATCAGAGCCAAATTTACACATTGGAATCTCATTAAATGGGCTGGAAATCTTAGTTAAGGCTGGATTCTGCACACATCAGGCTTGCTGGGCTGGGTGCCAGTAGGATGAGCAAAATGCCTATGAATGAAATCCTCAAGGCAGGGAGGAGGCACTGTCAGCTGGGCCTAGGAAGGAGCAGGGCTTGGATGGAGTGGAGGATGGGCGAGTAGAGAGATGGTGAGGTAGGCCCATGAGAGGGCCAGAGTAGCAAATAGAGGGACACACAAGATTTCACTTTCTGAAGCCTTGGAAGGAGCCATTACATCGTGTAGTCATTGGCATAGTTGGGGCACCACTCCACTCTGTATACCATTGAGTCTCCTTACCTGTCAGTACCATGAAGGGATACCCCCTGGAAGCCGGGAAGAAAGCAGTCCACAGAACAGAAAGTGTGTGACTGTGGAGACAGGCAACATTCTCTCTAAATTTAATGGCAGCCATGGACTAATGGCTTACTCTTGCATGGGTGACTTAGAATTTCTGAGACATTTTATTCTATTTCTTCATGAAATAGGTGGAACCAGGCTCCTGCTAGTGCTTTGCTTTTGTGTTGTGTTTTACTAAGTAGACAGCGTGTGTGTTGAGTGTCTGGTGTGTTGCAGACGTTTCAAATTATCCTCCACTATTGGATGTCAAGTTTCACTCATGTTCTGTGCTGGAATCTGGAAAGCAAAGACTAGACAGTTTCGGATTTTTTTTTGAAGAATTTACTATCTGGCTAAAAAGTCTAATGAGGATGGCAACTGTTTTAGGAGGAGGAGACAGACAGTGTGTCAAAACAAACAAACTCAGAGAGGAAGGGCATCAGCAGGGCAGGAGAGGGTGACTTAGTGGGAAAGGATGAAACGTATTATAGATGTGTATGAAAATCTAACAAAGTTTATTACTGTGTATAATAATATATGCTAATAAGGATTCAATGTGTTAAGGCATTTATAGTAATAGAATAGTAGTTTATAAAGGATTGGTAGGAAGTGCTAAATGCCCTATAGTATTCATATTTATTCTACTTATCTACAGGGATCCCATAGCTTTATTGAGAACAGTGTCATGTGACTCAAATACTATTCTATCAAGCCCATTCTGAGGCTAAATATGGCTTTGCAATTAAACTATTATAATATGTAAACAGCAAGTTCTGTGCATAAGACCCGGGGTGCTCTCTGAGCAACAGGGTAAGTTTCTTCTCCGTTTATTGTGGTGTCTGGAAGGTGTGGACCAGAGAAAGTTCCATCAGCACAGAAAGTCACCCCCAAATCCAGGTTGCTGGTAACTGCAAGGCAGCTGCGAAGGTTAGGACTGCTAATTTTGAATTTTGGAATGAAAACTAAGCACTTTTTGGCAGGCCTATTGTTCTTTAGAATGCTGTGTGGCTTGTAGAAAGCCTTCACTGGATGAATACAATGAGATTTGGTGAGGGTCAGCAAGCAGAGACTGCTGCCCTTTGTATCAAACTGGGAACCTTCTTAGGGAAGGCGATGATGCAGCAGGGAGGAGCTTGAGTGGAGGGGCTGCCACCCGGTGTGTTTGTTTATGTGTGTTCATAGACATGTATCGGTGCATGCCCCACACCAGCACCTTGAAAGGACAGCTTGAGGGCTCTTACAGAAGTTGATCTGCAGTTTTACAGATGAGAGAGGGTTAGAAATGTTCATTGAGAGCTGGAAACAGCTGGGCTGGCATGTGTGCATGTGTGTGTGTGTGTGTGTGTGTGTGTGTGTGTGTGTGCCCCCGTGCTGCCTTTGCCTGTGCATGTGCATGGTGTGTGTGTGTGTGTGTGTGTGTGTGTGTGTGTCTGTGCTTCATGCTTTCCAAACTCTGATGAACATTCTATCTTCCTATTTCCTTTTAATCTTTGAGCCCCCCTCCCTTAAATTTGTCTGGCTACAGTCAGAAGAAACATAAGTGGCAATAAACAGAGAAAATGGTGGGTTTCTGCCCTTTTGATTTTGAAAGCACAGACTCAGAAGACTCCAGGTCACCTTAATGAGGACCGAGAGCCATTCTCTCACAGGGGCAGGATGTGCAGAGAAGCATCAGGAAGTGCCCCTAAGGAATGAGCACCACTCCTGCTCTCGGAGCCTGGCTGAGACCAGAGTGGTTGAGGCTGGAAAATCAGAAACCAAGGCGTCTCTAAGCTCTCCCTGGGTAAGAGGCAGGTTCTCGAAGACAAGTAAAATTTCAAAGTGTAAACAGAAAGGGCCTCAGAGTCCTCTGAAAATCACAGCATAGTTCAGGAGTCCAAAATAGTTCTAAGTATCCAGAAATGGCCTAGAAATAGCAGAGTGAGAATTCTTGGTAGTTGGGAGGTCTGAGGAATGTAAAATGACTCAGTAGTGGTCAGAAAGGTTTTCCCATAGGTACTAGCATGGAAATATAAACCATGTAGACATGGTGTTGATTGTCTAATACCTCGACACTATGTAGGGTGCTCAGGTCTCTCATGTGACCTCAGCCTCAGCACAACAAAGTAGGAGTGTCACATTGTCAATTTCAAGAAAGGGGCGGATTTCCATACTGTCAGTTTCAGGAAAAGGGTACAGTTACACGCTGTCAGTCTCTGGGAAGGGTGGAGTTACACACTGTCAGACTCAGGAAAGGGGTGGAGTTACACACTATCAGGCTCGAAAGGGGCAGATTTCCATACTGTCAGTTTCAGGAAAAGGGTACAGTTACAAGCTGTCAGTCTCAGGAAAGGGGTGGGAGTTACACACTGTCAGTCTCAGGAAAGGGGTGGAGTTACACACTGTCAGTCTCAGGAAAGGGGTGGAGTTACACACTGTCAGTCTCAGGAAAGGGGTGGGAGTTACACACTATCAGGCTCCAAAGGGGTGGAGTTACACACTGTCAGTCTCAGGAAAGGGGTGGGAGTTACACACTGTCAGTCTCAGGAAAGGGGTGGAGTTACACACTGTCAGTCTCAAGAAAGGAGTGGAGTTACACACTGCCAGTCTCAGGAAAGAGATGGGAGTTACACACTCAGTCTCAGGAAAGGGGTGGAGTTACACACTGTCAGTCTCAGGAAAGGGGTAGAGTTACACACTGTCAGTCTCAGGAAAGGGATGGGAGTTAAACACTGTCAGACACAAGAAAGGGGTGGGAGTTACACACAGTCAGTCTCAGGGAAGGGGTAGACTCTCACACTGTCAGTCTCGGGGAAGGAGTGGAGTTCCACATTGTCACTATGGTGTAGCATAGCTTGGCCCAGGTGTAGTGGAGGAAGGCAGATTGCTCTCACACACCTGGGTATCAGATCAGGCTGGGTGGCTGGTTCCCTCATCCTTCGCTCATTAACAACAATTTACTGAGTGCCTGTGAAGTGGCTGGTACTGTTCTAGAATAAACAAAGCGGAGAAATTGCTGCTGTGCTGCAGCCTATTAATTTAGTCTGGTTAGGAAGATAGGAAAATGTGGAAAACACGTAAGCATTATTATGATATTAGTGCTGAGGACTAGGTAGAATGATCAGGCAGAGCCAGGAATATCACACTCACACGAGGAGGCAAGAACAAAGACATCGGCAGCGAGTCTGAGAAGACCCCCTTTGCTCTCCTCACTAACCACATGCATCATGCTAGTCCTGGGTAACTGGGGGACGCCGTGTCACTGATCATTTTAAAGGCATTAGGACTAAAGAGGTGAAGCAATAGCTTGTGCTTCAGATCTTCCAAAGATCAAGGTCAGAGTGGAAGCCAAGTGCTAGCTATCCCCCAGGGCTGGAGCTGAACTTGAGCTAGCCCCAGACTCAGCTCTTTTAGTCCTCCTAGTCTCCTCACTGAGCATATGACTGTACCCAGTGTGAGCACGGAGCACGCTGATCCTTCGAAAGGTTAATTGGCAGGACCAAGACCATCCCACACATTCAAACACAGAATTGTGAATCTAAAGGCCCTGCTTTGCATTTAATAGGGTCAAGCTTTATGGCAATCTTTATGTCCAACCTTTGTACTTCTTGCTTGCTCTGCAGCCAGTTTAGGGGTCTCTGAGAGTGGGACGGATCTGCAAAAATTCTCCACAACTACTGGAAACTCTCTGCTGTGTTGTCCAGCTAGGTCTATGAGTCATAGCCCTACCCTTCAAAATGGACGTCATAGTCTGGTGGGAGACACAAGTGTTTATCCCAGAACATTGTCTCACAGAAATCCTTGTCATTCTGTCCCACATCGTTGTGGATTCCATAAGCTATCATCCACTTAGAGATGCCAGAAACACGGGCCATAGGTCTTCAACCAGTTAGAGAATCAGATATCTTGGGGTGTCATCTTAGCGGTCATAATCTGTGAATTTCCTCCATCGGCTCTGACATGGAGTCATTTTCCCCTTCCCCTCCATCATCTCTTGTTGTAGTCAAAAAGGTGTAACGTCATTGAGCCGAAAGATATTTTTGTTCCAGAGGTGAGCAAAGGGTGTCCCAGTGATGGGCATCAACTGCCATCTTGACAGCATGTAGCATCACCAGCTTGATGGGCTCCTGGGCAGGAGGGGTTGCCCTGATCATGGCAGTTGGTGTGAGAAGACCTTGGTTGTGGGTGGGGCCTGGGATGTACAAGTGGAGGCCATTTGCTGACACCTGCTCACTTGCACCCATTGCTCTCATCTTCTGAAATTATTCAGAGGTCCCTTAGAGGTCCCGAGAGTGATAGAGAGCATGGTCTACCAATACTTCAGAAAATACGGGGCAGGCAATACGTATGTGATACGGCATGGCTGGCCACCTGCTGCCTCGGCCATATGATGGGATGTGCTTGCATGGTGAGCTCAAGTCAAGCCTTCCTTAAGTGCTTTTGATCACCTATTTTATCACAGTAACAGGAGAAGAAACCAAGACAAGTTATGGTCATATCCTGGGGATAAGGAACCAGGCATTGTCTGAAAAGAACAAGCAAGGACAAAGCTCCGGGGTCTCTGTCTAAATCCCACTGAACCCACCGAGTGTAGCCGGACAGGAAAAACAACCCAAAAGGCAGTGGAGACAGAAGCTTCTCCTTCATAGCCTTTCTCAGTAAAGACGTTAACAATTGGGCAAAGTCCTCGACCACTTTACTCACAGAATAAGCATTAATGAAATAATTCAACCTGAACGAGGTGCTGTTTTATGGCTGGTACATGTGGCCCACCTGTATGAATTCACTGTGCTTATTTAATGCCCCTTTAAGATGAAAGATGGTGTTGGTTTGACATTAATAGCATCTCTTGATGCTGAGGTAATGTCCCCGTGGATTGAATGGCATTGCTCTTTCTGTAGATGGAGATTGAGAAGTTTATCCTGAGAGCTTTGCATTGGGGAAGGTGCCATAAATGTTAGCCCCAGAATGTGCATCGCCACGGCCCTTGACTTTGCAGGCTCCCAGGCTAAGGATGGCTTCAGTGGCCACCTCAAAGCTCCTGGACAGGAAACCGCTACCTGTGCCACAATTCAGTTTTTGAGTCGTCTCTGCTGCTGTTTTCTATTGGTGCTGTAGTTTGCTTTTTCACCTCACAACTGCACCTCTTTGAGTCTGGAAAAGCCTCCTCTCTGGAGAAGTGATCAATTATGGGAACTCTCCAGTTGTGAAATTATTCAGAGGTCCCTTAGAGGTTCTGAGAGTGATGGAGAGCATGTTCTGTCAATACTTCAGAAAATACGGGGCAGGCAATACAGGTATTGCTCTTCCCTGCAGACAGATACCTGTCTGTAAACTCTGAAAGTACTTGCTACCCCTAATAGCTCCCAAACTTGTAATTTTTCTACTGCTTTGGGAACAGATTCATAGGACCCCTTCTTATACAGATGACATCTGTATAAGGTGTGTATTCTGGATAAGGTTCTGGGTTAGCCTGAGCCAGCTGCAGCTTTAGTCAGTAAGAGCTGTGTGACACTGGAGTGGAAACACTGGGATAAACTGTTTCTCCTGAGCCCTAAGGGTCTTAAAGCAGTTGTGATTATATATAATGTATAGTATATAGTATGTAGTATGTTGTATAGTATATAGTATGTAGTATGTTGTATAGTATATAGTATGTAGTATGTTGTATAGTATATAGTATACAGTACATAGTAAATAATTGCTTCAGCCAGGTCATTTTTGAAAAAGACTTAGGAGTGTTGGCCTTCATGTGTGAATGTGCACCATGTGTGTGTTATGCCCTCAAGGGCCACAAGAGGACATCATGTTTCTGGAATGGAGTTATAGACAATTAGGATTTTTTGTATTGGGAACTAAATCAAAGTCCTCTGAAAGAACAACAAGTGCTCTTAAACACTGAGCTCATCTGTCCAGACCCTGGCCGTGTGTGTGTGTGTGTGTGTGTGTGTGTGTGTGTGTGTGTGTGTAACAAGGGCTTCTATTTTCTAAATAGTCATTATACCCCTGAGCAGTATCTCAGCCCTTCCTTTCTGTTTTCTTCTGAAACAGAGTCTCACTAAATTGTCCAGACAGGCCTTGAATGTGTTGTCCTCCTGACTTAGTCTCTCAGTTAGCTGGGATTATAACCCTGCCTCACCAGGACTGGCTGGGAAACGAATTAATGTGTGGGGCTCAACCATAGCCTCCCAGGAGGCTCTAAATGCATTCTCAGCTGATTGCAAGTTTGTAAATATGAGAAACACTGAGACAAAGAAAAGAAACAAATAGTAGGAAAGAGAACAGCTACTCCACAGTCCACCCTCTGCTACTCCACAGTACTCTGCTACTCTACAGTCCACCCTCAGCTACTCCACAGTACTCTGCTACTCCACAGTATACTCTCTGCTACTCCACAGTACTCTGCTACTCCACAGTACACCCTCTGCTTCTTCAGAGTGCACCTCTTTACTACTCCACAGTGCACCCCTCTGCAATTCCACAGTATTCTGCTACTCCATATATGCCACTCTACTACTCCACAGTATGCCCCTCTGCCTGTTGAGTCTTTGAGTCTTGGAAAACAACAGATGCAAGAAGGACATTACCAAAGTAGTTGGAGACCTTCATCTGGGAAAACTCCAACTTTCTCCTTGCTCTCTTCCAGGTTGATTGGTGAGATTTATCCAGGGTAAGGAAGTCTGCCTGTCTGGGCAGACATACCAATGCCTACCTCCAGGGGACAGAGCCAGAAGATGGCTCTGTAGCTGCAGGAAGAAGGTACCCATATGGAGGCTAGATTTTTAAAAGTGCGAATGTTTAAATAAGCAATATTTATATGCATTCATTGACAATTTTTGTATATTTATACAATGTATTTTGATATTCATCCATCATTACTACCCCCCGACTCTTCCCAGCTCCCTACTGTATTTCCTCCCAACATCATGTCCCCCATTTACATTTTGTTATTGATGATTTCCTGAGTTCAATGAACACTGCCCATATGTGCATGCATATGGGGCCATTCGCTGAGGCATAGGTACCTACTAGTAACTACAGCCCCGAAGGAAAGTGTGTTTCTCCCCCAGCAACAGTCCCTTGTCACCAGCTCATCCTTCAAGGGTAGAGCTACTTTCTGGTCAGAATTTTGACTGGTTTGATCTTGTGCAGGTCTCTACAAATGCTGTCTGTGGTTTGATGTGTGCAACAGGCAAGCAGCCACACCTCATGCAGAAGTCAGCACTTGGCATCTGCTCCCCTCCCCTCAATCAATTAACTCTTCGTTCTTTCTGCATATTTTTTCATGTTGTTCCCTGAGACTTTGCTGGGGAGAGGTTACTACAGATGGCAAAACCACAGCTGAGTTTTCATAGCTACTTGTATTTGGCATTTTGATCAGTTATGAGTCTCAGCATTAACTATTCCCCACTGAGACCAGAGACTTCTCTGACCAACATTGAGAGCAACATAAATCTATGAGTGTGGGTGTAAATACTCCGAAGGCAGCATCATAGCATGAGTTTTTAATATAACAACATAGATCTCCCATGATGTCTTTATAACAAAGTCCTTCCAAGAGTGTGACTTTATAACAAAGTCCTTCCAGAGTGTGACTTTATAACAAACTCCTTCCAGAGTGTGACTTTATAACAAAGTCCTTCCAGAGTGTGACTTTATAACAAAGTCCTTCCAGAGTGTGACTTTGTAACAGAGTCCTTCCAAGAGTGTGACTCACATGTTCAGTCCCAGCAGTACTGAAGGCAGAGCTGCTTCATTGCTTCTATCTCAGTGTTCCTCTACAGTCCCTTCTCCTTATAGTTCTGAAGGAAACACACTGCACCCATGAGATATTAGCAAGGGAGTGTGTCCATTTGATCATATGGATGATTTCCACCCATACTTTCAATTTGAAATTAGAATCTGGAGAAATAGAATAATTTCTCAAAATTCATATTGTACCCTACAATTGATAGAAGAGAAGGTAAAAATGTAGGAGGTGGAGGAAATCAAATAAGTAGCAAAAGAGGATGCCAGGAGTTTATTTTCACTCCCAGAAAGTATTCATAGTGTGATTTCAAGGCTGTTATCTTAAGCTAATATTTAAGACAGACTCTTGAGTTTTGGGGAGACTTTATTCTCTGAGGGAGTTGCCCCCACTTTACAGGTGAAGAAAATGAGACTGAAACAAATTAAACAATCTGCCTTGAGGTCACCCGGACCATGCAATGCTGATCTCAGTATTGACCCTACAATATTGAGTGTTGCTTCATAAAGACTTAATGCAAGATCCCTGGAGTAAGAGCTAGACTACTAATGTATTCATCTTCTACCTTGTCTTTTTGTGAATGGAAAAAATGACAATTTTATTTTCTATCTAATGGTCTAATTTTTTTTTGAGAATTGAATTTAAATGATATCATCAATCACCTAGCCAGATAATATATGGCTTCAGGAAACAAAATTAAAATGAAGCAGTTAAGCATCTATTTTATTTTTCTTTCAGATTATTTTTTTCAGAACCAGTACGAGGTGCATTCACAGGCACCTGTTGTGAAATGCAGTGTTTAACTTGTTTTTTCATGGAGCAAGTGTTCATGTCAGATTCAGGCTCTGCAGATGGATTGCGCAGAAATGAAATGTCAGGTTTCTTATTCACACATCTAATTTCCTTTTGACCTCAGAGAATTCCCAAATCTGATGAGATGGAGAGGTAGGGAAATGAGAAACATCAGCTGCTGTCAGGCAGCTTTCGTCTTCTTCTTCTTCTTCTTCTTCTTCTTCTTCTTCTTCTTCTTCTTCTTCTTCTTCTTCTTCTTCTTCTTTGTGTGTGTGTGTGTTTTATGGTATCTATTTGGCAGTTACTAAATGGTGGTCTCAGGGAAACCCATATGTCATGCTTAATTAGGGGCTATAAATGGGTCTTCAGCAAATATTTCATTAAAACTAGATTTCAAACAATAGAAAAATATTATACCCAAGCTCTAATGGCAAGTACTTCACAAAAATACTACAGAGAAATAGGGGGAAATGAATAATATGCTATATTATCCCAATTTTAATTAGACCCATAGAATGTTAAAATGAGAAGAAAGCTCAGAGAGAAAGCAGCTGGGAGGTAAGAACTAAATATGCATTTAAATAAATATGCTTCATTTAATATCCACAGCATTGGTAGACTGTTGGAATAATTATTATTTTACATGTGAGGATATTGGGTGAAGGGGCTTTCTAACTTGCCCAACATCACAGATGGATAAAGCAAAAAAAGGATTCAAACCTAGGCTCTTCTGTTTTCTCACACTCATACGCACAATTCAACTACATTAATAAAATAACAGGCATGCAGCTGCTCTTACCAAAATGGGCTAATTCCTTACCTAGTACCATGAGGTAATAGAAAGCAGGATGAAACTGCTTTCCTCTCTTTATTGTGTATCCATCTCCTTTACTCGGGCAAAGGCTCCTGTTTGACTCAGCATTGGCAGGTGACTCATCCCTGGAGCATCTGTCTACCTAAGCTGTCCCATCCTGTTTCAAGGCTGAAGGCTCAAAGACGGTTTGGCTGTTGCCCCAAACCTGTGCTTACCTTGGATTCTGAGAAGAGAAGAGCCTGGGAGGACTTAACACAGATGAAGGAAGTTATCCACAGGGTGGTGTGGTAATCATCCTGTAGGGACCAGGCTGGTCCTCTCAGCTGATGGTAACGTATTGAACCACCTTGTAAAAAGAGTGAACTGATGATGGTTGAGACTATACTTGTCTTAGGGTTTTACTGCTATGAACAGACACCATGACCATGACAACTCTTGTAAGGATAACATTTAATTGGGGCTTGCTTCCAGGTTCAGAGGTTTAGTCCATTAACAACAAGACAGGAGCATGGCAGCATCCAGGCAGGCATGGTGCAGGAGGACTTGAGAATTCTACAACTTCATCCAAAGGTTGCTGGCAGAATACTGGCTTCCAGGCAGCTAGGATAAGGATCTTAAAGCCCACGCCCACAGTGACACACCTACGCCAACACCTTCTAATAGTGCCACAATACTTTAACCAGGATTTAGCAACTGCTTTGGCCACTGCTCCAATTCTTCCTTATTTTAACCGAAATCTCAAACCAAAGATAAGGAGGAGGTTTCTGGTCTCCTTATGTTTCCCCCTCCTTTGTCTCCTTTCTACCATTATTTACCTCCCTAATTGGAATTGAGAGTGCAACCTACCATGGGGCTGTCAGAGCTGGGCTTCTGCCCCTGATCTCTGTTTATAAGACTAGCACTGTCTTTCGCTCACAGAACAGCACTCACTACTCCACCTACTCTGAGGCCTCTAAACAAGCGTGGCTCTTGACCCTAAGAGGAAGAGTCAAGAGCAAGGGCCTGGGATGCGTCTCCTTTTTAAGTTCTAATAACTCTCCCTTATCTTCTGCAACATCCTATTCACACGAACATTCACTTCTCTGTAGCTTGCACGTGGGTAGGAGGAAGAGCTAATGGCATATCTATTTCTATCCCTCTTTTCATTATGATGAACTTAAATTTGAATAATAACTTTGATTCTTATAGCCCTGTACTCTCAGTGTTTCAGACTGTGGTGTTTATCGAATATTTCACAAGTCACGCGTCTGAATGGGTGTCAACTGGTGAGAAATAGATACATTTTAAGAAACAATGGATATCACTCTTACTTGTCTCTATGGAAATTGAGTCTCAGAGAATTTCAAAGACTAATCTGAAGCTGGGCATTTAGGTCAAGTTCTAGAACCCATCTTCTGACCTCCAAAAGAGAATATTACTTCCCTAGGTCACGTGTTATAAAACGAGTGCCTCCCCCCATTAGACAAACAAATAACACCATGTCTGCTGAAACAGTGAACATTAAGAAAACCAGGCATTGGATCTTCTGGTCCCTAACAGGAAAAATCAAATGATACTCAGGAAGGAAAATACCAAATGTGCCTCAAATGTTGGAGACACTGAAGCAATATTTTTAGAGGTCTGAAAAGAGAGAATGGAGGGTAACCCAAGAATTCATATCTAGCCAAGTTATTTATGAATAAAGACAGAAGGAAGCTATTCTCAAACATTTGATATGTAGTTGGAGGAAAAAAAATCAAGCCAATTATGAGAATCAAAATAATGAGCTCTGGCATCTAAAACCACAGCAAGAAATAAAGGATTGGCAAAATGAGAGTGGAGGTGGGGTGTTTAGACCAAAATGCAAATGCTATACCCAAGTGTAAGAAGAGGCAGTAACTGGCAAGGCACAGGGGTGAGGTGATGTGGAGTGGGGAGGAGTCGGGGAGCACTCCTCCAGCACTGTCAGTCCAAGGCACAGGGGTGAGGTGAAGCGGGGAGATTCCCTTCTCCACAGCACAGGCGCATTTTCATCTTGTGCATCAGGAGGGCTGGATGGAAGGATTTGATCAAGGAACCAGAAAAGGAAATCTGCAAAATATGGCACACCAAATGCAAGGCCCATCTAGAAAACAATGGGAAATGGGAAAATTGGACGTTCCTTAGCTCATGTTGCTTGCTCATTGCAGAGAATGGATGCACGCCACCTCCTCAGGGTAGACCAGAGATTCAATACCTTCTGCAGGGAGGAATGCCTGGGAAGGGAAGCTTATTGGCTAAACCCTCGGGGCCTCTAGGTACCTCATTAGCATGGAGAACTCTGTTCTGAGCCTACCTGACCACAGGTCACATTTCCTTGTTTCCTTAGGTGTGGCACGTGTTCCAGGTCAGGAATCTGACAGGGAGCAGGGAGCTGCCTACTGTCTCAGGAGTGTACCCGAGTTTCTGTGGACTGAGATCCTCTCGACCTTACCAAGTTTCCTGGCAAAGTCCCAACAAGAACATCATTGAGGCTGCCTGTCTTGGCTTCATTGCTTTTGCAATGAACACTGCAGAAATTTTAATAAAATGTACTCTTCTGTTACCTTAAGTGTTCCAAAGAAAAGTTTGTTGGAATATGTAAGAAATTTTCAAGCATCCCAGAGCATTGTATGTGAGCATCAATGAGAGAATTTAGGTCAGGAATATTGTGACAGAAAGGTAACATGGATTTTTCAAAAATAAAAACATTTTTTTTAAATTGACTCACAAATGAAAACATCGCACAGTTAATTTAAGAAAGCCATTCAAAAACACTTGTCCATTTCTGAACTCGGCACAGCCCTGTGCGTGTCTATATGTCTGGAAAAGCCATCTATAGCCAGGGAGCCTCACTTAGAAAGCAGCATTAATTTTTATGAAATGAAGTTTGTTTGTGAGATATCACTTTTCTCTAAGATGGTTTACTGAAAACAGTTCAATAACTATTCTTTCTTAATTTTACCATTATGATAATGATTAATCTGCAAATTATTAGCAAGCAGTCTAGTTGTCCAAACTTGAGAGAGAGAGACAGAGAGAGAGAGAGAGAGAGAGAGAGAGAGATTAAGAGAGAGAGATTGAGAGATTAGGTGAGAGAAAGAGAGATTGAGAGAGAGAAAGAGATTGAGAGAAAGATTGAGGGAGAAAGAGAGAGATTGAGCGAGAGATTGAGTGAGAGAAAGAGATTGAGAGAGAGAAAGAGAGAGATTGAGAGAGATTGAGTGAGAGAGAGAAAGAGAGAGAGAGAGTTGTGACAAAATGCAGTTGAATCAATGGTCTTTATTTTATGTCCTCCTCTGGCTCTCGAACTGCAGTATAGCCAAGAAGGCAAGACTCGACAGTGGGGTACAGAGCTCAGAAACTGTTCATTGGAGAACTCTAACAGCTAATTGCTTGCTGTCCAACCATCTTCCCTCAGGTATTCATGAAAACTGTCTTATACACTGCTCTATGCAACACCAGACACTGAGAGTCCATTCTAGTGCAGAGAGTTGACCTTCATGTCTCAGGTAGTGCTTGTGGGTGACCTGTAGGCTTCCTGGGCTGTTTCCCCTTCTTCAGCACGTGGGAATGCAATAGGCAGATGGAGAGGTGGTGTGTGGGAAGTAAGCTGCAGTACTTCCTCGGCAGCCTACCATCCGCCCGGGCTCGGCTGCAAGTTCCTCTTCTTTAGAGCTTCTTGCTCCTCATCTCTGCCCTTTCTGTCTAGGCTGTCACCAGCATTTTCACCTGGAGCCAGTTCTCCCTGACACAAACTAGATGTGCCTATAGCCTGCCTACACAGGGATGAGTACACAGTGTCCGCCACAAGCTCGTGTGTCTGAGTATTTGGTCCCTGGCTGTCGATGCTCAGGGTGGGGGTGGGGAGGATTGCAGATGCTTTGAGAGGTGAAACCTAGCGGGTAGAAGTGGATACATCCCGCCTTGTCACCCACTCCCCTGCTGGTAGCCATTGCAGAGCATCTGCAGCATAGATTCTTCTGGGGGAGGGCCTTGACGTTCATATGGGATGACTTCCTGTCTCAGTCCTGTTTCCTTGCTCTCCCAGGATCTGGGCAGTCAGTCTCATGCTCCTCCCATTATTAGAGAGCCACTCCTACCAGCATGTTATGCCTTCCCAGTGTGATGTGTTGTACCTTCAAACCATGAGCTCAGATAAATTCTTTTTCTTAAGTTGCTTCTTGTCAAGTATTTGGGCTACAACAATGAGCACACTCACTGTGACATTATCCAAAAGCTTTGCTCCGAAGGGAGAATTCCATCCACAGTGGTTTATCTGGGTTATCTCCCGGTGAGTCTGTAGGCTGCTCCCTTCACTCTTAGCCTTCTCTCCAGTACCAGAGTGACCTACCTGTGAACCAGAGCTGAGAGTCTATTCCACATCACAAGTGGGTCATGTGTGATCTCCCATGGGGCCAAAGGTGTTGAAGAGTGACTGGAAAAGGATTCATGCTGATGCAAAAGAGTAGCTGGGAAGTCATGGGCCTTACAGCTTCTTGAACCACTTCTAATTTAAGGTGGATTGCTGCTGAGCCCATCCAGTTTTATGAGCTGGGGAGTCTGAGGGAGCCCAGGTCATGGTGAGCAGTTCATACCATGTGGTCACTTGTTGCCCTGTGGGCTGTCTCCTTCACAAAGCCCTAGGCAAGATTGCAAGCATATCTTTCCAAGTTAGTGCAGCTATTTCTGATCCTCTTTCCTGATAGCGATGGAAGAGAATTCATTTGCCAGATCAATAGCTGTACAGCCTAGTATGTGAGTTTGTGCTAATCTGCACTACCATAGATAACGTATCTAGCACAGCAGCTGCAGTCAAGGCTCCTGCTTTTCAGATTTTCACCACTATACAGTCATCCTCCAGGATCCATCTGCTTCATTATGGAGGCCAGACATGTGAGTTATGTGGCGTGATGATGGGGTGACTAATGCCATGCCCTTCAGGCCTAGAAGTGGCACCAATGCCTGCTGAGATATGATAATTTTAGTTCCTTATCTTATGCTTAGAGGCTTCTACTTAGCTTTTCTCCATATGCTAGCTCTTGACAATATAATTATACCAACTACTATACCAACTACTAGATGTGGTTATATCTATATACCATACATACACACACATATATATACATATACATACACACACACATATATATCTATCTATATATACACATTTATATACATTTATGTGTTTGGAGATTGTATTGGTTATGTTTCTCATTTCTGTAACAAAATTCTTGACAAAGGCAAGTTAAGGGTTTTCTCTGACTCCTACATGAGTGTAATCCATTGTGGTACAAAGGACTTGGCAGCAGCCTGAATTGACTGATCACACTGCATCAACAGTCAGGAAGCAAAAGGTCATGGATGCTCATGCTTATTCAGCTTTCTCCTTTTCAACCAGGTCAGCACTCCACATTGAGGGTGAGTAGGTCTGTCTCAGTTAACCCTCCTCCCCACATAGACTATAGACTCTCCCACACTCATAGACTGTAGACCCACACACAGAAACTATGGACTCCTGCACAGACTATTGACTCCTGCACTGACTGTAGATTTCTGCACAGACTATAGACTCCCATACAGAGGTTTGTTTCCATGGTGACTCTATTCCATCAAATTGACAAGATTAACTATCATAGGAACAAAAGAATGAATACCAAGTAGGTCATAGACTTAATGGACCCTGGACTAGGGCTATATTTACTGTCTGGCAGCTCTTTATCTTCATAGTGGTAGAGGACCATGATACCACATTAGAGTTCCTAATATCAGTGTTCATAAAGACTCCATGTCTAAGAGTTTTTCAAATGTTTGGGTAATATGCTTTCTTTATTATACAGTTACTGAAGTAAGTGGATGCCATTTTATCAATGTAATGTTGTAATAAAATGTTTTGTGTGTCTATCATATACATACATATACACATATATCACACACATATATGAACATATACATATACACATGAATATGTATGCCTAGTTATTGGTTGAGAGCTTTAAAATGCCCCTGATTTCCCAAATGAAAGTATCATCTCTACTATTAATAACTATTTTCAGCCATGCCTGGATTTACATTAATGAGGTAACTCTTGGTGTGCCCCTTGATAATTTCAGGTAAAAGTAAGATTGTCAGAGACACAAGCTGTGTAATCACAGGTTTGTAACATTCATCTTAACTGCAGAAAGGAGAGAGGGGTCAGAGTTTGAGTTCAGTCATCAATGATGAATGATTAATCAGCCTTGTCTATGTGCTAGACTCTCCATAGAAACCTTAAACCACAGCATGCAGAAAGCTTGTGTGTGTTGTTAACACACCTTGGCTATGAAGGTATAGTATGACCAAGTTCTTTACCCAGCTGTAGTATGCCCAGAGAGGCCATGGGAGTTCTATACCCAGCTGTAGTACATCCAGAGAGAGAATGGAAGTTCTATACCCAGCTGTACTATACTTGTTGTTCTTCCCATTGGCTATTCCCAAGTTATGATTTCTACAATTAACAGGTAATAAGTGAGTTATCTTCCTAAGTTCTGTGAACCACTGGAGCAAATTGTTTACCCTGAGGTCATGGGAACTCTCAATTTATAGCTGTTGGTGAGAAGAATGGGAGAACCTGGACTTAGATGAAATAAACAAGTCTTCTGGCTGTGAAACTTCAACAATTGAGGTATGATGGTTGTTCTGGATAGTCAGAATTGCATGGACTTGTAGGATATCCCACTGCTGGAAGAGAATTGATGGATGTGTAAGGAAATGCCACATATTTGGAGTCAGAGGAGTTGTGAAAGAGAAGTCATGTGTGCACTGAATGGCATCATAGGGTTTTCTTCTTAGAGCCAGTAGATCTGGGTCTAAAACCTGATTCAGGACTGGAAACTAGGAAGAGAAACCCAGCCTTCTCCTGAGATTAGATAATTCTTTCATTCTCATTTCTACAAAGTGTCTCTTCATGTATCTTTGACCTCATATCATTTTGATTATGAGGCAATACCTTTTTTTTTTCTTTCCCTTTTTTCTCTTCTGTTTTTCCCTCTGGAATAAGGCACACAATTAAATACTTCCATGACCTTCAGGACCATGACCTCTGTAGGTGAGGCTGAAGGCCTGACTTTGTCATTCACCACAATTGAACCCATCTAGGCTTGACATGTTGTGGTCCTATCATCCCTACATGTTGTGAAGTTAGTGCTATAATGGCATATCTACTGCTAGCTCTGGGGTGCAGAGGACAGCCACCTCTGGGCTTCTGAGTGGCAGTGGTCACCACCACACCAGCTCAGTCCTTACTGCTTTGGCACCATGGACTTCAGTCCACAAATGCTTGTAGTATATCTGCTTTATTTTGGCTTACTTGCTTTAGTCTTGTTTTTTTTTGTTTGTTTGTTTTTGTTTTTATGTTTCCATCTGTTATGGTTATCCTGGCTCTTTGTACAGATCAGCATCATCACCATCTTCTAGTGTTTTCCTAGCAGGTTAGTCACATCATCTTCCCACAGCCTTGCCAGAGTGGTAAATCTTATATCCTGGGAAAGTACTCCTAAACCTCTAAGTTCTTCCTTGTCATATAGACTTCTTTGATCAAACATCCTCAGAATCAGTCCCATGACACACTCTCAGCCTCTGTATTGCGCATTGATGATTCCCCACACTGCCTCTGTGGCATGTTTTCTCTCCTTCATAGCAGGTTCATTGCATCTGTTGCTGTTGTCTGTATACAGCTATTTGCCTAGAGACCTAGGGAGACTGAATCCCTAGAGAGAAACACATTTGTGTTGGAGAATGGACTCTTCCTCACAATTAAACAAAGTAGGGCAGATGGCTTTTAAAGTGGGGTACTCTGAACGCTTAAAGGATTGAGGAAACCTGGCATTCAATATCTTCACCTGCATCAAACAAAGTTCAAAATGTCCTTGTCCAATGAATGAATCAAGGTCACATCTTTTATCAACAATGTCTCTGAGCATGACACGGTGGATATACTGTGGTTTTGAACTGACCTTTCTTCCAAGATTTACAGCTCAGTCAGTGAAGCCTTGGTAGTGGTCCTCCTATATTCTACTGCACTAGGGGGACTTCATTTTCATACATTTGAACAAATGCTTTTGTTTTCACACTAACCTTTTGGTGATGATTGACCACTTCTGTTTGCTTATCCTCCTTCTGAAATCAGTTTGGCTCAGTGGTAGCCACTTTAATTTATTCTATACATTAGTCTTACCTCTCCCATGTTGAACACATACTTTACCTTCCATTGATGTATCTTCAGAGTTTACTAATTTAGAGTCCTAGCAATTACATTTTATACTGGGGGCTACCTATGTTCATAGTAGATGGGCTTTGGTGGCAACAGATGGTTGAAGATGAAATTCCTAAAGTCTTTTTCCACTTTCTCTTCCCCAGTTTGACCTGGACCCACTGTTTGAGTTCAGGTTTGCTCCCCTGGTAAGTAGATTCTGAATGGGAGGTTAGTACACTGGATTTTATCTATGATAGTTTCAATTGTGGAAGGGAGCCCCAGTGGAACAGAGTGACATACTGAGCTGTAATATAATCCTAAATGGAGCCTCAGATGACCCAAAGGGTTCACCTAAATTAGTAACAAACATCCAGGATTGCTCTGGGTTGGGGAGACAGAACTGTTTCTTTCTTTTTTTTTTTTTTTTTTTTTTTTGCAGTGTAGACACTTTACAAGTCTATTTATTGAGGAGTTTGGATAGAGCTGGAATTTGAATGAGTCTTTATTCATTTTTTTTTTAATATTTTTATTACATATTTTCCTCAATTACATTTCCAATACTATCCCAAAAGTCCCCCATAGCGCCCCCCACTTCCCTACCCACCCATTCCCATTCTTTTGGCCCTGGCATTCCCCTATATTGGGGCATATAAAGTTTGCAAGTCCAATGGGCCTCTCTTTCCAGTGATGGCCGACTAGGCCATCTTTCGATACATATGCAGCTAGAGACAAGAGCTCCAGGGTTCTGGTTAGTACATCATGTTGTTCCAACAATAGGGTTGCAGATCCCTTTAGCTCCTTGGGTACTTTCTCTAGCTTCTCCATTGGGAGCCCTGTGATACATCCAATAGCTGACTGTGCAGAACTGTTTCTTTACATTGCATATGGACCAGTCTTTGATACTGGCTGCTCAGAGAAAGGAGCTGTCACCTAAAAGAAGGTGACTTTATGGGTATAGACAACAGGGCTGTGAATGCTGACAGCTAACACTTTTAGTGCTAGCATGCTCTGCGAGGGACAAGGCACATTCTGTCTGAAGAGTCTGTGGCAGCACATGAGGAGCCACCTTGGCTGTTACAAGGATGATTGGTGTTTCCTGGGGTTTGGCCTGCACTGAGGACTATTCTGAGCACTAATAATGTCACTTCATCTAATCTTCTCTAGAACCCCATGGGGACAGCAATTATGATTTTCTCAATTTTAAAAGCAAGAGACACCAGGGATGGAGACTTAAACTTTTCTGAGTGAGATAGATAGCAAACAAACATAGGAACTGGGCCTTGAAGGTACATCCTGGAGTCCACACTGAGCCTTCCTCAATTTCCCAGCTGAAGTCACATGAAGTGCTCTGCAGCCCAACCAGGTGAGAACCAGGCTCCATGTCTCTGGCTGCCTTTTCTGATCTTTTCCTCGAACAGTCTCAGCTTACTGGTGTATCTATTTGTTTTATTTTGTTGTAGTACTGGCGATTGAATGGAGAGTTTGCTCATGCTAGGTAGGGGCTCCATACTTTCATTCCTGAGTTGTTCTCCCTTCATATTTGGCAAGCTTTGTTACTAACAAAGCTTTTGAGCCGGAAGAGGTACCTGCTTTGTCTGTGACACACCATGGATACTTAGTGGTGTTTCCTTTGTCTATAAGGTACCATGGATACTCAATGGTGTTCCCTTTGTCTGTGGAGCACTATGGAGAGATACTTACCGGCGCTCCCTTTGTGTGTGAGGCACTGTACATTCTTGAGCATGATGTTTGCACAGCAGCTCCCCATTCTCATTAGGGTACAAAGCTTGGAGAGCTACACAAGGTTGGGTTTCAGGATCTCCTTCTCCCCTTAGAGCCATGACTGTCATAGCCCCTTGTCATGTGACTGGTTTTAATGTTACTGCCTAATATGAGTGGCTTCACATCCCTGGTGTCAGCCCACATCTGTGCCCAGAGTCTTGTACTTGTTCAATCTCCTGGACACTCAATAATTTTTACAAACTCCTAAAATTGTTCTCTTCCAAAGCAGCTTTCTTCCTTCTTCACAAAAACCTGTCATTTTCTTTGTATTTTCTAACTTGGTCATTGGCACCAGCATCTCTTCTCTGCTCATGGGAAAACATGAATGCAATTGCTCAGGAGTTCTGGGCCCTGTGGTGATGCACAAGGTCAAAGTCAGAATCCAGTCCCATGTGTGCCCCCCAGCCTTCACTGAATGTGATATGAGGGAAACACACAAAACCCAGCTCATATGCGAATAACTCCCAGTGAAGTTTGCTGATATGAACAAGACTGAGAGGTTGAAGATGTGATAGAAAGGGGGGAATTTGTTTGTACATTTTTTTTCTCCTCTGAGACAGGTTGTCACCATGTAGCCCAGGCTAGCCTGAAACTTGGCATCTTGCCTCATCCCCTGCAGTGCTGCTTCGCTGGTATCTCTTATCAATCAATCAATCAATCAATTTTTAAGGAAGGGTTTCTCTTGGCTTATAGCTTCAGGAAATACAGCCCACCTTCGTCTGGCATTAGGACCAGGAAACAAAAGGTTACATTGTATCCACAGTCAGGAAGCAGAGGGCCCTGTTTTCAATAAGTTTGTCAATGGCCGGGTCTCTGATGAAATGACCTTTTAGCTGCGCCACAGAGAATAAAAGTGAGTGCAGTTGTTGTAAGGGTGATGGGTCAATCTGCACTGCTTCACCCTCCCTGTGCTTCTGTTTCCCAGACAGCGCAGGAATACCTTCCTTCCTGCGGCACATGTTCTGCACTCTTGCGTTCAGGCTACTGTACTTTCTCACCCTGATTGCTTTCTGTATCCTCACCACCACTGCTGCTAACAGTCACAGCTGTGCCCAGCCAGCTGCATAAACACATGCAAAACTGTCCATCTCCTTCCCCTTCTGAAGACCCTACTGGCTCTCCTGTCCTGAATCAAGATAAACTTCAGACATCTCAGAGCACAGTCCTTGCTGTCATAGCTTGGATCTTGCCCGACTTTGTAGATTCCTGACCAAGCCAGCTCAGTCAGTCAACATGGTCTCGAGGGAGGGAGTGAGGATAGAACAAAGAAAAGACAATTAGACAACATTTTAACATAGCTCCAGCCAGTACTGAGGCTGAAGTGGGTTCATTTTCCCCCAGTCAGCTTTTAAACCATTCTAGGTATGTGCAAAGAATAGGGTCAGTTCTAGATCAAAGACAAAGGAGTCAAGGAACAAACAAAGCAATAAACAAAGCTGTGCAGTCACTGTGTCTAGGGGTGTATCAGGATGTCCAAGATACAAGAAATACAATACATTCCTCAGCTGTATTCACCTGAGCCTTGCCCCAACCCAATGTCAAGTTCTTATCTGAGCCTACACCCTTGTCCTAGCCCAATGTCAGATTCTTGCCAAATTCCTAGAAGCAGCACCAAGAGCTCTGTACAGATTCCTCTCATGATTACTTAGACACATGCTGCCTCTCAGCCATATTGAATCACTCAGTGTCCTGGCTAAGCCATGGCTGTCACACTCCTCATTTTATGCACAAAACATATGGTGTTGTCTTCCCTGGGGTGTGGCCTCACCTCTCCTGTTGGACATCATCATGGAGGCACTGGCAGCTTGGGACTCTTTTCCACCCTTGGTGTTTCCTTGAGAGTTTTAGCTAGTCCCTCAACATGGCACAGTGCCTGTCTTTGTCAGGTCTGTCTTCTATAGGGCTTGGTGCCTCACTGGTGGCATTGCTCAGGCAGTTTAGGAAGTGTAGACTTACTGAAGGAGGAATGTCGTTGGGAGTTGGATTTGGGAGGTGAAAGACTGGAACCATCCTCAGTTTGCTTTCTGCTGCCTGCTTGAGGTTTAAGATGGGAGCTCTCAGCTTGCTGTTGTAGCCAACACTCTGCATGGAGCTGTACCATGGGGAGGGCAGCTCCACCCTGCCATCATAGACTCTAACCTTTTGGAATCATTAGCTCAAATTTCTTTTCAGAATTGCCTTGGACATGGTATTTTATTACATCGATTGAAAAGTAGTAGATACACAAGTTGATACCAAGGAGAAGGCCGTTGCATGACAGAGCCCACCATGCTGTGTCCAGGAGGAATGTGGAGGACTTGGGGACTGTAGATTGGGAAGGACACTGGATGTTGTAAGCAGAGTGTCTTCCTCCAAATATATCCCACTAGCTTTGGGACACTCATCGTGTCTCAGACATTGAGCCATGCTCAGCAGTGTTGGATTGGATGCTCACCTGAGCCACGCTCAGCAGTGTTTGACTGAATATGTTCCTTTCCCACACCCAGAATGAGAATGAGGAGTTTATTGGGAATAAATTTGGTCCCCAAGTTCTTCAACTTCTTAGCCATAATTTAAAACTCAGAGATTGTCTTAGTTAGGGTTTTACTGCTGTGAACAGACACCATGACCAAGGCAAGTCTTATAAAAAGCAACATTTAATTGGGGCTGGCTTACAGGTTCAGAGGTTCAGTCCATTATCATCAAGGTGGGAGCATGGTAGTATCCAGGCAGGCATGGCACAGGAGGAGCTAAGAGGTCTATGTCTTCATCCAAAGGCTGCTAGTGGAAGACTGACTTCCAGGCAACTAGGGTGAGGATCTTATACCCACACCCCCAGTGACACACCCATTCCAACCAGGTCACACCTATTCCAACAAGGCCACACCTTCAGATGGTGCCACTCCCTGGTCCAAGGATATACAAACCATCACATTCCACTCCCTGGTCCCCATAGACTTGTTCAAAAACATGAGTCTATGGGGACCATACTTAAACATAGCATAATGCAAAATGCATTTAGTGCAACTTTCAAAGTCCTCATAGTCTATAGCAGTTGCAACAATGTTAAAAGTCCAAAGTTCAAGGTCTCTTCTGAGATTCATTCAACTTAATTAACTGTAATCCCCAAAGCAAGGCAGGAAACCAGCTGGGCAAACTCCAAACTCTGCATCTCCATGGCTGATGTCAAAGTGGTCTTCAGATCTCCACTCCTTTTTCATCTTTTTTTGACTGCAACAAACTGCTTCCTCCTGGGCTGGTTCCACTCCCTGTTAGCAGCTTTCCTCAGCATGTGTCCCATGGCTCTGGCATCTTTAACATCTTTGAGTCTCCAAGGCAAGTTCAATGTTACAGCTTCTTCTTTCAGTGTCTGGGATTCCACTTGATCTTTTGGACTCCTCCTAAGGGCTGGCATCACTTCTCCATCTCTGTCCTCTGTAGCACTCTATGCTCAGGTTGATCCACTCCATTACGGCTGCTGTTCTTGGTGATCATCCCATGGTACTGACATCTCCAATACACTGGGGTGTTCCACTCCAACTAGGCTTCACCAATAGCCTCTCATAGGCTCTCTTCAGGGTGCCAAGCCTCAAATCCTTTGCATGACCCCTTCAATCCTGGGCCATCAACTACAGCTGAGGCTTCACCTTCTCCAGTGGGCTTCCCTGGCCTCTCACAGTGCTAAGCCTCAGCTTCTCTCCATGATCCCTTCATTCCTTCACAAGCAGTACCACCTGAGTGACTCTTACACATTATCAAGTCCAGCCACAGCATGAGCTACAACCTTATCTATCTCTGGAACACAGCTTCTTTGTGCTCCCAGAAAACAGTTTCCAGAAGATTTCACTTCAACGATGCTGGTCTCTTCTTAATCACCGCTAATTCCTTAGCTCCAGCTAACCAGCATCAATTTTCCCAGTAGTTCCTTCCATTCTTAACTCTAGAGCCAGAGGCACAATGGCTGAAGCTGCCGAGTTCTGCTGCTTACAGGAACTAGAATATGATCCCCTTGTATTATTACATTATCACTAGCTTTATGTTTTCTAAATCCTTCATTGCCTAAGCTTGGCTATCCTGGTTCTTGCTCTGTAGATTACCCTGAATGTAGAGATCAGCATGCTTGTCTCATGGGATTAAAGGTGTGTACCACCATGCCTGGATCTAATTTAGCTGGGTAGGATCTTGCCCCAAGGTCCCACTCCCTTAATCTTTATCTCCTAGAACACAAGATTTTGCTCCATTTCACTTCCTGGTACTCCTTTAATACTCAAACCATATATTTTATATTTTTCCTTTCTAAGCTTGCTATGCTTGTTCAAAATTCTCTTCATAAGACTTAACCAGAGAACAAAGTCTCTGCTGGGCTTTTTTGAAACTTCTTTTGTCAATGCAATTAATCCAAGTCTCTTCACCTTAGCCTCAGGCAAACTTTTCAGACAAGGGCAAAAAGTAGCCACATTCTTCACTAAAATACCACAAAACCAGTCTTTATGCCACATTCTGAAATTCTTCTCCTTTGAAATCTCTTGGGCCAGGTCAACATAGTTCAAATCACTCCCAGCAACAAAGTCTTCCATATTCCTACTAGGATGACCCATTAAGCCCCATTTAAAGCATTCCACTGCTTTCCAAATCCAAAGTCCCAAAATCCACATTCTTTCAAATAAAAGCATGGTCAGGCCTATCACAGCAATACCCCACTCCCAGTACCAACTTCTGTCTTAGTTAGGGTTTTACTGCTGTGAACAGACACCATGACCAAGGCAAGTCTTATAAAAAGCAACATTTAATTGGGGCTGGCTTACAGGTTCAGAGGTTCAGTCCATTATCATCAAGGTGGGAGCATGGTAGTATCCAGGCAGGCATGGCACAGGAGGAGCTAAGAGGTCTATGTCTTCATCCAAAGGCTGCTAGTGGAAGACTGACTTCCAGGCAACTAGGGTGAGGATCTTATACCCACACCCCCAGTGACACACCCATTCCAACCAGGTCACACCTATTCCAACAAGGCCACACCTTCAGATGGTGCCACTCCCTGGTCCAAGGATATACAAACCATCACAGAGATAAAATCCAGGTTTCTCCTGGTGGCTTGATATGCTCGGGGGATATTCTCATTTCATTTAGTATTTATTCATTTCTCTCAGATCTCATGTATTAACACTTTAGTCATTCCTAGCACAGAAATCAAACGCATGCTGGTCAAATTCCATTTTACAGCTCTTGTTCAAGTTATTTAAACTCAGTGGGTATTAGGATCTACGTGACTATGACAAAGGAGACAGACTGTATCTCACGTGATGACCACGGATGAGAATAACCTGATGTACCTAGACCAAAAACACAGCAAGTTCTCAGTAAGCAGTGACTTCAAAATTATTTTGTGCGTGTGAGTGTTTTGCCTGTGTGTGTGTGTGTGTGTGGTTGTGTGTATTGTGAAAGAGAGAGTATGTGCTCATGTGCATACGCGTGCGTGCGCGCGCACACACACACACACACACACACACAGATATACTAGCATGTATGCACAATGTGTATGAGATGCCATGGAGGCCAGAAGATGGCACTGTAACTCCTGAAACTGGAGTTCCCAGTAGCTGCGAGCTGCTAGTTGTGTACTAAGAACTGAACGTGGTTCTTTGCAAAACCAGTTAAGACCAGTTAAGTCATCTCGCACACTAAGACATCTCTCCAGCCACTGACCAAGTATTTACAGAAAGGCATCATTGGCTCTAGACCAGCTACTAGGCATGTATCATAGATTTTCTCTGGAGGAAGTCCCAGTGTTCCGCAGACTTACCTAGTCAGGCAGACTGCCATTTCCACGATACAATAATGATAGCAAAAATAATGATAGTTTTCCACTTATTGTTCACTTTATGCCAACTGTGCTAGATATGTTTATATCTTGTTACTAATTTCACTTTTCTATAAGTGTACATTATTAGTGTATATTATTATGTGTGAGGAGGTTGAAAGTCAGAGGCTACGCACTTTTCAAATTATTTTTAATTATTTATTTGTATGTGCATGTGTGTGTGCACATGCGTGTGTGTGTGTGTGTGTGTGTGTGTGTGTGTGTATGTGCATGCATATACTTGCATGTGTGTATGGGTACACTTACCTGTTCATGCAGATTTTGAGATATGGAGAAAACACTTTAGTTCTTTAGACAGGGTCCCTCACAGGATTTAGAGCCTGCCATTTCAGCTAGCCTGGCTGTTCAGTGAGCCTTTAGGATCCACCTGTCCTTGTCTGCTGGGCTGTGGGGTGATAGGTGCACACATCACACACAGACTTTAATGTGGATTCTGGGGATGTGCAGTTACATCTTGATGGGTGCACAGCAGACGCTACTTGCTGAGCGATCTCCCTGGAACCTGAGGGACTTTCTAAACGTGCTCAGCTAACCAGCCAGCAATATCTTACTCAACATTCCACATCTATAGCTGCTCCTATAGACAGCACAGGAGAACTTACCCCACGGCAAAATGCCTATCTTTGTTTCTTTGATGTCAGTAGGGTACAGTCTTACAAGACTTCCCCTCATAAAGTACTATTTCATCCTTCCTTTAATTTTCTTAGATTTGTTGAACTTGTCAATATCACTTTTTACAGTTTTTTGATTTATCTGATTATAAGTACTAGTTATTCATTGAAAAAAAAATTAAGAGCCTGAGGCTGGGAATAAAACACCCAACTCTCACCTTCCAAGACATTCTTAATATTTGATTTTTATTCCTCTTTGTTCATGGGGAATATTTTTTATTTTCCAGGTCCTGGGTAATTTTTCTAGGAACTCATCATTCTAGTGATATAAGACAACACAGAAAGTCTTCCTACAGTCTTCTCATCTTAATTTGCATGCCTACTGGTGTGTTTTCATTTTAACACATAGCCAGCCAATACCTCCATAAGAAGTTAAGTGGAATTCTCACCATGAGGGTGAATACTATAATTCCCTTTAGACATGGTGGCTCCTTGTAACTAACCTTTTCTCCTTGAATCCATCTGTCTGACTAATCTTCTATCCTCTGTCTTTTCTCTATTTATCTCCTGTCTGTCTATCAATCATCTAACATTTATCTATGTCTATTACCATCATCTGATCTATCTATCTATCTAACTATCTATCTATCTATCTATCTATCTATCTATCTATCTATCTATCTATCTTCTGTCTATTTACCATTTGTCTATCATTTATCTTTGTCTATTTACCCATCATCTTTCTATCATTTACCCATCTATTATCTATCTTCTATCTATCTGTCTATATGTCTGTCTATCTATTGTCTATCTATCTATCATCTATCTATCTATCTATCTATCTATCTATCTATCTATCTACCTACCTCTCTATCTATCATGTCTGTCTATCATCTGTCTTTTATACTCTCCATTGTTGGAGTGCTTGTTAAGTATAAACCATTGGCTAAAATATATTGGAGTTTTCTTGGTTGTTCTTTTCAAGTCCACGTACTGTTGGCCACATTTTATAATGTCAGTGATAATTTACCTGAATTAGAGCCAGCACATCATTTACAAGCTCTGCTGATGTCAACAACACAACTATTCATGCTCCTTGATCTCACGAACAGCACCTAGCCCATGCATGTAAGGGACATGGGTTGGAGCTGAGTGATTGTAATATAAGTGGAAATTAGTCGAGAGAAAGAGGATAACATAACAAAAAGGAACCCAAAACCTAGCAGGAGAAATCAAAATAGTGTATCAGCTTTTGTAGCAGAATTTTATGCCATTATCCAAACTGTATTCATCCGAGTTTACTCAGTAAATGTTGATGAATTAACCCAGTGTGGTAGCGCATGCCTGCAATCTCAGCACTTGGGGTGGGAGATGCATGGCTGAAGTAGGACGATCATGAGTTCAAAGCCAGTTTGAGTTCCAAAAGAAGACTTTGTCTCAAAAAACAAGAATGTCCAATCTACATGCGTGCAGCTAAAATAAGTGATTCATAATATCAATTTTAAAGAAAATCAACATCCAATATAGAAAAATGGGCCAAAGGCATATAAAATCCCAAAAGAAGAAATATAGACAACAAATACAACATTCTAATTGACCATCTTGAATGACCAAGGAAAGATAAATTAAGACTATGATTACTCATTAAAATATTGAAGATTTCTAATCGCTAGTATTTGAAACTAGTGAACTCATGCTGTCAGTAGGAGGCAATAAGGAAGTTTGTGTTGCAAACCTTATTCTTCACTTCCTTCAAGAGAAAGCATCCTTCCAGAGTCTAGCCCAAGGAAAGAAGAAGATATATTGACAAAATTGATAAGGAAATACATTTATTATGGAACTGGTTAATAAAACGAGAGCATGCCGAATCAAGGTTAGGGTAAGGACACCGGGAGCATCTATGCAGTGAGATCTTGAGTTATTTCTGCAGAATCTGCAGTACGATAAAATGACAGCATTTACACCTGAAGAAAACACAAAATCCTAGGTGCAGATTGTTAACAGCTACACTAAAGTCACATAAAATAATGGAAGTAAATCTGCCTGATCAAAACCAAATAGAGATTATTCATGATCATTGCCTGACTTTAAACTATAGTCTTTCTACTTTTTAATGCTATCATTTCATTCAAACCCCCAATAGAAAAATAATATTAAAAATAAATCACAGAAGCAGGGCATTCTGTCCACCTGTCAACACTTAGAAATTGCACTGTGTCAGGTGAGTGGTAGAAGCGAACACCTTTAATCCCAGCACTTGGGAGGCAGAGGCAGGTAGATCCCTGTAAATTTGAGGTCAATCTGGTCTATAGAGAAAGTTCCAGAACAGCAAGGCCTGTTAAACTAAAGACCCCAGTCTAAAAAAAAAAAAACAAACAAAAAACCCAACTAAGCAAAAAACAAACAAACAAAATTGCTTCGTATTCTGGAACATTTGTCCTGTCTTCATTGAAAATAAAAAACTTGAGGTTTTGGTCACCAGGAGGCCATATCACTCAGTCCTCATAGTCCTTGCTTACTTGGCTGTCTGTCACAGTGGGTCTCAGAACCCAGTCTGATTATTAATTTAGACCCTAAAGAATTCCACATTTTCTGTCTCTGCCAAGGATAGGGAATGGATCATGTAGTAACCTGGAGCCTGCCAACTCCCAGTTCCAAGTTGAAGTAACTGTCTGGAACTGGTTAGAAACCCAGAAGGCACAGCCCTGGGAGAGAAGGAAGGCACAGGCAGCTCCATTTCCCAGTCATCTTCCCACCTCTTATCTCTTCACCTCTAACACTGAGCATCTGATGGCTTATGGATTCCTAAGAAGGTGAGAATTGAATCAAGTCTTAGTGCTATTTGGTTTAGATCAGAGCACTATTATAGAAACACTCAAGAGATATTAATAATCAAGATGAATTGTGTTGCTACCACGGGATACCTAATAAAATCTTCAGTTCTTCAGACTATCAGTTGACAGTATCAGAACACTGGACAGTGTGGTGTGGGCAGATAGGAGGAGACCAGAGATTTGTCTTCATTTGGGATTTTATAGCAATAGTGCGTCTTTCATTCACTACCGTTCTTTGTTTATTTTCCCATTTCAAATGATACTGATTAAAAAAAAATCCACCACACTACACTTTGAATAAAGCACTGTTACATGTAAAATGTCTCACTTAAGAGAGAAAGCCAGTATGACGAACCTGGATCCAGGCCTGGGATTCATACACATCCAGATTTAACTCTCCCTTGAGCCATGTACCATTTGTGGGCACAATCTGCACATTTAAAAATCATCCTGCCTTGCAAATTACACACAAATCATCAATTGTGTGAGGCTACCCAGCATGTTCTTATCTTCATTATTCAAAAGGTTTTGTGTTTATTCAACCTCAATAATCAAAGAAATGTGAATTATACTAATGATAGCAGAGAGAGAACCAAATCAAACATTATTCATTTTCAAATAGGGTAGATAGGGTACGTGGTTTAGTTAAGCATTAACCAGGTGGTAACTGGTAAGTTTAAAACTGCCATTGTGATAAAAGTTATAAACAAGGTTTTTCTGACCCTAGTGAAGTAGGGAATTGTGTTTAAGGTGTGGTCCAAGGGAGATACACAAATTCCCCAGGAAAGACGGTGACTAAGGGCATTTTAGGGGGTGGTGGACTGCATGAGTAGAGTACTGTCTACCTGAGGATGAGTCAGTGGGTCGACGGAAGCAAGGGGCAAAGCTGTATGTGTTTGGAAAGGTGGGTATGGTGTTTGAATGAGAAGCACCCCTCCATCGGATCATGTATTTGAATATTCCGTTCCCACTTGGAAATGCTATTTAGGAAAATAGTGGAGCCTTGCTGGAGGATGTTCATCCCTGAGAGCTGTCTTTGAAGATTTATAGCCTTACCCACTGCCTTCTCACCCTCTCTTCTTCCGGTGTGAAGTGCAATCTTGCTGCTTCCCGGCGCCTTACATGCTTTCCGAACTGTTATGGACTCTTTTTCTCTAGAATCATAAGCCAGATTAAGTCCTTCCTTCCTCAGGTTGCTTTGGATCCTGGTGTTTTCACCACAGCATCAGAAAAGTAGCCGACACACCTGGCAAGGGCCAGATGCTGAAAGGACTCTGAGGTGTTAATCCCAAGATCAGTGTGCATTTACTGAGGTTTTTAAATATCGGGGGAAACGACCGCATTCTATAGTAAAAAATTGAGGAAAACAGTAAACCAGATTTCAAGAGTCTGGAAAAGGTACAATTACATCAAGTCGTGCTGTTAACAGTTGAGGAGTGGGACCATGGCAACCTACATAAGGACAGAGACAGCAGAAGAAGAGAAGCATCCATGAACTGCAGAAAGATTTAAGGAGAGGATAGAGCAAGATCACTGAATGACAGTATGTGTCTACAAACTCTCTCAAAATTCTATGTCACAGAAATTCGGTATTAAATGGTAAACATCAGGAGTTCCTGGGGTGGGCGTGTACCTTTTGCAGAATATGATACAGTAAGAGATTATTTAAATAGGTGGTTGGCACCTAGTCAGCCTTGAACAAAATTGAATGTGTTCATTGTAAAGCAAACGTTAGGATTCAGTGCAAGCGTCAGCAAATGGCTCTATTCCACAGGTCAGTACTTCCAGGACAGATCAGAATGTACACAGTTGAATCCACCCTAGGTGGTTAGCCTTGCAATAGTACAGAAAGAGCATGGTGTGTCCCTGTAAGACAGCTACAGGCATAGCTTTCACTGCCTTAGAACCATTACACCACAGCTATATCAACACACAGGAAAAGAGACCCACCGCACCCCTAGGCCATTTCCTACTTATTTAGCTTAGAGAATGGCTGGGACAGCTCCAGGGATCATATAACTGAATTGTCCATTGCTACCAGGAAAAGTAATAAGTTCTTCTATCCCTTGAGTCCAGACCTGTCACTGTGCGTGGACCACTTCCATGTCCCAAATGTGGGGGGCTTTGGATGATAGACATATCATGTCACCAGATGATAAATCATTATTGTAGTTGCAAAGGAATGTGTCTCAAGGAAGCAAGTTAGAATAGGGCTTGATGGATTTTCATGAAATGGTTGTCAGTGTCTACTGGGCCTGTGCTTCAGTGGTTTCACAGTCTACATCTTCTACAAGTTAACTCACAACAGCCTCCCCTGGCCAAAGTAAACGGTGCTTACCTGCCCTAACAAGAGGTGGGAGGAGAAAGTCAGTGTGACATCAGCTAGCTAAGACTCTTCTTTACTAAGCCTGGATTTGTCTGGGCTGGAACAAATCTGGTATCTTTTCATCTTTTCTTTTTCTTTCTTTCTTTCTTTCTTTCTTTCTTTCTTTCTTTCTTTCTTTCTTTCTTTCTTTCTTTCTTTCTTTCTTTCTTTCTTTCTTCCTTCCTTCCTTCCTTCCTTCCTTCCTTCCTTCCTTCCTTCCTTCCTTCCTTCCTTCCTTCCTTTCTTTCTTTCTTTCTTTCTTTCTTTAAAAAAACATACTTTCTGGGTTTTCTTATGAATAGAGGTGGCTGTGTCATGCAGTTCTGGATAGTGTAATAGGAGTAAAAACCTGTTTCGTTGGGATTCTGAGAACATAACATCTTGGGATGGATGCTGACACGTTCTGGTTTTTCCTTTAATGCTTGCCTCTCCTTCCTTCCTGAAGCCCAGAATGGGAATAGTTAGCCTACGGGAATACAGAGCCTTTATCCTGGGGCCACAGCCTGTGGGGAGGTCAGATACAAGAGCCTGCAGCTCTGACATAGCCATGCTTCTCTCTTCTTGGCTTCAATTTACATGGAAAGGGAGCCAGATCCTAGTGCTCTTTCCTTCCCTTCCCCTTCCCCTTCCCCTTCCCCTTCCCCTTTCCCTTTTTCCCTTTCCCTTTTTCCCTTTCCCTTTCCCTTTCCCTTTCCCTTTCCCTTTCCCTTCCCTTCCCTTCCCTTCCCTTCCCTTCCCTTCCCTTCCCTTCCCTTCCCTTCCCTTTCCCTTTCCCTTTCCCTTTCCCTTTCCCTTTCCCTTTCCCTTTCCCTTTCCCTTGTTTTTCTTTCCCCTCCTTTCCCCTCTCCTCCCTTCTCCTCCCCTCTCTTTCCCTTCTCTTCCCTTCTCCCTTTTCTGTCTCTCACTGTGTCTCTTCCTTTTATTATTCTGGTTGGTTGGTTGGTTGAGGCATGATCTCACTCTGTAGCCTAGCCCATCCTAGCCTCAAACTCAGAAGTTCTGTTTCTGCCACCCAAGTGCTGGGATCACAGACCTGAGCTGCCACACCCATGAGTCTCCTAATGGAATGAAGCAAGCCTAGTTTCTGGATTCTGAAAGAACAGATCTCTTCCATGGGCTCTCATAGTCTCTCTTGCCCTGCTAATCATGTTGTACATCTTCTACAAGTGATCATTCAACATGAAAATGCTTAGACAATGAATGCTCTTATTCAGAATATTTTTCAGTGATTGGCCTTTATTGCAGAAACAATCCAAAAACCTTCACCTGGTACGTCAGCTTCTGCCTTCATCTTCCACCTTGTTCTGTGGGCCTTGCTCCCCCCAACCAGACCCTGTGCACATCAGGGGTCTTCATGGGTTCCTTCTCTGAGCAGGAAATGCCTTTACTTAGTGAACATTCCCACATGTAGCTTTAGTCACTATACATGCCTACTTGACCCCATACTCAAAGTCAGGCCTCTCTTGTTCATCTCCTTTTGCTACATTTTCTGCAGCATTTATACCAAGTTATGTTTACATATAAGCAGCTATCCTTATCATTTTCCTTCTTAGAGCAAGGACTCCAAGAAGCTAAAGCTTTAACCTTCATGATGACACCGACACCCAGCATGCTCTTTTGTAAACAGTACATATGTGATAGATACAGGCTGGAAGCTAGAGTAAGTAACATCAGACTCTGTCATACTACATATTCCAGGAGCTGGAGGATTTTTATTATAATGTAAAATGTTGGGTTTTATTATAGCATTCAAGAAAAGTCTCTCTCTCTCTCTCTCTCTCTCTCTCTCTCTCTCTCTCTCTCTCTCTCTCTGATAAAAGGTCATATTACCCTTTTAACCCAAATTGTAAAATGTTCTAGAATCAATTTACCACACATCGAGTGACTTGTAATCATTTACTCGTTCATTGAACCTTCATTGTCTTATCTTCCTGGCAGGCAATGTAGCCTGAAAGCATCCTTTGGGAAGGCCCTGCTCTTGAAGGGTGTATGCACAGGAATGTAGCTCTGTCTCCGCAGAGCAGGATGAGGTGGTGCGTGCCTGTAATCCCAGCACATGGGAGGCTGGCACCTGAGGATTGAGCTTAGTTTGGTGTCTCAGTAACTTTTCTATTGCTGCGAAGAGATCATGACCAATCTAACGTCCACAAGAATTTATCGAGACGTATAGTTCCAGAGGGTGAGTCCATGACCATCCTTGCAGGGATGCAAGGTAGACAGGTATAGTGTGGGGAGAAGAAGCTGAGAGCTTACATCAGATCCAAAAATCAGGAAGGAGAGAGAGAGAGAGGGAGAGAGGGAGAGAGGGAGAGAGGGAGAGAGGGAGAGAGGGAGAGAGGGAGAGAGGGAGAGAGGGAGAGAGGGAGAGAGAGAGAGAGAGAGAGAGAGAGAGAGAGAGAGAGAGAGAGAGAGAGAGAGAGATGGGCTTTTGAAACTTCAAAGACAATCCCCAGTGATATACCTCCTCCAGCAAGGCCACAGATTTCCGAACAGTTCCATCAACAGAGGACCAAGTATTCAAACACACGATCCTATGGGGACCATTCTCATTCAAACCACCACACTTGGATTACGGAGTGACAGCCTATCTCAAAACTAAATCAAACTATCTACCACCCAAGCCAACCTAGCAATAGCAAGAGAACAATGCTTCTATATCAGACTTCACAAAGCCATAAAGCTGGGGATTCACCTCAGCCCAGAAGCCCTAGTGGTGAGAAAAAGTTTCAAGGGACGCCTGGAGTGTCGTAGCAGAGGATACACAGAAATTTCATAGGCTGGTGTGGGACGGAGTGGGATTGTAGAGCAGCACACACAGAGCATCCTGGTTGGGTGTTTTGTTTTGTTTCAGCTCTGACCTTGTTGAGCACATGCCACACTCCTTCATGGATGCATGCTTGCTTCTCTCTCTCTCACAGTGCACTGCACATGGAGGATGCTAAGGGGATAGTTGAAGCCAAGCAGAGACCAGATCCTGGTGCAGAAGGAAAGAGAACTGAGCAGTGGGACCACATATTTATTTCTGATAGCTTTGAGAGGAGGGCTGACTTAAAGGGGCAGGGGAGCGGTAGATGGACATTAAAAGAAGTGTTTTAAAACCTACTTTACAACTTTACAAAGACCCTTTCAAGAAGAATCTTAAAAATAATGATCACTAGAAACAAACCTCTAGGGAGGCAGATATGACCCAACTTTGTCTCATATTTCTTATATGTGTGGAACCCCAAGTCCTCATGAAGACTTGCTGAACATGATTGTGTGGGTGCTTAATGACTCTACCCCTCTCCTTTGGTCCCTGGCCCACCCTTCCTCTGTCTCTCTCCTTTTTGTTGGCACACTGCTTGAAGGAAAAAAAAAACTCCCAATTCCAATTCAGCCAATTCTCAAACAACTGCACAGCACACTTCCACCGCGTTGCTGAAGATTCTCACAGTGTCTAAGTGGCTCACTCTGTTGACAGCTCTTTGGCTTCTGAAATCAAGCTGCTCTTCTTCCCCCAAAATCTAAACTCTTAATCACACTTTATCTTTTCATGCCCAGCCTCATCTCCACTCAACAGTTGATCCATTAGACGAGAATTGTCTTTTAAATGTTAACTGCCCCCCCTTTGCCTGGAAATCCACTGGAACAATGAACGCCACTGTCAGTCAGTCCTCTGCTTCAGTGAGAATCATCAACGTAGTGAACTTTCTGATCAGTACTGTCTGGCTTCTGTCTCTTTCAATCGAATGGCTTCTAGATCATTCAAGCTCTAGCAGTATATCAACAAGGAAGCGTGTCATCTCCCCTCCCCCATCAGACCCACCTCTCAGTGCTCTTCTCCACTAGGGAAGCCATTCCAGTCTTAGGGAGCCAAGGTATAATTCTCAAAGCAAGACCTTACATTCCTCCCTGCTTCAGGACACCTGGAGACCCAGCTTGAGTCTGCTTGGCTCTGTATTTATAGTAACTTTTTTATTTTTTTTAAGATTTATTTTATTTCCAGGTCTCTCATTGTGATGGAATTCACCAAGTAGACCAGGCTGACTGGCCAGCAAGCCCCAGGATTCTCTTGTCTCTGCCTTGCCAACACTAGGGTTACAAGCACACCCCCATCACTTGGATTTTTTTTACATGGATTCTGGGGACCAGGCTCAGGTCTTCATACCTAAAAGGCAAACACTCTCCTGACATCAATTTCCCAGCCCCGTTTTCCCAGGCTTGTCCTATAGAGAAGCCGATTCATCTGGCTGAGAGATGTTCTTCCACTGGCGCAGAGACAAAACCCCTGGCAGATCTTAACCTCTTACATAAAAGCTGTGCCTTATTTTTAAGCTCTGCCTTTCTTGCCTTTCTTACCTATGTTTTGAGCTATTTATTCTCTTCCACCATAAAGCCAAGTCTTTATCATCTGTCAGGCATGCTTACAAAGTACATCTCAGTTTACTGGGTGTGGCAGGCAGCCCAGAAGCATGACACTCTAAGAGCATCTCAGGGTCCCTATTGCTGTGATAAAACACCACAACCGAAACCACGTAGGGGAGAGCAGCTTTATTTCAGCTTCTATGAAGGACCTGCCTGGGGTCACTACCTACAGTGGGCTGAGGCTTCCCACATCAACAAATCAAGGAAATGCCTACAGTCCGGCTCACAGGCCAGACTGGTGGAGGAATTTGGTCAGTTGACGTTCCCTTCTCGCAAATGACTTTAACTTGTGTCCTGTTGACAGAAGCTCACCAGGGCTCCTCCTTTTGCATAGGAGCATCCTTTTTCAGCAGTTTATCACCTGGACACTACAGCACGCTCCCCCTCACATGCTCCCTGGGGGCAAACTTAACATGAAAGAAGATCGGACTATCTTCCCCTGCTTTATGTCTCTCTGTAGCAATGTGGGGATATAATGGTCTTTTCTTTAAAGCAAAAAATTTATTTTTGACTTCCATTAGACATAAACTATTTATTTAAAAAGCTACATAAGATAGGCATACAAGCTTTTATTTCTTTTTCAAAAACTTTTATGTTTATTCTCATTTGTGTGTGTGTGATGTGTGTGTGTCCGTGCATGTGTGTGAGGGTACCCATGGAGGCCAGGAGAAGACAGCAGATTCCCTGAAACTTGAGTTTCAGGCAGCCATGATCCACTTCAGTGCTCTGCAACAGCAGCAAGTGTCCTATACCACTGAGCCCCCAACTTTTGTTATAGATAATATTCAGAACTAAAATAAAAATAAATGCAAGCTTGCATTACTTAATGATGAGTGTTCATTTTGAGAAATGTACCATTAGGTCATCTCATCACTGTGTGAACATCATAGAAGACAAACTATGACAGTTATAGGTTCTACCATCTATGAGGGCACTGTGCTGCACAGGCAGATGCTGGCTGAAGTATTACTGTGTGCAGTGTAGCTGCATACAATTAAACACAAACCAAACAACAAAACAGCAAAGTTCTAATTAGCAAATAGAAAGACATACTTTGAATATTTCTGTGTTCTTTCATGCATTTCTGTATCATAATCCAAACTAGTCGACAAAGGAATGCTGTTTATTTAAGTTCATAATGGTATCTGGGAACAACAGGTTTGTGACTTTTTTCAGAATAGATAGATCACCTACTTATCCTGATTCTGCCTGTGGAGTTACCACCGTCTGCCAGTCTTAAAGAGCCACCCCTGTTCCCCAGGAGGCTTTCTTCTTCCGTTGAGATAAGGTTGTCATTATGGCATGTTTAAATACTCATTCAATCCAGTTATTCCTGGAATTGGACAGGAAAGTGACATTTCAAGTTATATTTGATTTTTTAATTTTTTTGAGAATATATTCATGGTCACAAGACAGAACCAGAGGAAAAGCATGAACCAACCCATTCCAGCCATTCTGAAATGGCTTAACCATAAACCAGGTTTTCTATCCCAGTTTCCATTATGTCTGAAATTTGGATGAAATTCTGTTCAAACTCCAGCAAGTCCTCCCTTCTTCTGGACCATCATTGACAGTGGACCATCATTGACAGTGGACCATCATTGGCACTGGAACATCATTAGCAGTGGCTGGCCTTTACTTGACATAAACTATCACTTAATGAATTGATCTCTGTCATTTTCTTATAAACCAGAAACATTTAAAGGGCTATGTTATCTGAATTCCATGCCAGGGTCTCAATTTATTGTCTACCTTAAGAAACAAAAATCACGTTGTGGGGAAATGCGTTTCACTTCAGTTTTCCACTAGAAAGAAGAATGTGTGTTGCTCTAGTTGTTAAAAGAATTTCATGTGGAGTTTGTATGAATTCCATGCAGGGCAGCTGTCATTTGGCCATTTGGTAGTGTCATGCTGACCTCACACTATTAAATATACTTACTAACCAATTCAAAATCAGAACCTGTCACTTTAGGTCAAGGCTGTAAATTATGGCTAGAGCGTTTTGACTGGTCTACACAGTCACTTCTTTTGAAAGCAGCGTTGAATACTCTAAAATGAGGCATATATAATTACTAGAGTCCCATGGAATTTTACCACTCTGGACTGTTTTACAGTTAGCTAGCATAATCATTTATTTACAAAATGGAACCTACTGAATATTCAACTCCCCCACTGCGTCCAAGTGGCCATAATGTAACCATGAGCAACAAATGTGGTGGTAGTGGAGTGATCCAGAGCATATGTCTGCTTCGTTTATGGCTCTTGTCTGTTTGGTTTTGTTTTCTTCTGTTTGGGGTCTCATCAAAATGGGGAAAGAAATTCAAGCTTTTCTGAAAGAGCTTTTATGTCCCAGGTTTGATCCTTTACTTTCTCTGCCTTAAAAGTCTGTGTTGCCATATCAGGGGATCCATCCCATAATCAGCTTCCAAATGCTGACACCATTGCATACACTAGCAAGATTTTGCTAAAAGGACCCAGATATGGCTGTCTCTTGTGAGACTATGCAGGGGCCTGGCAAACACAGAAGTGGATGCTCACAGTCAGCTATTGGATGGATCACAGGGCCCCCAATGGAGGAGCTAGGGAAAGTACTCAAGGAGCTTAAGGGATCTGCAACCCTATAGGTGGTAAAACATTATGAACTAACCAGTACCCCAGAGCTCTTGTCTCTAGCTGCATATGTATCGAAAGATGGCCTAGTCGGCCATCAGTGGAAAGAGAGGCCCATTGGTCGTGCAAACTTTATATGCCTCAGTACAGGGGAACACCAGGGCCAAGAAGTGGGAGTGGGTGGGTAGGGGAGTGGGTGGGAGTGCGTGTGGGGGACTTTTGGAATAACATTAGAAATGTAATTGAAATAAATACCCAATAAAAATATGGGAAAAAGTCTGTTGTATTAGTTGATTTTCTGTCGCTACAATGAAATACCCTGATAAAAGTAACTTCAGGAAGGAGGGGTTCATTTTGGTTTGCAGTCCTGGGTATACACATCTTAGGGAAGTAGAAACAGTTGGTTACCTTGTATCCGTAATCCTGAAGCAGAGAACTAGGAACCCTGGGGCTTAACCCTGTTACATATTCTGGTCAGAACCCAAGCCTATAAAAGGTGCTGCCCTGACAAGTGTCTCATGTCCAAGGTAATTCCTGACCCATACGGTTGTCAGGATGAACCACTGCACACACACACTCCACTTCCAGCATTGTAGGCTGCAGGACTTCATTTCCTTGAAGATGGTTCATTTGGACTTAAAGGCTATTGAATTTTTAGAAGACCCACCTTCTTTTTGCCTGTCAGATACTCTGTCTTCCAGCCATGGGATTCTTCTTTAAATACAGCCACTAATAAGGTCTTGGCACCTGTACTCCAGCCCCTTCCCTCTGCCTAGGCTGACAAACTTCCAGTCAAATCCCCCTTGATTTGGTCGAAGTGTACTTACACTGAGTGAAGGTTTGTAAACCTCTGCGTGGCAGAGTTAGTTTGCCTCCTGTCCCATGCTCTCCAGAGCTATACCAGAAACATAGTTTATTGTAGCATCAATCCTTGGGTGCAGAGCCAACCACTAAGCACCCCGTTTCCTGTCCTTTCTCTCTGCCAGAGATTAAGGGGCTGTACCTTCATCTTTCTTCTGAGGACTACAGATGTCACAAACTTTCATAGGGTAAATACAGGAGGTAAAATAAAATGAAGACAAAAAGAAATGAAGTTCAAGGACTAAAGTCACTGTGCTGAGGAGCTCAGAGCCTGTTACAGGCACGACAAAGGCACACAGTTTGCAGCTATAAGCTGGAGGAGGTATAAGCAAGCAGGTGGATTAGGGCAGTGAAAGCCATTCTCTGCAGGTGGCTGTTTCTTGATCCCAGAAAGCATTGCAAGGAGAAACGGGTGACTATCTAAACAGGACCAATAGGAGAAATGGGAGGACCTAGGTGACCTATAAAACACCCAGGCCAGAGTCTGCTAAGGGACTTTTAGTCTTAGGCTTCTCCCAGACCAATTGTATAAAGATACCGCTTTTCTTTTTAAACAGCTTAGTGTTCTCTTTCTTCGTCATGCAATGCATTCCTTGTGCCAGGGAGCAAACTCAACAGCCCCCTAAACAACTGCTGACCTTCTGTTCCATAAGCCTTGACAGCCACTCCTGCTCTCTGAGGTCAGCCCTCATTGTCTCTTCAAATATTGGTTCCATCCTATTTTCTCTCCCTTCTCCATCTTCAGTCTGATGTAAATACAGGAAAGGTAGCGTTGCAGCAATGCCCTGTATCCCACCCTGCCTGTACTCTGGAATTTCGCTTGTTTGTGTGCATTCTGCTTAATATTTTCTGGACTATCTCCAGGTTCACTAACTTTCTCTTCAGCTGAGTCTCACACGTTTTAAATACAGCAAAAGTCTCCTTAGTTGTATTTGGCTTTTTTTTAATCAGCTATGTAACTTTCAGATCTGCCTTGTAGTTTATTTCTGGCAGATATTTAATACTGCACCTTTCGGTTTTTGAAACCCAGTGTGGTCATTTGAATGAGACCCGATAGGCTTATATGTTTGAATCCTTGGTCTCCAGCCGCTCACTGCAACTGTTTGGAAAGGACTAGGAGGTGTGGGCTTATTGGAGGCTTTGAGGTTTCAAAAGGCTACCACCATTCCGTCTCCCTCTGCTTCCCCTTTGTGTACTGAGATGTGAGCTTTCAGCTGCTGCTCTCCAGCCACTACTGCCTGCTGGCAGGCTCCCCATCATGATGGGGATGGGCTCCCATCCCTCTGAAACTGTAGCTCCCAATAAGCTCCTCCTTCTATAGGTTACCCAGATCACACTTGTGTTTTATCAGATAAATACAAATTAGCTGATACACACACACACACAAAGCATATAACATTGCATCATTACCTGTGCCTGACAGTTTAAGCTGACCAGTCCATGGAGGCAGAGGATGCTAACTCCATTTTACCCCTATTCCTCAGACCTCACTATTTTAATATATGCATGGTCTGGTCTACAATTGCATCATCTGAGAGCTCTTCCCAGTGACCTTAACCCACAGGACAGAAATGCTGGATAACTGGTACCTTGGGGTGGGTTGAGTGGCACCTCAGAGCAGGTAACTGGCACACCAGGATATGTAACTTTCACTTCATCATAGTTAACTGTCACCCCAGGGTGGGGTAACTCTTACCCTAGGGTGAGTAACTATCACCCCAGGTGTGGTAATTGCCATGCCAGGGTATGTAACTGGAACCTCAGGGTGGATAACTGTTACCCCAGGGTAGGTAACTGTCACCCTAGGGTTTGTAACTGTCACCCCAGGGTGGGTAACTGTCACCCCAGGGTGGGTAACTGTCACCCCAGGGTGGGTAACTGTCACCCCAGGGTGGGTAACTGTCCCCAGGGTAGGTAACTGTCACCCTAGGGTATGTAACTGTCCCCAGGGTGGGTAACTGTCACCCCAGGGTGGGTAACTGTCCCCAGGGTAGCATTGCTCCCCTGTAGCTCCCTTGATCCCAGATCCCAGGTTCCAGCATCAATGTCCAGTCTCTCACACAGGTGAATGACAGACAGCAGCGTTTGCTAGCTGACTCCTTTCTGAGTGTCACTTCCCTCTGTCCCAGCAATGAGCTCCTTCCAAATCCTCCATGTTGAGCATGTTTTTATTATCTGTCCTTGTCCCTTCTGCTTGTCTTGCTCTTAAGACCATGTTTCCTTCCTTTCTGCATTCTGAACTAGAGAGCTTGCTTAAAATATCTACATTGGGTAATGATTCTATTCAAGGCTGGTTGCTGTTGGCCACTGTTTGAGGCTTGGGACCACACTGATATGTAACAACAATAATCAGAGCCATGCTGCCACACTGTGTGCACAGAACTGTGAGCGCACACAGACTGGGAATCTTCCTAATGACACAACCTTCCCCAGAAACTAAGGCATATGGGAACACACACAGAGGAACACAAAACACCATTACCCAAGTACCAAAGCCTTCTTTGAAGAATTGAGTAGTTATACAGCAGATTGCTCCAATTTTAAGAAGTGTATCTGCTTGGGGGTGTGGAGCAGTATGCTGCATGTACAAGTTTATGTGTGTAAATGCAGGAGCTCTCATCCCATGGTGTGTGCATGAACCGTGGAGGTCGGCTGCTTGCCTAGGTCATCCTGAGAGCTGGCTTGCAAGCTTCCTGTCCCACTGTAGGAATCCTGGGACTGTAGACCGTGCCTGGCTTTTCCTGGGTTCTGGGAATCTGAACTCGGGTCCTCACACTTGTGTGGTAAGTTATTACCCATTGAGCCATCTGTCCAGCCTGGATTCATTCACTGGTGGTGGTAAAGTGTATGTTAGCTCCTCAGTTCCATGACAGAGTAGACACAGCTTGAACTGGACTCACGTGGAAGTGACTACATACTCATTTAACAAGCCCACGGGTGCAGGTGTCTCCTCATGATCTGGGTCCTTCTGCCATTCGGTTTTCTTGGACTTGAGCTTCCCCATCTGCTAGAAGAAAGCTCAGCTCTTGGTTGAAAATTCAACCCACAGAGAAACTGGGGCTATGCAAATCTGAAAGATCTGTTTCTCACCAAATTATTCATTCATTTTATAAATTCAAAATCTGGGATACATTTTAGGGAAGGAGAGAGAGAGAAAGAAGAGAGAAGGAAAGAAGCAAGGGAGAGAGAGAGAGAGAAGGAGGGAAGATAAGATAGGCTCACATTATTCTTTGGAGTGCTAATTCACTCTGCACACACCCAGCCTTGAACATCTAATATTTCTACATGTCTCTAAAGGGTATGAAGAATAGACAGACTCTTGACTAGTTACTAGTCAGGTAATGGGCAGAGTGTTGGGGGTGGTGGTGCGGGGCTGTAATGGAAAAAGAGTGAGACCAAATCCACCCTGAACAAAACTAACGCATATCCAAAGTGGACCTGGCATTTGACACTGAGCAGGATAAATTGTCTGCATAGTGTTTGATATAAGAGGGGGAGGGAGAGAGCAACGGTGCTGTGTCAGCATATGGAACACAAGTGCAGTCGAATGGGGCCTCAGAGGGTCTGGAAAGAGCCCCAGCCACGAGAGAGAGAGGTGTGGGGGGGGGAGAGCAACAGAGACAGAGACAGAGATTGAGAAAGAGAACAGCCATTGTTGTCCAAGTGGATAAAACTGCACAAAGAAGAGAAAAGGAAGGGAGGGAGGGGCTGGGAGTGGGAGAGAACATAGAGACAAGTATACATCCACAGAGAGGACAGATAGACACACATGCATACAGATGCACACACATTCATACACACACATGCACACACAAACACACATAGGCACATGCATGTATATACATGCACACACATGTACATGCACACACATGTGCATAGGCACATACATGCACACACAAACACACATGCACACACATGTACATACACATACAAACATGCACACAAACACACACACACACAAATGCACATACATACAACCTCTGGAAATGTGTGTTTAGCCTTGGTCTTGTTCTTAAAACCTTGAAAGTAAGGCTTGAAACCCACTGAGACCTGACAAACCATGGTAGCCACTGAAACTCTCTGTGTTCCTGCCTTCCTTTGTAAACTTGTTTGCTCAGATACAGAGCCCCTTTTAGCCCTTGAGGATTTCCATCCAGAAAAGTTTTCTAACCAAGCTGACTGTGAAATACTCAAACAATTGCCTATCTGAGGAGAACGTGTGGGATTCGAGGGCTGGCTGTGTGATAAGGTGTGTTGTGAAGGGCCTACCTTATGGGAAAGTTCCAGATCGCCAACAGTTCTGTCACAAGGTTTCCAAGAGGTAGAAGTACCAAGGGAGAACTCATGCAGGGACAGGTCGCAGCAGTCCTTCATGGAGACAAACTGCCACACAGTTGCAGTACAGCTCTCAGCCACACAGAGCTCATCAGAGCAAGAGAGACAGGGAAGGGTGAGGGAGTCCCTCTAGGTAGCCAGTGCTTTGCCCTGAGTGCTTTACTGTGTCATCTCAATTTCTACCAGAGCCAAGATGGCTCCTCTCCAACAGTCATCTTCAGGTGAGAGAATTTAGGACCGGAGGTCCTAAACTGACTTCTAAATCGATAGCAAGAGTAAGTAACACGAAGCGACATCGGTTATTAAAGGCCTACTGTGCCACACCCTGGGTGAAGTACTTTGCAATTGTTGTCTAATTTAATCTGTGTAATGACCTTTCAAAGCAGAATAAAGTCTCTAACTGCAAGCTAAAGAAAGGTCATTCGATCAGGAAGCATCACCTTGGGACTGTCTGCAGTCTCCAATAGCTACCACCGTACAGCAGCTGCCACTGTGAAGCCTCCCTCATCCTGCAGCCCTTGCCTGAGCCTCTTGACTGTGGCCCTGCATTTGTCATGGTCATTGACTTTAGGACCTCCAGGCCCTGTCTCTACAAAGGCACCCGGTCTCCCTCTACATCTCTACTTCAGGCCCTGTTCTCTAGCCTTGACTTTTCCTCTCAAACCCCACAAAGAAAATGATGTCTTTTGCAGTAGTCACTGTTTTGACCTCACCAAACCTTCAAAATGACTCTGAAACCCAGAATTAAGACTCAAAATTTCTACTCTAAATACACTAAAAATAAAATTAAGAATCTTTATCTTACAAATGAGAAACCAAGGCAGAGAAGGCTCAGCTAACTAGTTCACGGCACGCTGGAAAGCGATAGATTTGGGACTATATATGAACTCCAGCTTAATAGGAGGCCTGTGTCCTTGGTTCCCCACAGGGCCCCTGAACGTGCTCTGGGGGATAATCCCAGGCTCCCAGTGGGGTCGGGGATTAGAATTCTGCACCAAATGCTCTCTAATCATTTGCTGTCACAGGGCCTACACTTTATGTAGTACCAAACTCCAATTTTTTCCAGTGTGAAAGGTCTTTGCAGACTAGAAAAGGAACTTTCATTGCAGAGAGAGCTCAAAGAATAAAAAGAAAACTGCAAAAAGAAGCAGTGGGGGAGAGAGCTAATGCTGCAAGTTTCATTCTCCGAAGGGAGAGAGATGCATTTTAGGAAGGATTCATTGTGTGAAGTTGAAAATAGGAAGCAGGGGTCAGATGGGCTGTGTCGCAGGCTCGGAAGGAAGTGGCCACCCAAAGAATAGCCTTGATTGCAAGCCAGTGTTAATTAGGCGTGCAGGGCTCTAATGGGCGAAGACTGGTTCTCCCCATCACTTCCCACGGGAAGGTCTTTTATAACATGAAAAACTTATTTAATTCTCCATTCACACTGTCCTTTTGAATTCTCAGAGTAATCAAATTGTTTTCCAGGAAAACATCAGAAGCAACAGAATATAAAATACCAAGAGCAAGAATATTTTAAATGCCCCCAAGGAAGCAGCTAGAAAACTGATGTGTGATTTCTAGGCATACTGCACAGTTTTGCTATTTACTATGAGCCAGGGATCATTTTCCACTTGGATGATGCTGAAGATGGCCTGGATCCTGCACACCGTGAGTCCTGACTCCATGCGTGGTATAGCTGATGAGAAACAACATTCAAAAAAAGCAAACCAAGAACATGAAAGCAAGGAGTATTGGTGATGATACCAAACACATGGACAGGGGCCGTGACGGGGGCATAGAGATCAGGAGAAGGTTATCTCTCCCAGTTTATTGTCACCCCACTTTGAACATCAGCTTCCTCACAGCTGTTACCATCTGCTCAGATCTGTCTCCGTGGATGGAAGGAAAACCTTCACGAGTCTGGCACGATGTCAGCCGATTCAGGGCAGTAATTAGGAGCAAGGCTCTGACTCCGAGATTTCAAATTCCAGCCCAGCTTTGCAACCTTGGGGCGGTTCAGGCACCTGAGCCAGCAGCATAGCGACCATGGCTCTTAGGTAGCAGGCTGATGGATCCCTCTGAAAAGGGATGGACTTCTGCTGTGGATACACTTCTCAGCCGAGGCTGCACACCTCACCCCTACCTCTCCTGCCCCTACATAGAGGGGTGCCTTGTGGAATAGTTGGGAAAGAAAGGAATGGGCACCTATGTGAAAAAAGGCATTGAGTCTCTTTACTCTTTTAGATAGAAGCATTATTTTAGGTGAGCCTGAACTTGTCCAACTGTCTCCATTTTGTCCCAAATGCTGGGATGAAACTGAGCCCAGGACACATGCCTACCTGCGGCATGGGTTCTTTGGTCTACGAAGTCACACCCTCAGTGGCTCTAATGATGTATAGAACTTCCATTTCACGATTCTGTACAAAGGGCAGTTCCCATCTGTCTCGTGTGTAGATTCTGGGTTACAGTGAATATGTTTCAGCTTCATCTCCAAAATGGAATCAAGTCTGGGAATTCTGTAGAACAGAGCGCTCTCCCGTTTAGAACTTCCTTTGAAGCTACCCCCATTGCTCTGGGAGAATTTTAATGTCTCCATCCTTTGTCTCAAAGTTTCATTCTAAAATGCCTATCATGAGGGTGCATCTCATGAAGGAACAGATTTGCTGGTACTGAGGGCTGAGATAAGATGTGCTGACAAGTCTTAAGGATTTGAGGTGATCCTGACTACTTTCACTGCAGAGGATCTCTCAAGAGTCTATGTGTCAGAGGCTTGACCCCAGTGAGGTGGTATTGAAAGGTACTAGAACCTGTAAGAGGCACAGTACAGGGCAAGGTAGATCAGACACTGGGTCTCCTCATGGAAGGACTAGCAGTTCTTGTTGGCCTTCAGTTCTATCTGGAGAAGTCAGTATAAGAGAGCAAGATGTTTCCCTTTCTGCAGCGTCTTGTCATACCATGTGACTCTTCCTACTCTCTCCTCACCGTGATGCCGTCTACCACGAGCCTCTTACCAGAGGCAGAGCAAACTGGGCCATGTCTTAGTGTTGGATATTTACACCACCCAAGTGGCAGGCAAGGCTTTCCCTGCCTTGGACTCCCATTGTAAACTTTTTGTATACTTTGTAAACTTTGTAAACCATCAGGGCTGGAAAGTGGCCAGGCCTGAGGAGCTCCAGCAGCCAGCCCCTCCCCAGATTATGCAATCCCTGAACTTTCCACAAAAAAACCAACAATCTCTGAACAAGAAAACCCATCCGTCCCCAAGCTCTCCCAAGCTCAGGATTTGAAACCCTACCAATCCTCACTCTGAAAATCATCCTAGAAATCTCTTCCCCTAGAAAGGACCCCTCTATAAGTACTGGGCTTTGATTTCTTGCTGTCTGCTCCCTCCTAGGAGCAGAGGCAGCCACTCCTGGATTTGTCCCTCGACACCCTAACCCCTCGCAATGAATCTCTTTTATGAGATTTGCTGCATGGTGTGATTATCTCGTTAGATGAAGACAAGAAGCAATGAAGGAGAAGGGAAGGCGGGAAGAAGGGGAGAGAAGAAGCCAGACTGAAGCTCCTGAGTTCCTCAGCTCAGCTGGGGATCCCCTCCCTGGCAGCTACACCACCTCCGCTGACTGAGGAGGCTTCTCCTAAGAGTTGTGTGGTTTCTGGACCCCTGTGTCTCAGTGCGCCCTCCTATTGGGATGCAGTCTCCCCTTAGAGCTGTGTGTCCCAAGGCACCTTCCCATCCAAGCAGAAAGACCAACACTTAGGCTAGTACTCTCTAAAGCTGTAAGTTAAATAAACATCTTCCTTTGTATGGTAACCATACACTGACACTTTGTTACAATGTTGGAAGACTCTGACACTTTGTTACAATGTTGGAAGACTCTGACACTTTGTTACAATGTTGGAAGACCACCGCAGACACATTTAAATGCTATAATGTCTCTTCCAATATGGGTGCTTAAAGTCCTAAAGGAACTTAATAAGCCTTGCTGGATTCATTGATTTTGTATTCAATGGATGTTCTTTCTTTGAAAACCTTTATTGAGATGCCCTGAGGAAACATGCTACATATTACATGCCTGATGTTCATAGTGTCTTTGGATTTCTAAGCCTTATAAACATTCTTGGTTACTAGAGATGTTGATGCCACCTTTATTGGGCATCTTATGGCTTCCTAGGGCTCTTATGTCTCACTCTGTTGCAAATATATTGTCATATATAACCTGTAAGGGTAAGGTTTAATTATAGTGATATGAAAAAAAATCAGGATTACCATGTCAAACTACAGTCCACGTGCAGCCTCCAGCCACTCCTATGAAGGAATGGAGCTTGCTTTAACATTTCAGTTATGATCAATTTTGTGTTTGGCTTCCTTCAACATCTTAAGAGAATGAAGTCAAGCTCTAAATCTTTGCTTTATTAATTTAAAAAACCCTAAACATTTAATTTTTATTTAATTATAAACTCAGTTGTGTAACCGATACAAGACTCTGGGTAGCTTGAGCATCAGTCGTTGTCTTCTACACTTTAGAGGAAGAATCTTTTGCTTTTATTGCCACTACGTGTGCTGGGCCTGCTGGTGTGAGTGCCTGCAGGGGCTTGCCTGTCTCTCCCTCCCATCTCCCTGTAGGACAGCTGGGATTACAGGTGTGTGCTACTACATCCAATGTTACATGGATTCTGAGGACTCTAAGTCAAGTCTCCATCTCGTATAGCAAGTCCTATGCCCACAGAGCCATCCCCCCAGCCCTGGTGGAACTTTGGTTAGATAAAGGAAACACAGAATCTTTAAAAATACACATAGTGGGGTATTTCTGACAAGGTAGCAGCTGAGTTTTAAAGGGAAGCAGAGATTTGGGGAGTCACATCTTTCCACTTTCCTTTTCTTCCTTTCCCTTGTGGCTCCCTCTGTCTTCCATCCACTGATGGACACCTGTAATCCCAGCTGTCCTACAGGGAGATGGGAGGGAGAGACAGGTGAACGGCATGCCAGTTCTCAGACTTGTCCAACTCCGAGCAGTCAGAGGGGATGATGAAGGCAGAAAGGCTTTAGTTGCCCTAAATTCCAACCTTGGCTTTAGCTGGACAGATTGGCACATGCTTGCTATCCCCATACACACTAAGAACGTCAGATCACCAGGGTGGAGCATCTGATAAATAGAAATTGAAGCTCATCGCCTGACTAGTAGTTTGTATTTTCTGAGATCCCCCCTGTGCCTCTTTATACATCAGAAGCTTCCTTGCAAGCTAGGACTCAAGTACATCAGAGCAGGAGAGACTTAACAAGCCTTTTAACTTCGCTGTTTATGGCTGACTTTGAATTCCCTTTAGGTTTAATCCTTAGAAATAATATTGTCTGAAAGATTTTGCAAAATGCTGGTCTCCTGACTCCTGTTATGATGGTGTGGGAAGAAAATACCATGCAAGGGGAACTTTCCCCTTCACCCTTTTCTTGAAATGAATGCAATGTCCTTTAGACCACTGGCAGCATCCTTACTACATCAGAGTCGGAATTGTTGCAGTAGAGCTGGAAAGAGAAAGAAAGGTCAGCTGAGGACCTCCACTATCCAAACCAAGCTAAAGTGCACAGCGGAAAGAAAATTTGGAAGGCAAAATTTTTGAAACCAAAGAGAAGAGGTATGGGGCAAATCTCACTGGTAGAGTACTTTCATAGCATGTACTTTCAATGGCTCTCAGCTCAATTTACTGCAGAGAGATGGGGTGGAATTAGTAGTCACAAGGACAGGCCTCAGGTACATATGAGGACATAAAGATCATGACAGGATCATGCTGGAAAAGGAAAGCAGCAAGACCAAGAAGTCTGTGCCCCCAGGAGATTGAATTGGGGCTCACTGAGCCCTGAAGGGGAGTTGAAAGTGATATAGGAGCCAGGCTTAGAGAGAGAGAGTTGAGCAGAGTCCTCACAGAAAAACTCAGGGCAGAGGAAAGAGATAATGATAAAAGACCTCTCAGAGCCCTGCCATGGAAGGCCTCCTGAAAGCGGATCAATCATGCAGAGTACCATTTTGAAATTACTGCCTGTCGTCTTAGCTACGAACCCCGTTAGCCCTTTGTGCTTATTGGGGTCCCTTTTCCTGATAGAATACAGCCAGTCGTCCATCAGAAATATAGCTCTGCGTTCGTCAGAAGTGAGCTGTTGCACATAGCCATTCCTCTGTCTTCAAGCCCCTTACTAGTTCTTAGTGCCTTTTATGTGGTGCTAGGGGCTGTGGAATCTCAAGGCTCAGGCATACTGGGCAAGAGCTCTGCTACCCAGCTCGCCCAGTGCTCACAGCTCTTCTGAAGGAAGCGATGCTGGTGTGTTCAAGAGCAGTGTGGAAAGAGGAGCCTCTGGGTTGCACGGTGGGGAAGGACTCAGTGGTCATGAGGGTGTTCCCAAGCTGCAGTTCCAGTTTTGACCAGTCCCACAGTATGTCTGACTTAACATAATCCATGCATGGAGCACATGTTTACAGCCAACCCTAAACCAGGCATCAGGCTATTTACTGTGGAGGAAAGTTAGAGAAGGCATGGCTAAATGAAGCACCCAGGTACTAGAGAAGGCATGGTTGGGCCCTAGCTGGATTTAATGAAATTCTTTCCAAATGGTGCAGTCTGTTTAATGGAGAGCTGTTGTCAGCATGGGCACCTGGTAGACATGGAGACATGCCAGTAAAGGAGTTTGTATTTCCTCTTCCTTCGCTGTAAATTTTATCAACTCATTTAATAGTAATTCAGTTCTTCCTGAGATTAAAGGAGGTTTTTGAGGGCTCTGCCCCACACTGGCCGCTCTTTGGTCTGCTTAACCTTGGCATTCAAACTTCCTGGTATAAAACCCCTTTCTGTGCCCTTGACTGTCCCACCTCTCTGTCTCCGGGACCAGCGTGTGTTTGCTCCCAAAGCAGAATTCTCCCTGGCTTAGCAGTTCCTCCTGTGCTCTTGGGGACAGCTGCTTGACGGTGACGGTGACTGTGTGGGAAGCTGGAGGCTGTCCAGCTGCATTGGCAGAGACTAATCATTTAGAATGTTTTGTTTCTTTCATTTGTTTCTCACTCTGCATTGAAGAAAAAGTAGAAGAAAAAGAAAACGAAAGCTGGAGATGTGTCTCCCGAGTGGGCCGTAGAGGTAAGTGTGTGGGCAAAGCTGGAGGGATGGGACCAGGCGCACGCACCCTCCCTGCCACCTGTTAGCTGAGAAATTCATCTCCTTTCTCTTCTGTGCTTTGTTCCTGCCATCTGCTGAGCTATATTAGTCAGGTCCCTGCGGTTACACATACAGGAACTAACTTGACCTCACACAAGGACAAAGCATGATTGAGAATACAGGGACCTCTTCCAAAACCCACCATGGATATGAACACAGGTAGTCTCCATCTATCTCTCTACCATCTACCATCTGTCTACCATCTAACTATTCATCTATCTATCATCTATCTATCTATCTATCTATCTATCTATCTATCTATCTATCTATCATCTATCTATCTATCTATCTATCTATCTATCTATCTATCTATCATCTATCTATCATCTATCTGTCATGTATCTGTCATCTATCTACCTATCTATCTATCTATCTATCTATCTATCTATCTATCTATCTATCTATCTATCATCTATCTATCTATCTATCTATCTATCTATCTATCTATCTATCTATCTATCATTGATATCTTTCTCTATTTTTACCTTTTTTTTATGTCTATCGGCCTCTCCTGTGTCTAGATTTCCTATCCAAGAAGTGCAATGTGCTTATACACAGCACCTAACTCCAGATCTTAGAAATCACTTAGCTGATGAGTTGGGCTCTTCACAGTCCTGGTCCCTTGTCTGCCCCGGAATACCTCAGTGACAACTAGGTATCTAGCATACGTTTGCTGAGAAGATCCGCTTCAATGGACCAAGAGGCCATTTCTGAACAGAGGAAGTAACTGCAGATTGGGCAGGCTGAATAGATCCCCTCACCCTGGAAATGACCCATAGCACACCCAGGTTTCGTAGATCCTTTCAGTTTACTGTATATATACATTTGGTATAAAGAATATGCAATCACTGTAATTATTCAAGGCTGTCCACTGCCCTAGGCCAAATTTCTTTGCTGATGGTCACTAGAATTATACTAGTCACGAATCTCTATGTGTCCACATTTGGTATCTAAGTTCTTCAAACAGTTGTTTTGTCAACAGAATGGAGGGTGGTAGACATCTGAGTGCTTCTGCTCCCTTGGCTCCATACCTTGTGTGGTTTGAGTCTGTAATGTCCTCTACAGGCTCCTGTCATGAACCCCCAGCTCCTGGGTGAGGGGGCCACTTTGAAGACTGTGGGGCTTTTAGGAGTTGGGATTTAGGAGGAATTAGGTCACTAAAGGCAAACCATTGAAGGCTATACTTTCCCCCAACCCCAGCCGACATCCTGTCACCTGCATACATGTGAACAAGCCTCTGCCTCACACTGTCCCTGTGGAAGGAGTCATTCCACCACACTTTTAATCCCTCTGAAACCAGAACCCCCTAAAGAAGGCCTTTTGCTTGCACTGCCCCTCTCCCATTAAGGAGTTTTGATACAGTGATGAGAAAAGTAATTGACATAGTGCCTAACCATAAGAATATAGGCACAATTGATCTTTGTATGTCCCATTTCCCCCATTTTCCTCCTACATATTGGGAAAGGAGAGTGTGATAATCGGAGGTCTGAGGACTTGAACCAGGCTTCAAGTGCATCCATCATTTGATCACAGATTGTTTGTTCATCTGGCTCTCAGTTTCCTTCATTCTTTGTCCTCACAGCCTCAGAGAGAACTAATCTTGCTGACACCTCAGTCAACACGGCTGCAAGGTAGTCAGTTTCTGTTGGGGAAGCCACCCCATCGTGAGACTTGGCTACAGCAGCCCTCTGAAACCAGCAGAGCTCATGATATATGTGTGTGTCCCCAAAGCTATCATTTTAATATATGTTTTAAGATGGTGTGTGAGTTATGACATGCTTCATCAAGTCTCTGTGGCATGACTTTTTCTCTTGGCATTGCAGCTTGTAAACAGAGGTTACTGAATATATTGTAAGGATGCTACAAAGGATACAGCTGTCCACATTCTTACCAATACTTCCTATGCCAACACATAGGTATACTCTGCTATGGCATATGTAAACGTTCACTGCCACCAGCAGGATTAGTACACTACCATGCTGTGTGGACTCAGGAGCAAACAGTATCATCTGACATTCAAGGAATTCCAAACCAGCATGGTGAGGCTGTGTGGTAGTTTGAAAGAGAATGACCCTGTGGGCTCTGGCATTTGCATGCTTGGTCTCCAGTAGGTTGTGCTGTTTGGGGAGGATTAGTAAGTCTTGTTGGAGGAAGTGTGTCATTGGAGGTAGACCCAGAGGTCATTCCCATTGTGCTTTCAGCTGGCTTCCTGTTTGTGTCGAGATTTGAGCTCTCGGCCTTTCCTACCGCCATGTCTGTTACTCAATACGATTCCCTGCCATGATGGACTCTGATCCCTCCGGAGCTATAAGCTCAAATGGGATCTTCCTTTTATAAGCTGCCTTGGTTATGGTGTTTTATCACAGCAGTAGAGAAGTAACAAATACAAACAGATATTTACAGTCATAAAGGGCTTGCTTCCATGAACAACTAAATACAAGATGCCATGGGAATTCATGAGACTTTCGAGCTGCCAAGGGAAGAGCATGAGAGACTGAGTGGGAGAGGAAGGAGCATCTACTTGGACTGAAGATATAAATGGCCACTCAGTCGAGGAGAGTTGAGAAGGGGAGGGAGCAGGTGAGTCAAAAGTGCAGAATGGCTGGTAAAGCCAACCAGAAGCTCTGCATTGGCCAGACTTCCAGTCACCGTAACAAACTCCCTGATGTAACCAGAGTAAGGGAAGAGGGTTAAACTCCCTCTAAGTACCAGGCCCCTCAGTCCACAGTGCCAGCCCCACTGAGTCTAGGTCTTGGTGAGGCACAGCATCATGGAAGCAGGTCATGTGACAGAGGCTGCTCGTCTCAGGGAAGAGGAATCAGAGCCAGATGGAGGGAGAAGGCTGGGGGAAACATGTAGTCTAAAGGACAGACTTCCAGTTAGTCACGTGCCTCCTCCAGCTAGATATCACATCCTAAAATTTCCCGAACTTCCTCAAACCACCTCCCGGAAAGCAACCTTTCAGCAAATATCATCCCTTTAAGGCCACTCCATGGACTCTCCAGCTGGAGGGGCAGCAATGAGGAGGTCGCCCTGAGCTCAGAGGGGACTCCTGTCTTGAGAGGAGGGTGTGTGACAAGGCACGTGGGCAGTGATGCTCCCAGATCCCAAGCCTCTACACTTGTTAGTCACACAAGCAAAGGACACCCTGCATCTACCAGAGATAGATGTGCTTCAAAGCATTGCTTCTAAGATTGGGACATAGGCTTTGGAGGTCAGATGAAGAAGATAGGTTTTGTCTTACTATGGGTTTAGTCCTGAATTCAAATATTGGGGCTCATGGGGCCACTGACATCCAAATGTGTTTTGTTTGGATGCCATGGTCATTTTCATATTTTGTGACTTCAGTATGGGGAATTATTAGATGAGTCCAATACCCAGCATCCTCTACTGTCTTGTACTCTCAACTCAGCCCCTGTCTTTCCGGCTTCTGAAGCCATTTCTGTTTGAGGTTCCTGCCTGAGGTTATACTATGATATGTGCAGGGATTGTGGAATTCTGTAACTCCTCCTTGGGATAAGTTGCCTAAGATGCCCTCGTGGAGGCCTCTGCTCAGACGCTCTGGTAGATATAGGGTGTCCTTTGCTTGTGTGACTAGCAAGTGCACAGGCGTAGAAGCTGGAAGCACCACTGTGCACACGCCTTGTCACACATCTGCCTCTCAAGTACGTGGGACTCATATCCGGCTGTGGTGTATAGATGTGGGTGTGGAGGGCCTGGGAGAGGACATGCGTGCTTCCTTGGACCAGGTAGAGATTGCAGCTGACAGTCAAAGCACACCAGTGAGGAGCAGCTTGCTGCAGGGAGGCTGGGGGCACTGGTGAACTGTGGGGAGACACTGTGAGGGACACCCTCCTTTGGGGGCTCCACATATTTCAATTTAGTGAGCCTTCCGTTCTGTTTCAGCATTTCTTTCTGACACTGCCCCAGCTTTTCATTTCATTTCAATGCATGTCACAGAGACTACTGCACTGGGTTTGGAGAGACCATGAGATTGGACATCAGAGGAGAGGATGTGGTTCATCCTGTGGCACACGAGGCTCATCTTAAGTGCAGCAACACACGTACCTGGTGCCAGGTTGTCTCCCACTGGCCCTCAGCTTCCCGTGCTGTATTAGTCAGGGTTCCCTGGAGACCAGAGCTGATGGAAAGGTTATCTGTTACAAAGGGGATTTTAGATGGGCTTATCAATATGAGCTGGACAGTCCAACAATAGCCGCTGGTCTTCAGTCCTCGTTGGAAAGACAAAGAAGCAGAGCTCTGTCAGAGAACGATACCAGCCACAAAAGAGGCAGCAGCAGGGGAAATACCCGACCAGAGAGCAGCAGAGTTGGGCACACAAGGCACTACTGGTTTTCTCTGGAAGCTCTTTCTTCCTGGGCTGCCTGGGAGGTGTCTCCCACTCTGGGGGACTCCCTTTCCCTGTTAATCTTTCCAGGACATACACTCCCAGATCGATCATGTCTCTTATTTGATCCAGATACAATCAGGTCGACACTGAATATGACAAGCATGTATTACAATCTACTTGCGAACTTAAAAACTCAGTGCCACATACAAGCGCACAGACCCGTTACACATCAGACTGTGAGGAGGGAGGACCAGGCACTAGTATGTGTATGAGATATTCCAGGGGACGCCAGTGCGTGGCTGAAACTGAGACCCTTGGGTGAGAGAATTCCTTCTTCAGAAGTGGATCGGAGCTGTTGGCAACAAGTTTTAATGGTGTGGAGTCCCAATCACAAGCAGCATGTTCGAATAAAAACTCATTGTCTCAGGGTTTTACATTGTTGTAAAAGCAATTTATTAGAAGAAACAAAACAACAACAACACAACAACAAAAGGCACCTTTGGGGTAGGAAAGAGTATGGTGCCTAGAAACGAAATGTTTGATTTTATTTTCTCTTTGCTTGTGAAAATGTTGCCACAACACTGCTCTATTTCCATCCTATTTTCTCTCGCACAGCACCGCTGCCTGGTTCGTAGACGCCAGAGAGGTTGTCTCAGAAATTCATTCTTCCTTGAGCTTGTAACAGGTTTCCACTTGAGGAGGGCCTTTAGAAGGGGTTTCTCAGCAACCCCCCAGGGAGCTTGTCATAGTGGGACAGATCTGGAGAACAGCCTAGCCCTCTAGGTGGGAATCACCAACCTCTGCCTGTGTTCCCTTTTGTTCCTGGTCTCCTTTGCTGTGGTTTCCAGGCAGAATGTACAGTGAGTGTCAAGTTGAGTGTAGAACAAACAATTCCATTTTCTATGGAAGGCTCCTTGGGCTCAGTCCCCCAGGAGGACCAAATCACATTTCGGTAGCTTTCCTGAGGTTCTGTGGGGGAGGGGAGACAGAATGGCCTTTTCTTGTTGCACGTTTTATTGTTGTTTTCTAAATACAACAGAACCTCCAGCTGTATTTCTGTGTATGTCTTTGCATGTACGTGTGTGCGCATGTGCGTGTGTGTGTGCGTGTGTGCATGTGTGTGTGTGCATGCAAAAGAAAAGCTCCTTTCTTCACTTACTGGTGTGTATGCATGTGTATTTACAAATAGAGGCAGGATTAACCTTGGGTGGTCTTACTGTCCACCTCATCTTTTGAGACCCTGAACCTCGCCAATTTGGCTAGGCTGGCTGGCCAGTCGACTAGAATTTTTAAAATATGAATTCTGGGGACTGAACACAGGTCCTTATGCTTTCAGGGCAAGCCCCTTAGGACCGATTACCATCTATCTCCCTAGCAACACAATGGGCCTTCTTTTAAGGCTTCTAGAAACAGCTGCATGGGTGCTCAGAGGGACTTGCAGCCTCTTTGCCTGATCTTTGTGATCCTGCACACTGGCTTCAGCTCTTCCACCCTGACTAGTAGCTGGTTCATGTGGGTACCTGTTTCATGGGGACACCAGGAGGGTGTCGACTTCTTCATCCTATGCTGTGTAACTAGAAGGGCCGGTTGAAGGTTGAGTAGATGTTTGAAAAACTGAACAAACAAACAACAAACAGACTTAGTCTCCCATCTGGCTTCAGATAATTTACATAATACTGGTGCCTCACCATCATTCATATAACAGCTTTCTCCTCTTCTCACCTGGGCCAAGCGAGATCCCGGTCTATTTTAGTGGCCCCGCCCTGGGCTGGCTCTGTATGTCTCTGCTCTGTTGCTGCTCCACTTCCCTCTTTTCCACAGCAGGACTGAAGACGGCTCCACAGGGGTGGTCCTATTACGGATATTTTCTGATCAGTTCCAGTTCTGAATGGAGGTGGTGGCTCTGTGGTGTCTGCTGTGAGTCCACGGGTTAAACCGATAATGAGCCTGTCCGGACAAATAGGCCTGCAATTGTTTTAGCCAGGCCAAAGGAGGCGGGCCAAGAGCCAAGTACAGATGCTGCAGAGAAGCAAGCTGCCCGGAGCCCACAGCGCGCGGGATTAATGAAATCACCCGTGCTCAGCTTGCACCAGGAGCTAAAGCGGCTTTGGGAAAGGCATATGGAAAAAAAAAAAAGCCAGAGTTAATCGCAAAGTCAGGCGTTCGGGAAAGCAGCATCTGTTGGAAAGAAAGCGTACAGCCACCATAGTGACTTTGCTCCTGCTCCATCACACAGGAGGATGTGCCCAGGTGGATTAGCAGGGTGACAAACCACAGAGCTGCCAGGCCCACAGGAGGCCCCAGGGCCCATGACCACTGATGCACAGGCCCGCGGCAGCCAGCTGTGGCTCTGATTAACTGCAGCAGCATGGGCAGCTCTGGGGCCTGGCTCCATCTCGGTTTCTTTCCATGCACGAATCAGCCACTGCCAGGCTGTTGTTTCCTCCCCATTCGACCCGCACTGCCAGGGATCAACCAGAGCCTGCGCTAGAGTGCACAACCTCATTCAAACAGCTTTGGCCAGGTGCCAGCATCCTGCTTTGCGCTCCTGTGTTAAATAATGAGGGCTCCTTTGCTCCGGGTTCTGAGTCCATCAGTGTTGCCACCCCTGAGCACTCCCAGAGACCAGAGAGAAGCAGGGCTGATGGACGGCCAAAGAGGCACATTAGCCTGCCTGGAATTTGTTCTCTCAGTTGATAACAGACAAATGACCATGATTTAAACGTCTTCGGCCTTTCTCCGTTGGACTGCTTGACAATACATCTGCTTGTGTTTTCAGAGAGGTATTCCAGGCATACCAGTGGATGAAACGGAGTTGCTTATGAAAATAGATTCCCAAGTGACCTACAATGGGGAAACTCTTGTTAAATCCCATACAGATTCAAAGCTTGGAAGATACTGGCATGCCTTTGGATGCGGTTAGTGGATAGGGCATGCAAATCTTCCCGGGTTGTCTTTTGGCCTCAGTCTTCTTTTCTGGAAGATTAATTGATATGGATTGAATTACATCTTCCAATATTCAGATACTGAAGCCCTAATTTCCAGTGCTCTGGCGTATGGTTACAAAGACAAGCGTGTCCAGCTAGTTAAAAAGAGGTCAGACTCCGACAGGCTGAAAGTCTACAGTAATACAGCGGTGTCTACAGAAAATGGAACACTGGCACATAGAAGCACACAGAGGGGGGTGCCTGTAAAGACTGGAGTCATTCTGCCCATAGCCAGGGGACCAGCAGATTCTTAGAGGGAGTTCTGGAGCAGGGGAGAGGGAGCCCAGGCCCTGACCCTTTCTCCACCTCAGGCTTCTCATCTCAGGAACTTGACACAGTAACAGAATTCCTCAGAGCTCTTTTGAGGAACCAAGGCTGCTTAGCAGTGACAGCAGCGTAAGAACATAGGCACCGAAGGTTAGGAGTTTACAGTCAAAGCTCAATTAAGATTCTGTGCGTGTTTCTGGGACAGTCAGCTCTGGTTACATCCATGGGATTTTACATTTAAAAGAAAAAAAAATCAGGCCAACGTGATGGTTAGGGTTTATTGTGAACGTGACAGAATCTAGAATCACCTTGGAGATGGACCTCTAGGTGTGCCTGTACGGGCTTACTTGATTACCTCAATTGAAATTGGAAGATCTGTCCAGTCTGGGTGGCAGCATCCCCTAGCTAGGATCCTGGACTGTGTAAATGGAGAAAGGGGACTGAGTAATAAGCACTCAGCCATGGATTTCTGCTTTCTGCATGTGGATGCCATGTGACCAGCTGGTTTTAGCTCCTCTCCTTAAATGGGCTGCCATGGTGGACTGAGCTCTGAGCTCTGAGCCAGAATGAATCTTTTCTCCCTCAAGTTGCTTTGGTCAAGTGTATTTACTTTACTACAGCAACGGGGAAGGGAATTAAGCCAGCCAGCTGTGTATTTTGTAAAGCCAATGGATCCATGGTCTTCTCTCCCTATCAAATTCAAACACTTGCTTCATTCAGATGCTGAGGGGACCCTGCCTTCTCTGAGTAACTGCCAGAGCCTTTCATTACATGAGCTGGGTGTCCCAGGAGTGACCCTTGTCCACATGTTCTGTGTCTCCCTGTCTCACTGGCTTGAGCTAACATGGAATAGCCGGCTGCTCCCGTCTGCACATGCGTGGGAAAGGCGGCTCTTTTCCTGAGTGGTTTCTGGGGCATATAATAGTAATTACTCAAATGTGAAGACTTCCTGGATTGATGCATATTAAAAATTAGCCTGAGAACCTTTCCTTTTGTTAGGGAAAGATACACAAGCAGCAGCAGATGACAAGTTGGACAACAACTCTCCCCTGCCGTGATGTGCTTTGTCCTTTTAAATTTGCCGAGTAAGGACAGGAAAGCAGTATTCCTCAGGTGAGAATTCTTTATTTAGCTCTGTACCCCATTTTTAATGGGGCCATTTGAATTTCTGGAGTCCAGTTTCTTGAGCTCTTTGTATATATTGGATATTAGTCCCCTATCAGATTTAGGATTGGTAAAAATCCTTTCCCAATCTGTTGGTGTCCTTTTTGTCTTAATGACAGTATCTTTTGCCTTACAGAAGCTTTGCAATGTTATGAGGTCCCATTTGGATATTAGCCCAGAAACTTAGAATATCCAAGATACAATTTGCAAAACGCAAGAAAATCAAGGAGAAGGAAGACCAATGCATGGATACTTCATTCCTCCTTAGAATAGCGAACAAAACACACATGGAAGGAGTTACAGAGACAAAGTTGGGAGCTGAGACAAAAGGATGGACCATCCAGAGACTGCCCCACCCGGGGGTCCATCCCATAATCAGCCACCAAACACAGACACTATTGCACATGCCAGCCAAATTTTGCTGAAAGGACCCCGATATAGCTGTCTCTTGTGAGGCTATGCCCAGTGCCTGGCAAATACAGAAGTGGATGCTCACAGTCACCTATTAGATGGAACACAGGGCCCCTAATGGAGGAACTAGAGAAAGTACTCAAGGAGCTAAAGGGGTCTGCAACCCTATAGGTGGAACCACAATATAAATTAACCAGTACCCCCCAAAGCTCGTGTCTCTAGCTGCATATGTAGCAGAAGATGGCCTAGTCGGCCATCATTGCAAAGAGAGGCCCATTGGTATTGCACATTTTATATGCCCCAGGGGAATGCCAGGACCAAGAAGTGGGAGTGGGTGGGTAGGGGAGCAGGGCAGGGGGAGGGTATAGGGGACTTTTGGGATAGCATTTGAAGTGTAAATGAAGGAAATATCTAATAAAAAATTGAAAAAAAACCCAGGAAAGTGGAAGTTAAGTACCCCAAAGTCACCAACTCCCGTAATGGGACGCTGATGACGTCATTGAGAAGGATTCTCAAACTGAGTGACAAAAGGGCACATTGTCAGGCATGCTGCTGCCTCATATGGGTCCCTTTATTACCCTATGTTAATTGTGTACAACAGTGAGTTTCAGTATTATATTTTCAAACACAGATACAAGGTACGCTTACCACACTCATCCCTCATTCCTGTCTTCCCCGCTGCCTTCCAACTGCCCTCCTTCCTTTTCCCAAATACTCTCCCTTCTGTTTTCATGTCTTCTTCTTCTTCTTCTTCTTCTTCTTCTTCTTCTTCTTCTTCTTCTTCTTCTTCTTCTTCTTCTTCTTCTTCTTCTTCTTCTTTTTTAGTCTAGATTTCCTACATGAGAGAAACATGCGATAGTTTTTCTGAGTCTGGCTTAGTTTACTTAGCATGGTTCTTCTTTATGTCTGAGTAATTCTCCATTATATACACACACCATGGTTTCTGTATTTATTCATATGTTGATCGGCAGCCTGTCTGAGCCCACCTCTTGGCTATTGGGAGCAGCACCACAGTAAACATGGATGTACGAGGTCCTCCATGAGATGCTGACGTGGGACCATCAAGTGTGAAACAGCTGGAGCATAAGGCAGTTCCATTTTTAATCTCTTAAAGATATCTTTATTTTGTGTTTGAATTATGTGTCTGTGTGTGGGAATGTATGTGAGTGTAGGTGCTCGTGCAGGTCAGAGGCATCGGGTTCTTTGGCACTGGAGTAACAATTGTGCAGTTGTGAGCAGCCTGCCATGTATGCTGGGAATTGAACTGAGGTCCTTTGAAGAGTGTGACTTGTGTGCCTCCCACCCTCAGATTGTACGTTAGAGCCTCCCTACTGATTTCTGCAGTGGCTACAGATTCATCAGGTAGCGAGAATGGCTCACTTTTCTCTTCAGTTCTGTGCTTACTGTGATGTAGCTCCAGCTATTCTCTGAGAGGTGAGAACAAATCAGTCACTTCAGCCAACATTTCAAAGTCCAGCAAGAGGCAGGCAGTTAATGTATCAAATACCATTAAAGGCTTAAACAAGCAAACTAAAACCAAATCGCATTAAGCTTAGACTTAGACCCTGGGCTGGGATTCAGTAGTAAGCTTGGTGAGTGTGTGTGTATGTGTGTGTGTGTGTGTTGTATCATGTGTCTGTCTCTGTATGTTTGTATATATGTGTTTGTGTGTATGTATACATGTATATTTATTTGTGTATGTGTATCTATATATAGATTTGTATATGTATGTGTGAATGTTTATGTGCACTTATGTGTTTATGTGCTTGTGTATATATGTGTGCTCTATGTGTTTGTATATGTGTGTGTATATAAATATGTGTAAGTATATGTGTATGTTCGTGTGTATGTTTGTGTATATATTGGTGTATGTGTTATATATATGCCTGTGTGCGTCTGTGTATGGGTGAATGTATGTATGTGTTTATTCATGAGTATGTATATGCATATGTGTGTATATATACATCTGTAACAGTACCTATGTGTGTGCATGTGTGTGCATGTGTATGGGTGTATGTGAATATATATGTATATTAACATGTGAGTGTGTGTACTATATGTGTGTATATATGTGTGAGTGTATATATGTGTGTAATGTAATTTGGATTTAACAGCAAGAATATAAAACACACATATATGTCAGAAGAGAAGAGCATCGGTGGTAGAAATAGCCATCTGTATGCAGAAATGGCTATAGAGGTGGAGCTTTGGCAAGAGGTGCTGCCTGCATCAGTAAGTTGAGAACATGCTCCAAGAGCACTCGTAGCAGCAGATCTCAGCTCCAGCTGCCCTGTGCGGTGGGGTCTTGAGAAAGTCTTAGTCTTTTCCCATGATGCTAACAAAGGCCTGTCACGGGAACTTCTAAGCAACTGGCACTTGCTTCCGGGACTTGGGAAATCCAACGTGGAGGCACTGTCTAACTCGGGGTCTGATGAGTGCCATTCATCATAAGTGAGTGAGCCTTATCTTTGGTTCCTTATGTGGTGGGAGAGACAAACGGGCTCCTTGGGCCTCTTACAAGGAGGGTAATCTCATTTTCCAGGGCCCTGTCTTCTGATCCAGTCAGATCTCAAAGCCCATCTCTTAAATGGATCAACCTGAGGACTGAATTTCAAAACGGGAAATTTGAGAGGCAGAAGCATCAGTCTAGGCTACCACAGGCTTAACTGTCTGGAGCTCATTTTCATTAAAATGGGGATGATAAGGCCTGTCTTACAGGGCTCTTGTGTTTAATGTTCCCACTGTGCTCTTATCACCAAACCCTTTCCTGAGTGACTTATAAATATTTGTAATGACTCGATGAGGGCAGATAGAACCATTGCTTCCATTCTGCAGTGAGGAATCTGTAGCACGGAGAGGTTAAGTGGCTTGCGAGAGAGTGTAGAGAGCTGGTAAATGTAAAAGTGTTCAAGCCCAGGCTGTGGGGCCTGAGAAGGTATTCTCATTCTACGAGGGGCTGCTAACTGAAACTGAAATGTTTATCAGCCAACCGCACTTGGGAACAGGGTCCTTCCCAGATAACCAGATTGAAAAAAATAAATTTGAACGTTTGTCAATGGATCGGTTGGCCACAAACAGGCATCGTTGAAGAGTCGGAGACTATGCACTGTAGGTTTCTTGCTAGCTTCCTGTTTCTTCCAGGAGACCTTGCCTCAGCTTCGCTGATGGTGTTTGCTCCTGTCTCCTCTTCTTGTTAACTTGCTGTGTTCTCTCTGGCCTGCCTGCCCATTCCCTCGTCCTCCACCTCCCAATATCCCACATCTACCTTCCCATAACCACTTTCTCAATCCTTCCATCTATGTTGATGTCTCTGGTGCAGGCTGCTCTTCTATCAGTTGCTCCCCTGACTCCAGGCCACTTCCTGTCTCTCTCTTTTACCCTAACCTTAACAAGTGTCCTGGCTCAAACCTGTCATCTTCCTTGCCTGGCTTCTTCTCCTTTCCTGTGGACTGCATACCATGAAGAATTCCAATGCGCTCCTGTCCTGTCTCTGGTACTACCCACTCTTCAACCTTTGTATAACATTTGACTTTTTCCTCCGCTGGACTGAATGGCTCTTTAGCCATCACTTTTGACCTGTCAGCAGGACTCTGGTATGGCTTGAGGCCAGCTCTTGCCTGATGTCCCCTGCCCTCTGCCTACTGGCTGCGACTATGTCGTAAACACTCTTGCTCCTCCCCGCCTTTGCACACGTCCCTGCAGTGCGCTAAGAACATTATTCCCTTGGAAATCTTGATGCCTTTCCCTAGACAATTATCTTATCCTTCTCTTCTTTATCTTGTTGTTGTTGTTGTTGCTATAGAGGTTGTTGGGGTTTTTTGTTTTTTGTTTTTTTGGTTTGTTTTTTGGTGTTTGTTTGTTTTTTGCATGTATGTCTCTGTACCTCCTCTGCCTGGGACCCACAGAGGCAGGCCAAAAGAAGGTGTCAGATCCTCCTGGAATTGGAAGAACAGATAGTTGTGAGGCAGTATGTGGTACTGGGAAGTGAATCTGGATCCTCTGAAGAGCAACCAGTGTTCGTTACCACTGAGTCATCTCTCCAGCCCCCAAATCTCTCTTCTAAAAGATACCATCTTGAAATACTGCTCACTAAGATGGTACCCACCTTTCCCATGGTTCTCAACCACCTTATTTGCCTTTGATGTGCCCCTAGCCACCCGCACCATATCTGTCTCCCTGTCAAACAATGCCACAAGGGCAGGTCTTTCTCTTTGTTCCAGGTTGTACTTTTATAGCTATCATTGAACCTGGCACATGGTAGTGGCTCTAAAAATATTGGATTGATGAGAAGACACAGGCATCCTCTTCCCACACCTTTTTGGTGCCCCATTGACTTTCCAGCTGTGCCTTCCCTTTCGTGAATTGATCTGTGTCAATGCCTGGGACACACACATTTCACTCTTGATTCATTTTCTTCTTATTTTATATATGTCAACTTTTGGACTGACCTATGCAGATCTTGTCTGCTGGACCTGGGTTCTGAAGACCTGAAAGAATGGGCCAGACTACAGTCTAATGCTGCAGACAGTCTTCCTTAGCTCCAGTGTACTTTTATACCTGAGGGTAACAAAGAAAGCAGCGATCCAAGGAGGGTTGTTTGATTTCAGAAAAACATGTAAACAAGTGCTTCTCAGCCCTTTGGTATTCCTCAATTGAGAATTCTTTGTTTAGTTCTGTATCTGAAGGATATCATTCTTAGTGAGGTAACCGAATCACAAAAGAAGCGACTTGATATGCACTCACTGATAAGTGGATATTAGCCCAGAAACCTAGAATACCCAAGATACAACTTCCAAAACACAAGAAAATCAAGAAGGAAGACCAACGCGTGGATACTTCATTCCTTCCTAGAATAGGGAATAAAATATCCATGGAAGGAGTTGCAGAGACAAAGTTTGGAGCTAAGACGAAAGGATGGACCATCCAGAGACTGCCCCACCCGGGGGTTCCATCCCATAATCAGCCACCAAACGCAGACACTATGGCATACGCCAGCAAGATTTTGCTGAAAGGACCCTGATATAGCTGTCTTGTGTGAGGCTTTGCCAGTGCCTGGCAAATACAGAAGTGGATGCTCACAGTCATCTATAGGATGGAACACAGGGTCCCAATGGAGGAACTAGAGAAAGTACCCAAGGAGCTAAAGGGGTCTGCAACCCTATAGGTGGAACAACAATATGAACTAACCAGTACCCCCAGAGCTCGTGTCTCTAGCTGCATATATAGCAGAAGATGGCCTAGTCTGCCATCATTGGGAAGAGAGGCCCCTTGGTCTAGTAAACTTTATATGCCCCAGTACAGGGGAACGCCAGGATTGAGAAGTGGGAGTGAGTTGGTAGGGGAGCAGTGCAGAGGGAGGGTATAGGGGACTTCTGGGATAGCATTTGAATTGTAAATGAAGAAAATATCTAATAAAAAAAAGAAAAAACATGTAAACAATCGGCAGTAAAAGGCTTCTCTTCACTCTTCTCTTCTCTTCTCCTTTCTCTTTCTCTTTCTCTTTCTCTTTCTCTTTCTCTTTCTCTTTCTCTTTCTCTTTCTCTCTCTCTCTCTCTCTCTCTCTCTCTCTCTCTCTCTCTCTCTTTCTCTTTCTCTTTCTCTTTCTCTTTCTCTTTCTCTCTCTCTCTCTCTCTTTCTCTTTCTCTTTCTCTTTCTCTTTCTTTTTCTTGTTTTATTTTCCTTTTGATCCTCTCCCACAGTTCCCCAAGTCATTCTTTTGACCATGTTCTGACATATCCCCCAGTTTTATTCTTTTAAATTTTAGGGTGTTTACTCTTGTTTGGACCCATCAGCATCCTAAGTGAAGCATGAAAGATTGATGATACGTGCAACACTGGCTACAATAGCACTGTGCATGGTGCTCTGTCACTGGGAGCAAGGATCCAGCCTTGTGAGGCATCAGCAATCTCTTCTGCTGTTCCTTGTCCTGAAATTCTGGCCAATTTTGAGAAAAAATATGTCTGAAAATTTTCATCCTGGTACTTAGTGGTCTAGCTCTTTGTACTCTGTGGGACAGGACAATGGCCGCATGTAGAGCCAAGCATCCTAAAAATGCCAGGAGCTCAAGTAAAATGTTCCCATTGGAGCAAAAGTATTAAAAAAGTATTCCAGGGAGTGAATATTTAAAGTAAATAAAAGTATCTCGTGGACTAGCTCCTCCTTTCTATTTTTTTTTTAAATTTGTTCCATAAAGGGCAGAGTGCATATGTTCTACACACCTTTGACCTTGTGGGTTGCAAGGGATTCTTGTAATTTGTTGAATTTGTTGTTTCTAATAGATTTTTTTTTCCTAGTGGAAGCTGAACCATTATCAGTTTTTAAACTGTGTTGGGATATTCTCAACAGCAAATGCCTGCAATGTATGGACGTGAGGGCTTTGGAGGAGGGTTAACTTTTTTTTTTTAATTTTTAATATTTTTATTACGTATTTTCCTCAATTACATTTCCAATGTTATCCCAAAAGTCGCCCATAGCGCCCCCCACTTCCCTACCCACCCATTCCCATTCTTTTGGCCCTGGATCTGATGGTGTTTTGGATGTCTTCAGGATCTGTTGTTATGTCTCCTTTTTCATTTCTGATTTTGTTAATTAGGATGCTTTCCCTGTGCCCTCTAGTGAGTCTGGCTAAGGGTTTATCTATCTTGTTGATTTTCTCAAAGAACCAGCTCCTTGATTGGTTGATTCTTTGAATAGTTCTTCTTGTTTCCACTTGGTTGATTTCGCCCCTGAGTTTGATTATTTCCTGCCGTCTACTCCTCTTGGGTGAATTTGCTTCCTTTTGTTCTAGTGCTTTTAGGTATGTTGTCAAGCTGCTAATGTGTGCTCTCTCTAGTTTCCTTTTGGAGGCACTCAGAGCTATGAGTTTTCCTCTTAGAAATGCTTTCATTGCGTCCCATAAGTTTGGGTATGTTGTGGCTTCATTTTCATTGAACTCTAAAAAGTCCTTAATTTCTTTCTTTATTCCTTCCTTGACCAAGGTATCATTGAGAAGAGTGTTGTTCAGTTTCCACGTGAAGGTTGGCTTTCTATTATTTATTTTGTTATTGAAGATCAGCCTTAGTCCATGGTGATCTGATAGGATGCATGGGACAATTTCAATATTTTTGTATCTGTTGAGGCCTGTTTTGTGACCAATTATGTGGTCAATTTTGGAGAAGGTACCATGAGGTGCTGAGAAGAAGGTATATCCTTTTGTTTTAGGATAGAATGTTCTGTAGATATCTGCCAGATCCATTTGATTCATAACTTCTGTTAGTTTCACTGTGTCCCTGTTTAGTTTCTGTTTCCACGATCTGTCCATTGGTGAAAGTGGTGTGTTGAAGTCTACCACTATTATTGTATGAGGTGCAATGTGTGCTTTGAGATTTACTAAAGTTTCTTTAATGAATGTGGCTGCCTTTGTATTTGGAGCATAGATATTCAGGATTGATAGTTCCTCTTGGAGGATTTTACCTTTGATGAGTATGAAGTGTCCCTCCCTGTCTTTTTTAATGACTTTGGGTTGGAAGTCAATCTTATCAGATATTATAATGGCTACTCCAGCTTGTTTCTTCATACCATTTGCTTGGAAAATTGTTTTCCAGCCTTTCATTCTGAGGTAGTGTCTATCTTTTTCTCTGAGATGAGTTTCCTGTAAGCAGCAAAATGTTGGGTCTTGTTTGTGTAGCCAGTTTGTTAGTCTATGTCTTTTTATCGGGGAGTTGAGTCCATTGATATTAAGAGATATTAAGGAAAAGTAATTGTTGTTTCCTGTTATTTTTGTTGTGAAAGTTGGCATTCTGTTCTTGTGGCTGTCTTCTTTTAGGTTTGTTGAGGGATTACCTTCTTGTAGTTTCTAGGGCGTGGTTCCTGTCCTTGTATTGGTTTTTTTCTGTTATTATCCTTTGAAGGGCTGTATTCGTGGAGAGATAATGTGTGAATTTGGTTTTGTCGTGGAATACTTTGGTTTCTCCATCTATGTTAATTGAGAGTTTGGCTGGGTATAGTAGCCTGGGCTGGAATTTGTGTTCTTTTAGTGTCTGTATAACATCCGTCCAGGATCTTCTGGCTTTCATAGTCTCTGGTGAGAAATCTGGTGTAATTCTGATAGGCTTGCCTTTATATGTTACTTGGCCTTTTTCTCTTACTGCTTTTAGTATTCTATCTTTATTTAGAGCATTTGTTGTTCTGATTATTATGTGTCGGGAGGTATTTCTTTTCTGGTCCAGTCTATTTGGAGTTCTGTAGGCTTCTTGTATGTTCATGGGCATCTCTTTCTTTAGATTTGGGAAGTTTTCTTCTATAATTTTGTTGAAGATGTTTGCTGGTCCTTTGAGTTGAAAATCTTCATTCTCATCCACTCCTATTATCCGTAGGTTTGGTCTTCTCATTGTGTCCTGTATTTCTTGGATGTTTTGAGTTAGGATCTTTTTGCATTTTACATTTTCCTTGATTGTTGTGCCGATGTTCTCTATGGAATCTTCTGCACCTGAGATTCTCTCTTCCATCTCTTGTATTCTGTTGCTGATGCTGGTATCTATGGTTCCAGATTTCTTTCCTAGGGTTTCTATCTCCAGTGTTGCCTCATTTTGGGTTTTCTTTATTGTGTCTACTTCCCTTTTTAGGTCTAGTATGGTTTTGTTCATTTCCATCATCTGTTTGGATGTGTTTTCCTGTTTTTCTGTAAGGACTTCTACCTGTTTGATTATGTTATCGTGTTTTTCTTTAAGGATTTGTAACTCTTTAGCAGTGTTCTCCTGCAATTCTTTAAGGGATTTTTGTGCTTCCTCTTTACTGTCTTCTACCTGTTTACCAGTGTTCCTTTGTATTTCTTTAAGTGTGTTATTAAAGTCCTTCTTGAAGTCCTCTACCATCATCAGGAGATATGCTTTTAGATCCGTGTCTAGCTTTTCTGGTGTGTTGGGGTGCCCTGGACTGGGCGAAGTGGGAGTGCTGGGTTCTGATGATGGTGAGTGGTCTTGGTTTTTGTTAGTAAGATTATTACGTTTACCTTTCGCCATCTGGTAATCTCTGGGGTTAGTTGTTGTCGTTGTCACTGTTTAAAGATTGGAGCAGAAGCTGTGTTCCACTCACCAGCAGTATCAAAATTCTGTGGCAGGGGTCGTGGGTAGCTGGCGGGTGTCAGCCGTCCCTGCGCTCTAGCTACACTGGTGCTGTTCTGGCCGGATGAGGCCTGTGGCCCTACTCAGGCCGGTTTCTGCTTCCCTAACTAATGCAGTCTCAGGTCCCGCGTGCAATTGGATTGGAGCAGAAGCTGTGTTCCACTCACCAGAAGTCTTAAGATCCTGTGGCGGGTGTTGTGGGTAGCTGGTGAGTGTCAGCTGACTCTGCACCCTAGCTACCCCGGTGCTTTTCTGACCGGAAGAGGCTTGTGGCCCTACGTAGGCCGGATTTCTGCCTCCCCAACCAGAGCAGTCTCAGGTCCCGCGTGATTGGACTGGAGCAGAAGCTGTGTTCCACTCACCAGCAGTCTCAAAATCCTGTGGTGGGGGTTGTGGGTAGCTGGCAGGTGTCAGCCGACCCTGCGCTCTAGCTACACCGGTGCTGTTCCGGCCGGAAGAGGCCTGTGGTCCTACTCAGGCCGGTTTCTGCTTCCCTAACTAATGCAGTCTCAGGTCCTGCGCGCAATTGGATTGGAGCAGAAGCTGTGCTCCACTCACCAGAAGTCTCAAGATCCTGTGGCGGGTGTTGTGGGTAGCTGGCGAGTGTCAGCTGACTCTGCGCCCTAGCTACCCCCGAGGGTTAACTTTTTATCTGCCTTTGAATGATGAACAGTTACTACTTTATCATGTAAGACTTGACCATCAGCACTTAAGTTGTCACGTGAACATCTTTGTCTGGGGAACAATATGATTAGCAGTTGGGGCATCCCAGATCTAGAGTCACTGAGGTAAACAGGAATGTTATTCTCTTCCCAGTTAAAAAAGTGAAGCACGAGGGGATCAGGCCGGCATGTCTCAGCAGTAACAGATGCATTCCACAGAGACAACAGCAAAGGCATCTGTTTGTTCATTGTTCGTTCTGCAGTCACACCTTCCCCTGTAGAGCTCATCCACTCTTCCCTCAGTCATGAACTTCTTCTTCTGCATCAGCACCGGTAGGGAGGCTCTGTCCTTTGGTTCGATGACCCTGTCACTCCATGTTCTTTCTTCTCCTCAGGAATAGTCTCTGCAGATGCTTTGGAACCTCTGCATCCATCTTCCACAGGTCGAGCTGGTATTTCAGATATCCACACCAGCTTTTCAGCTCCCAGAGAAAAAACACAAACACAGACTCCACTCCAGTGAGTTCCTGGAGCTGGGACAATTCCATTGGCTAGACATAAAATCTCTCCAAAGAGCCGTGATCCTGAATTTCTTTTCAGAATGTCCCAAAAACATTTGGCGGCAGAAAAACCATCCTTGACCAGATCTTTAAAAATTTAAATATATAAAATAGAAGATAAAATATTGTAAAGAGTAGTTATATTAACCTACATCTCTCCCTTTATTTGTAAATGGCATTTAAGTTGTCCATTAGTTCTCTCCACAAAAGAGTGGTCCAGAGAGTTATACAGAATGCCTATGATGGGGGTTCTATCAAACTGCTGGCAAAAATCTTGAAAATGTTGGGCAATGTATGTAGGAGTATTGTTAGATGCTTTAAAGATATTTTTGAAAAGGGATAAAATAGAGGAAGCCAGTGTTAAGACATCCAAAGTATTTGGCAAAAGTTTTTTTTTTTTAATGAGGAATACAAATTTAAAGGGTTATTCCAATTTTTTGTAAACAAATTTTATCATTTAATTACTATTATTATCATTCTTAATTTGTAGAAAGCAAAATATCCTCCTTGTATAATAAAGGCAAGAGGAAATGGATCTTTAGCTCTTTTTAAGGCAACTTTTGACATAAAGTCGGGCTATTTGCCTTCGTCCCTTCCTTGTTCCTTGTTGAATGACTGCCAATAGTTGAGGCATTGCCTGCCTTGGAGGGTGGCAGGGGCAGCCAGAGTTAAGTTAACCCTTGAGTGTCAGCACAGAGGTGGGTGAGATCATCCTGTCTTTTGAAAATAAATGGATGGCTATCTGGCATGCAGCATCTCATATGCCAGCTGCTTAATAGTAAGTATTTCTGCATCTGCATCTCCATCAGCCATAAGACAACTGACTGTTAAAGATGAGAAATAAAATCTTGACATGGCTGGCCAGGGCCCTGTCTAATTATAGAGAGTTTCTCTATCTTTTTTCCTAGATAATCCAGTAACTTATGCCATGCACCCCCACTTGCAGAAAGGCACTCCTTTCAGGCACAGCAGCAGCACATCACCCAGCACCTTGCCCCGTGCATTCCAACCACCTCTACAGGTAGAGAGGAGGGTGATGGAGACCTGACCTGACGGCCAGGAACGCCCACCCTCAGCTGGGGCTGACATTCTTATTTTTAACTTTGCTCTTCTGGGTACTTTCTGACTTTGCACTGGAAGAACTTTCCGTCTAGGTTGTAGGCTTTTATTTTTTCTTGTGTCTCTTTATCTGACTCATACACATGAAAAAAAAAAAAAACTCGGTCAGAGTGTTTTCTAAATCTTTTGTCTCATCACCAGTTATTGTTTCTATCATGCTTTGGACCAATCCCCACACCACCCAGAACTGTATTGGAATAATTTCTCTTTGTCTATGGGATTTTACTGTGTTTTCTTTAATTTGATGTCATACTCCAGGATCTAGATTATATTTTGTTATTAATTCCCAACGTTCTTGCAGCTGGCCCTTAGACATTGCAGCATCAGGCTTTTTAAAGAAAGATGGACCAACTCAACATCGTTGCATGTTTCCTACTTTTAGCCCCACTCTAATACTTCTGCAGGGTCCTCACATCCTCTTGTAGCTTTTCATTCAGATCCCAGATTCAGGGGCCACTTGTCAACTTTTCAGCCGACCTGTGCAGATCTTGTCTTTTGGACCTGGGATCTGAGAACCTGAAAGAATGGGGCAGACTACAGTCTGATGCTGTGGACAACTTTATTTCAGTTTCAGTGTAATTTTATACACAACTGTAACAAAGAAAGCAATGTTCCAAGGAAGGCTGAGTTCAGAAAAACATGATCAGAAAAACATGTAAATAAATGGTAGTGACGCTCGTATTAAATATTAACAGATCAGCCCTTTTCCAGACAGAACAATTCAAACACAATTGCCTGGCACATACTATAGAGTATTTCTGAGAAAGCATGAAAGGAAGGCAGAAGACCATATCCACACTCAGGGCACGCTGACCAGATTGGGTTCTATAGCTGTTTTCTAACACCCAACAAGAATAAATGTGTCTTATAAACTGAATGTAAATTTTTGTCACAGAAGCTACAAAATCACATCCAAGAATAATCCATAGAACAAAATGCATGTGGTAAGATGTCCTCTGTCCTCTCCCCTTTGGGAGGAGGGGGTGTGTGAGCCTCTCTTGAAGTTCCCCAAGGCATACTCACCATGGGCCATTCTTTTGGCCATGTTCTGACATTATGTTCCTACAGGTCTCAGGCCATCTCAATCTTTTTGTGGCTTTGCCCCCACCCAGCTGTCTAAGTTAAATATCTCCATCTCTCTCTTACATGTGTAAACTCTGGAGTGTCTACTTCCCAAGAAATGCATTCTGTCTACTTCTCTGTGCCGAGGCTCCATCTTCCCAATGCTTGCCTGGGTTATTTAGCAGTATGGTGTGTTTATCCACTTACTCTTGTCTCCAATCCCATATATCTGTGCAAAATGATGGCAGGAATCTTTTCTGTAATGGAAACTCAGTCATCATCTCCTCTGGCAGTGGACTAAACAGTGAAGTCTTTAGTGGCCTACATGTGGGCCCTTGTGATGATCTTAAGGAAATTCACATCGACTCTAGAAGAACCAGAGACTAGTGTTCTTCTTCCACCCCCGCCCCCCCCCCCCAGACAGTAAGAACAATACCCAGATGCTGGTCTGTTATCTATCTCAATCAAGATCAGGTGAGGCAGGAACAGCTTGGTGTTTCTCAGTACATTGCAGGGTAGGCCAGATTAGGGGACAGAAGGTGTCCATCCAGCACTGTGACAACCAACAAAACAACCTTTCCTCCACAGACAGGGAGTCTCTCCTGAGGAATAGTAGTATTTTTCTTTCAAATGTGCCTACCTCATGTTAATTAATGGTAATACTTGCCAGTCACTAAATACAAGTTACAATTCTAGGCACCTTATATGTCAAATTTACACAGAGAAACCGAGGCACAATGTGGTTATGCAAGTCTCTGTAGGTCTTACAGGAAAAGGGAATCTAGGATTACAATTTGTGTGATACTATTTTGTTGTTAATAAGAACACATTGGGAGATCAGAAGTTGTGTTGGAGAAGTTGTATGCCCTGCCTTTTCTGGGTCCTTAGAGATTGGTTGGCCTAAAGAGAATGCCATGCATGGGGGGAGTTAAGAACATACAGGGGAGAACTCATGGGAGAGTTGGTTTCCTGAACAGTAGTTTGTGTGACTGAACACAGATCTGAGGCGTACTGTGGGGATGAAATGGCAGGTAAATGGGGAAGCAGAGAGAGAGAGACTGGGAGATGAATGTCAGAGGCTAATGAAAGTTCACTCTGGCTTCCCTCCCTTTGAGGCACTAAATATCTAGAAAAATCTTGTTATCTGATAAAGGATATACATATACATACATATATATTCATATATTTGAGTTGCTGAGTGGGGATACCACTGAGTGTAGGCCAGGGCTCCAGAGCTAGAGAGGCAAGCGTGAGCACAAGGCCAGAGGTCTGTGAGAAAGGATGGGAATCCACAGACAGAGCAATAGAATGACACTGTACTCATGGCATGCACTTTATTTAAACCTCTTGTGTTTATTTTGTGCACATGAGTGTGTGCCTGCACATATGTGTGTATGCATGTACATGTGTGTGCTTACGTGTGTGCATACATGTGAGTGCATGCTCACATAGGTGCACACACCTCTGCAGGCATATAGAGGTCAGAGGATGACATACAAGAGTTGGTTTTCTTATTCTATGATGTGGGTCTTGGGAATCCAACCGAGGTAATCAGGCTTGGGGGGAAGTGCTGTACCCCCACAGAGCTTGGCCTGACATTCAACTTGTGATAGATTAGATGGTGGCTTGCTGGTAAAAATGTAGCCCCTGGCCATTTGTCTGTGTGCCTGTGGCTACAGCAGGGCTATTGGAATGGGAACTGGGATGGGTGGACAGATACCTAGGGCTTTATATTCTACAGAGTCCTGTTACAACATCAGGGGATCACAGCTGTAAGAGTCTGAAGCTCAGAGCACGCACTGTGCTTTGTGACCGTTTGCTTTAAATCCCACTTAATTACTCGAAGCTTCTTACTTGGTGGTCAGAAGAAATTAAAGGAGTGTCTGTTAGTGAATCAGAGCCCTTTGGGGAAGTCCTGGTCCACAGCAGCTTGCTAAATGCGTGGGGAGAATTTCTTCTTTGTTCATTGACCCCAAATAATTCTATATTATCATGCTTATTGTCTTTCTATTGATTATTACCAGAAAAAATGGCTGATTATACTGCATCGAAATCAATAGTTCATACGAATCCTACTTGTGAGAAGAACCACATACCTCTAAAGTATTATACCCAGTTGTCCTTTTGAAAACACAAGCTATAAAACCTACTTTTCTCCCACACTATCTTTTAATTTAAAAGAATTATCCCTCCCCACCACCACTTAAGTTAGATTGACTCTTTTAATAAAGCCTTGTATATATTCCTGGGCACAAATAAAAAAATATCATGATTAAATAAATTTGAGCATCCAGGATTAGATCAGCTCACTACGGGAGACTGCAAAATGTTCTAAGATAAAAGAGACCACAGGATGGGAATAAGTGATAAAAAACAAGCCATTATCTCATTGAACAAATGGAAGTGGACACTGGGGCCAAAATGGGCTGATCACATCACAGATCTCCTCCCCTTCAGCTGGGTTGCCAATGCAACTTGATCAATGGAGTGAACTAGTTCACTGAATGCTGCCCACCCTGATGTCTGAACATACTTTAGAATGTGTGAGTGTGGGTATGTATATGTGTGTCCAATCTGATTGTCAGAAAAGATAGCTTTTAATTAGAGAAACTGAAAACAACACAATTGTTTCCCCAAACTTGGAGGCCAAGGTATGGATGTATGATCCGTTCTTTGGCAAAGAGAGACAGCCAGAGCATGCTCAGAGCTGCCTACTGGCAAGGGATAGAGCAGGGCTGTGTTGCAGGGCTGTGCCCACACTTTGTTGGAGAGAGGCAGCAGCCAGTTTTCAGAGGCAGAGAGGCTGGTTCTGGATTGGTTAGAAGAACTCATCACAGAATCTGTGCCCGCTCTGGTGGCTTCATCAGAACATCTTTGCATTGTGTGATTTTGGACATGCTGTAGTCTGTGGAGCCAACATGCCTGGCTCCCCCAGGATTTTAAACAATACTCTGTACCCTGCTATGGAACCTACTCTCCCCTCCTGTCAGAATCAGCTGTTCTTTGCAGTGGAGTCATGCATCCTAATGTCACGTGGCACTACCTGAGGCTCCCAACACTCTGTCCTTCTGTGGCTTCTTCCTGTAAATGCCACTGAAATAAATTTTACTTTGTGTTGTATTATATTTAGAAACCTTGAAATCAGTTTTTGAGAGCATGCACCATATCTCATTCATGTTGCAGGGTAGTTGATCACAACTGTGAACCCCAAGATGGTGTTGTTTACTGGAAAAAGCTGTTTCAGGTTGTAATGAGGCTCAGCCTTAGCACACATCTTTAAGACCAAACAATAAAGGTAAAATTAGCTTTTGGAAGGAAGCCCCCATGTTTAAAAGTGATATCTAATTGAGTGGCAGACAAATTGACAAATCAGAGAAAGAGTTGACAGAATAGGATATACACAACTCTCACAAGAACAGACAGAAAAGAGAGGCTCCTTGAGAGACAGCAATGAGAGGAGAGGAGGCAGTTTTACCAGGAAAGATTTATAGAGACAGGTTGAAGAGAGAACAAACTAGGCACAGGTGAAGACAGATCAAGCCAGAGAATGAGAAGGAACCAGAAGATTAGAACAGATTGCCAGAGTTAGTGGCCAAGCAGAGAAAAAAGTCAGAGGCCAAGAGAGAAGCCAGATTGAATCAGTTAGCTTGGAGAGAAGTTTGAGCCAGAACAGCAGAGTTGAGTCAGCCAACCAGAGAACAGAAGGAACTAGAAAGGAAAGAGCTTATTCAGGAGTCTCAGAGGCTGAAAACATTCTAGGCCTAGTTTACATTGTATGGAGGCTAGAACCTTCCAGGACTAGGCCTAGGTTAGCAGATGGAGGCAGTAAGCCTATGAGATGAGAATTAAATCAGGTGGATATGTTTCTTTTATACACTAATCTTTGCATACCTCTGTCAATGCCTCGGCCTTTGTCAAAAATTACAAAGTTGATCTGAGTAGAATATGAATAGACAGACTTTGAGCTGCAAGAGAACAGTATAGACCAAGTTACCTGAGAGTGGACTGGGAACTCTAAGGAATGCTGACAGAACAGTCCAAAGCTCTTCTCTAAGAGGTAAGACTTTGTCAGTGAGGTCTTTCCCATGAGGCTCTGCCTGTTAGGTCCAGGTCAGTAATGGCCTGAGTGATATGAGCAAGCCTTGCTATCAGAATTCCCCTTCAGCATCTATTCACTAAGCAAAAAAATAATGTATGCATGGGATTAGTGATGCAGGGGCTGCTTGGAACCTGGGCACTCTATGTAGCCTTTGAAGGTCATATTCGAAGGTCACATGGAAGTACCAGGTGAAATGTTTGTATGGCCAGGGCTGACAGCATGACTTTCTGAGCCTACTTCCCTTGTGTTTCCGTCCAGTGATGGGGGGCTGTTAACTCCAGTAAAGAGTGTACATTTCTAGAATTGTACACAATTCTGGAATCTTAGAAGATGAAAAGAAGAGGTCACACAATTAGCTCAGGTTTAGTGGAAGGCGGGTGGTGTCGTGAATCACACATCAAGGGGATGATTGTTTTAAAACAGCATATGAAGCAGGCTTTGGAAAGCACCAGATGGTCCCATGGCCAAAAGATTTACATCCTATTTGCTTTGCTTAAGTTAATAGCAAGATTAGTATGTATTCCATCTGCCTTTGAAAGATGTTTACCAGCAGGTGGACTGAATGGAGGAGGAATAGAAAAGGGAGAGAGGTAGCATGGAATTACGTTTGGCTTGTTAAGGTTTATGCCAGAGGGGGGATTTGCCAAAAAACAAAACAGAACAAAACTGATAGAAACAGTGTACCAGATCCAACCAATTCAGCCTTCAGTGACTCTCTGTTGAATGGATAAAAACATTTCCCTGCCTTCACCTGTAAGTACTCTGGGTTTCCCTAAAGTACGCAAAGGCTCCTTTAGTGGCTTCTTCTTTTTCCTGAGTGAAAAGGAACCATAGACTCTTTCTAGTCTCTCTCGCTCACCACATTGACCTCTTAAAGATTAAAAAGAATAGTTTTTCAGTCTTGGATATAAAACTACCTATACTTCAGTTTGAACTTTGGCTGTAATGCTATCTTTGAAAGCAATAAAGATTGGCTTTTGGACCTAGAGTGAACGACTTTGGTCTGGAGTCTCCTGCCCTTGACACCCAGCAGTACAGCATGGGCAGGCTGAGGATCAGCTGATACACTGTAACATACAGCATGGGCAGGCTGAGGATCAGCTGATACACTGTAACATACAGCATGGGCAGGCTGAGGATCAGCTGATACACTGTAACATACAGCATGGGTAGGCTGAGGTTCAGCTGATACACTGTAATATACAGCGCGGGCAAGCTGAGGATCAGCTGATACACTGTAACAGTATAGCATAGGTAGGCTGAGGTTCAGCTGATACACTGTAACAGTATAGCATAGGTAGGCTGAGGTTCAGCTGATACACTGTAACAGTATAGCATAGGTAGGCTGAGGTTCAGCTGATACACTGTAACAGTCCAACAAGGACAGTTATCTGCTGGTTCTGTGGTTTCTGACATGGTTCTGGACTACTCTCAGGGAGCCTGGGTAGTGGCAGGTGCTATGGCTGCCACTTGACACAGGCTGTGGAGCACTGGGTTACTGTCAGCCCATACTACCACCCTCTCAGGCAATGATCCCAGATCCCAGAAGACTGGTGGTTATCAGAGCAACCTCCAGAAGTGGGTAGTTCCACATCCTACTTGGCATGGTGAGAAAGGTGCATCCGTAGTCTCTCCATTGACAGGCATCATGTTTTCATGGGATCTTGCTGGGACCAGGGCATTCAAGCCTCCTGGGCTTTGTCTGTAGATGCTTTGTGATCCTAAGCATGTAGGCTGGACCTGGAGTGCATCTGGTTCAGCCCTCTGTCACCTGATCTATTTTAAAGAGCTGCATCTGTAAGCTCTCGGGACACTGAGAAGTGCATGTGAACACTGCAATATTGGCAGAGCATCATACAAATAGCATCTGTATCAGGAACAATTGTGTATAGATACCACCCAAACATCTTTAAATGGCACATCATGGTGAAAGTTGTGACCTGTGGAAACTGTAAAGTTTTCGGTGAAAAAGCTCATTGTCATTGGTCATTTCTCATCACTGGCTTTAAAGCTGGAGACATAATACAGACAGGAACCACAGGGCTCTTGGATGTGAACTCACATGGCTCTATGACATCGTCAGTGTCCTTTCATGTCAAGGAACCCGCTGGCATTGCTCATTGCTGATGAAACAAGTCACATTTGTATTGGCATTCCATTGCTATAAGGGAGACTTGACTGGTTCATAGAATGGCTTTTTCCTGGTGTGATCTGGTTTGGAGGTGGATCTGCTTAATCAATGGGGAGACTTCAAGATGTCCTGTAGGATCCAGACTCCCCTGCTCTTCTGCTTCTTACCCTAGTGTCTGACTCCCTTAGGCTGTGATTAGTAGCTTCCCTCCTGGGCATTGCATCCATCCAAGGAGAAAGGGACTGCGCTGGGGCAGTTGGAAGCAAATGCAGTATGATTGAATGGTATCATTTGAATCTTCCATTTCCCATCAGGACAGACAGGAATTTTTCTTAGACATTTTTTTATTTTTGTTTAGATTTTTGTGACAAGATCTTGCTAGATAGACCAGGATAGCCTGGCGCATGTGGCCCTTCTCTCTGAACTTTTCAGTTCCTGGATAAAGTCAGTATTCCACCTCTATACCTGACTAGTTTTCCTAAATTCTGAGTCAAGCATATTTCATGTCTTCGGCCAGAATAAGAGAATTTGGCCACTGGTTCTATTAATAAGAAATGTGAGAATTTGTTTTAGGTTAGACAACTGGTATCCTGTCCCCCCTCCCCAGGCTATAAGATACAATCTCCTTCCAAGTTCATTATGTCTTTTGTTACTTCAGTGATTCATTAGAGAGGCTATTTTTAAACCCTTGATATATAAAGCAGATATGACCAGCTTGGGGCTGACTATTGATGGTGCAGCCATTGGATAGAAATTTGGCCTTGGTTTCAGAGGCTTTCTTTGGCTTTGTCCCCTACCACCCTATGAATTGTGATAAATGACAGGAAGAGCAGAAGGAAAGGGCCGGATTTTTTTTTCTCATGCACCTCCCCACCTCCAAAGACATAATGCATCACACACAGGAAGAGCCCAAAGGAGATCTTTGCCGATGTGTGACGTGTGCCAACAGTCATGGGCCTGGGATCCAGCACTGTGCAGACTTGAGGATTTGACCTTCTTATGTTTGTTTGTTCCTTTCTCTAATATGTTGGCAGTGTTTGTGCAAATGCATCTCACAGGGCCTCAATGAAGGTTTAGTAAGAAGATATATGATAAATATTTCTAGTCTGGAGGAGGTATTTACAATTTACATGCTATTTTCAGTTTCATTATCTTCTCTAACCCAGTTCCCATCTGCACAGCCCCACTCCTGACCTTTGCTTCAGTGATAGCACACATCATTCATTAAGCTCACCTCCAGGAGATGGATGATGGAAACTCGGCAGTTCATAATTGACCTAAGATTACGCAAATGATGTGTGGAAAAGCTTGATGGCTCTGAAATAAGAGGCATACAAGCCTTCTTTATTTATATTCTCCACTTTGTTCCCAAAAAATGTTTAAGGAGGTGAGGAACCTGCATTGTTTTAATCTGTATACTTTGAGAAACACATGCATGCCATCATTATAGATGGTTTAAAGATAAATGTGTTTCGATTCCCTGAGGAAATGTTTGTGAGCTCTCTGAAGGCTTTTAAAGAATGGGAAGTGAAAGAAATGGAAATAACCTAAAGTATGCAAAGTTAAACAAGGGAAGGTTTCAAACTCTAAAACGGAGGCTAGGAAGATGGCTCCTTGCTTAAGAGCACCCGCTGCTCCTGCATGGGGCAGAGTTCTGTTCCCAGTACTCACATGGGCTCACAGCTACTTATAACTCCAGCTCCAGGGTATATGATAGCATTCCATGTACATAAACTCACAGACACACACACACACACACACACACACACACACACATGAGTCATGTACACATACTCACACATAGACATACACCCAGCACTCACAAGAGCTCACAGGTAATTATAACTCCAGCTCTGGGGGATATGATAGCCTTCCATGTACACAAAGCAGACATCGACACACACACACACACACACACACATGCTCACACATAGATACACACACTCCAGTACACATGCTCACCCCCCCCACACACACACTCACTCAAGTACACATATTCACATACAGACAATATATGAGTACACATACTCACTCTGTACACACTTACACACTCATCTACACACACTTATATATAGACGTACACACACATACACACACAGAATCAACCTTTAATAATTTTTCCCAAATGGGTTAATAAAGTGACTTTCTTGTATTTTTTTTAACAACTCAATTCTGATTGGTGGGAGCCAGTCCCAGTGGCACACAGCAGAACCATGTGGCTGTGCCCCCCTCCTCAGCTGTGCCTTTGAGCTTAAACTTCTGTAAAGTACGAATTCATTATCACTTCTGCCTATTTACTTCAAAATAACAACTGATACTTCGCAACTCACACACACATTCACACATAGCCCCTATTTAGTTCTCACAACAAGAGGCTAATATATTATGCACATTGCCCAAGAAGAAAGTAACTTTTTTCCACACAGTTTACCATGCAGTTGGGTTGTGGATGGAGGGCTGGTGAGCCTACCCTCTTCCAGTTCAGATCCATGGCTTCCATGGCTCTTGAGCTGTGGCCTGGCCTGGACCACGTTCTACTTGGTTGCTGAAGTCAGACTTAGGACTCAGTGAATACTGCTTTCTCTTTCTTCCCCATCTCTGCACAAGCCTGAAATGCTGCCCGTTTTAGCTTTCAGAACTAAGCTGTTTTTGGTTCCCAACTCTTCACTTTTTCAGTTTAAAGTCTTTTAAACTGAATTATCATTCATTATTAATTATCATTGATTATTATAATTATCAATTAGTATTCATTTATCTGAACTAATACATATCATTTTCTTCTTTTGAGACAAGGTGTCCTATAGCTCAAGCTGTTCCCAACCTTACTGTGCTTCAGAGGGTGACCTTGAACTCTCACCCCCTAAGCTCTACCTTCTGGGTCCTAGGACTGCAGGTGTACACACCACATCATTTTCTGAGGTGCTTTATGCTTGCGAGGTAAGCACTCTATTGACTGAGCCACATCACATCCTGATCCCCCCCCCCATTCTTTCCTTTGATTTTTTTTTTTCCCCTAAGCTGTGTGACATAGGACCTGAGGGGAAAATCACTAGCCTGGAGCCTTCCACAGCCGCTGTCCCCACAGCCCATGTTCTATTGGGCAGTGGGTGTGGGGGAATAAAGGGAGTGGGAGAAAACTCGCATCCCACCAGAGTTCCAGTGCTCTGGGTGGGCGGATGCGGGAGGACTACCGCATGCTTTCCACGCAGCCCCGGGTGGGTGTCTGGCTGTGGGAAGCCACTGGACCCCAGCTTGGCGGGAGGGGGAGTGGCGGGGGGTGGCGGATACAGGGCAGTCCTAGGTAACAGGTTCTAAGTCTCAGGCATCCCGGACGCCACTGGACACTTTGGAAGAGCTGAGAACAAATGGGGGCTCTGGGGACACTCAGTCATTCCCGGGGCCGAAGGGAGGAGAGGGCAGGAGGAGAGGGGGTGCCAGGTGGTTCCCATCTGGGCAAGAGTCCTTGGTCCAGTCCGTGGCTGGAGCACAGGAAGGCCTTCTGGCAGGAAGTTAGATGCGGCTTATTAGGGGAAAGCCTATCTCATCGTTCAAGCACGGCGGGCCTTGATGAGCAGAGACATCAAGGTTTTGGAGCATTATTGTAGAAAGGCAGAGAGAAAGAGAGAAAGTAGAAAGAGGGAGAGAGGCCGCCCATGGCCGCATGGAGAGAAGGGTGAAGGGAGAGAAGGAGGGCTAGAGAACAGAGTAAGAAAGGTGAGAGCTTAAAGAGAGTGAGGAGGGGCCAAGCAGCCCCTTTTATAGTGGGCTGGGCTATCTTGCTGTTGCCAGGTAACTATAGTGAGGAGCAGACCTGGCTATTGTCAGGTAACTGTGGGGGTGGAGTCTAGCCAGAATGCCAGGAGCTGACAGGACCCAGGTGTCCAGGAGACATGATTGAACACCTTCTGTCCCATGAAGGTGGAAATCTCCACCCATTGGGTACCTGGGGTTCCAGATCTTTGCTGGACTGGAGACCAGGTTATCTGTGTGCAGCCCACTGCCCCACACTGTCCCCACAGCCTCTGTCCCCTACAGCCCCTGTCCCTACAGTCCCTGTCCCCACAGCCTCTGTTCCCACAGTCCCTGTCCCTCACAGTCCTTTTCCCCACAGTCCCTGTCCCCCACAGCCCCTATCCCCACAACCCCTGTCCCAAACAGCCTCTGTCCCCACAGCCTCCTGTCCTCCACATTCCCCTGTGGCCCACATCCTCCTCATCCCCTGCAGAAATGACTACAAGACTTCATCCATTTTCATGGTCCGTTTATTCTGTCACCATCAGCTCCAACAGAAAAAGAAATGCCTGTTGCTTTTATAAAATGATGCTGGCAGTGTTGGTGCTTGTTCACCTTTAATTCCAGCACTCAGAAACAGGCGCAGGTGGATTGTTGTGTTTGAGGCCAGCCCCATCAACAGAGATAGATCTAGGACAGCCAAGGCTAACACAGAGAAGCCATGTCTCAAAAAATAAACAAACAAAACGAGGAGGATGAGAAAGACACTGAGGTGTTAGGAAAAGGAGTCATGGATAAAAAAAGTAAATTCTTATTTTAAGAAAATGATACAAAAGAAAGGAAAGAAAGAAAGGAAGAAGAAAGAAAGAAAATGATACATTGACACCCATAGATACAGAGATGGACAATCCAGCCAGCCAGTGAATACCCTGTGTTCTTCTCAACCTTCCAAAGACGCGGGAGAGAAGTTTTGGGTTAAATTTGGAACATACCTGGTAGACTCTGAGTATGAGATCCCTGGGTGTATGTAAGATGTATTGCTGGCAAAATAACTAGTTTAATCAATAAAATTGATAAAAAATGAATTATATACTCCAGCTATGCTTCTCCATAACATATACTTTTTAAAAAATACATGGTTATTGCTGTTAAGTGCTAAGTGCTACCACTGTAAGTCTAGTATCCTTTGGAAACATCTTGCTGCGACAGAAATGCTGTTGTGCTTTGGACTTTTCCCCACCTTGTGACCCTTTCCTTAGGTGGACTAAAGGCTGCAATAGATAATTTACAACCCAAACAAAGATGTGTGAACTCATGTGAGAACTGGGCATACTGCTGATACGGGAACTACAGGTGTAAAACCACCATCTCAGAGACTGGGCATCTGGCTCCTCTATTCATCTGATCACTTCCTTATTAGCACTTCAAAGACGTGAGAAACACTTGTGTATTTTTATGTTTTTGTATACACCATACGACTAAGCCTTAGAAAATTCGACCATCATGTTCTGGGGGGGCCTGGAAGCCCTTTATTAATTTTCTTCTCATGTCTAACTCCTACATCATACTTTAGGAGGTCTTTTCAGACTTCAGCCTGTACCAGAGAGCCATTCTCAGAATCTCCTGAGGATTCTAACCATGTGGCAGCCTGGCTTTCTCAGTCATGCACTTTGTAGAACAGCATTAGGCACAACTGCAGTTGTTTTTGTTTGTTTGCTTATTTTGTTACACATGGAGCAATTCTGTTCCATATCCCTTTTCCCTCCCTCATAGATAGAAGCAGGGCATCACATTGTTAAAGGCCTGGCTTAGTGATTACAGAGGTATGATTCAAAAACTGCCTTTTTGTAGGTAGTATAATTAGAATGTAGAAATCCCAAAATATTTTTTTACCAAAAATTGTTAAGATAAACATATTCTATAAAGATTTACGACATAAAGCAAGACTGCACAGTAGCAGTTAGATGTCTGAATGGGAAATTGGGGTAGCATCCCCATTTATAATGGCATCAAAAAGAATAAAGTACCAAGAAGAAACTATATAAAGGAATTAAAGGCTTAGAGGGTGAAAACTGTAAAACATGATGAAAGGAATCAAACAAACAGCAAATGGAGGAAAATCATCTTGTATTAATGAATTGTAAGACATCTTAAAACTTCCATATTAGCTGCTGGGACCTAATGTTCATATGTCTGCCCCTGGTTCCTATGCCGCCACCCGAGCCCCCATGCTGATGGAACTGGAAGTTAGGAGTTTGGGGAGGTGTTTAGGGCATTGAAACAGAGCCACAGTTGATAGATAGGTTGGTGCTTTTATGAAAGGCCCTGTGGGGGAATCCCTTGTCCTTTCTACCAAGTGGAGCTATGATGCAAAGATGGCTGCCCTGAGGACTCACAGACATGGAATTCTCTAGCTCTTGATGCCCCACCTCCAGAGCTTCAAGAAAGAACTTCCTGCTACTGAGGCTGAGGAGACAGCTCAGCAAGTCAAAGCCCTTGCCATGCAAGGGGGAAAGACTGGCCTCTGGATCCCTAGCATCCTTGTAAACAAACCCTTGGCAGGTGTGGTGACCCACATGTTATTCTAACCTTAGGAAGACAGAAACCAGGATGCAGGGGCTGGCTGGTCAGACTACTGGGCTGGAAGCTCTTGGTTCAGTAGGGAGAACCTGCTTCAAACAAAGAGTGATTGAGGAAGACACATAGCATCAGCCTCTGACCTCCACATGCATGTGCACAATATATGTCCTGCACATGCAAACATACACACATGTATGTGAAATATGTTGTTTGTGGTATTGTGTTATACCCACTGTAATAGACTGAAATAATGTACCCCAAATTTATTATTTCAGTGCAAGATTTAATCTAAGTTCTATTTTATGGAGTTTTAAAGAGAAGGGGTGTTTATCAGATTTATTCAGAGCTACAAGAAGCCAAACACAAGCTAGCAAAGCCTTGAAGAGAACATTGTCACTAATCTCAAAATAATTTTAAAGCTTTAGTAAGTCAAAAAGTGGTGCTTCGATAACACATCCGTGGTGATGTGTGGGGCAAACCAGAGCCCAGAGATCGTTCTGTGATCAAGTGAGAAATAGCAGAGAGTCTAAGGATTCACAAGGAGTAAGAAGAGCTTGCCAGCAAGCCGCACTCTATCAGTGGGAATGTTCTCCCTTATTTTACACAATACACAAAAGCCAGCTGAAATGGACTGAAGATGTGACCAGATGACCGTAGGGGAACTTCGTGACCCTAGTTTTACCAATGATCTCAGGGATGTGACACTAAGATCATGCATCTGATGGGGTAATTTTCAGAATGTAGAAGGAGCCCCTGGAACTCAGAGGTAAAAATAACTATCAAATTAAAACCTAAAACAATTTTTAAAATCCCAACTAAAGTGAGCTGAAGATACAAAGACTAAAAATGCCCAATAGGCTTAGGAAAACACTCAGCATGACAAGAGACCAGGGAAATGCAGATCAAGTCACAGTGAGTCATATGCTGAAGGTGGTTATAGAGGAAAAGACAAGTGGACATTTGCACTGTTTGTTGGGGTTGAAAATGGAACCTTATGGCTGTGCAAACAATATTCATAAGTGATACCCATGGAGAGAATGTAATGCATAGAATGCAGTATATTCATGTAGTCCCAACACTGGGGTAGGAGCGCAATGAGTTTGAAGATACATTGTGATACGTTGTTGCAAACAAAAGAATCCAACAAAACCCAAAAAGGATCATGTAATACAGATATATTTTCTCTGTCTCTCTGTCTCTGTCTCTGTCTCTCTCTCAGATATGTGTGTGTGTGTGTGTGTGTAAGATATAGACTATTCAGTCTTAAAAAGAAAAAAATGAAATTCTTAAATATGAAACAGCATGTGTCCATTTTGAAGGTGTTGTATAAGGGGAAATAAGCCAGGCAGAGAACAACAAATCTAGTATGATGTCATAGGGTATTATTTAGGAGCATGATGTCATAGGGTGTTTACAACACTCAAATTCATATATTCAGAGTGAAAGGGAAACAGAGGGACTTGCTAACCAGTGGACATAAAGTTTATGTCAGGCAGACAAATGCCCTTTAGACATCCCCTCTAGAGTACTGTTCTGTAATCAGTGGTAGTGGGGTCAACACTGAACACCTGTTCAGGAGATGGACTCGTGCTGGGGAATCTTACTACAAATAAATGCAAGGAGAAGTCTGAATCAACAGATATTGGGGTTACCCTGCCCAAAGAAAAAGAAGCTTACAGTAAAAGTGGTATTTTCTTGCCTTATAATGAATGAATGAATGAAATGAATGAATGAATGAATGAATGAATGAATGAATTGATGAGTAAGTGTTTCAGAAACAACCTGTGGTGGGGCTGTAGAGAACACAGTCACTGGATCATCAGAAAATCATGATGTGTGAAGCCACTTGGTTCAAATCGATCACAAAGAACCTGAGGCCAGAGCAGGGACAAGAACCATGAATTAAGATCCAGTGGTCATGTACTCCAGTGGCCGACACACGAGAATGAAGCTCTTTGTGAAGTGCTTAATAAAATGCAGATTGTCTGACAGAGATGATCTCCCAGGGCTGGAGCAAGGACATGTGTGTCCATATAGGGCCAACACATACATGTATAAGTAGGTGGTCACAGTACATATGTCTCTGATCCATTTCCCTTTGGGCAGCCTGACCTGCCTTGCAGATGGGGCCATGGGAGTATTAGGCTGCTGTGAATATCTCAGCTCATCCCCCACACATCACCTCATGCCCCAAGCCTTAAAGCCTGAGCATTGAGAAGTGGGTCCAGCAAGTAACAAGAGAATTTAACTAGGGGATCCCTATAGTGTCATAGAAATCCCAAGTAGGAACTAGGGGGGGTGGGGTAGATGTAATCTTGCCTAAGAGGCACCCAGGAGAAAGATGTGAATTTAGAGAGCATGTCTTTAGCTTGGGTGACTTTAGGACTTGATATTAAGGGCCAGTGAATCACGCGAGGAACAGGAGATGGCCAAGATGGGTGGCTTATCCTACATTTGTAGTATATAAATTTAAAGGACTTGCCATATTTTCTGTAGATAGATAGAGATGTCCTCTGTTTTCTGCTTTCCTGTTCTCTTCAGGTTCTAAACAAGATGGCTATTGACAAACACATCCCAGAAGTGTCTATGACAGTCTTGGGGCAGGGGAAATTCTGCACTGATTAGCATCTCAATACAATTACAACCTTTGAACAGTACCAAGCAAACTCCTCTCATGGTAAGCTAATGATTTCCATCAACTCTGGAGACATGTTTTATATCTCTGTAAACCTGTGTTGTAAAACAAAACAAAACAAAACAAAAAAGGGGGGCTGCTACTTAAAGCCAGTCTCTGACACGGTGTCCTTGACTACTTAGGGCTGTGTGTAGCTTTGAATTTAATTATTTAATTGACTTGGGGTTGGGTATGTGAAATAAGTCTTGTCACATTGGTCAATAGGGCAAAGATCGTGCATAAATAGGTTCCACTGCAGGATGGTTAGTAAGACACCTGAGCTCAGGCCTCCCTTGTAACAACCTCGGGCATCCACACATGGCTGGAGAGCTGGCCTGTGCGACACAGAGTTATCTGGAGCTGTGTATAGCTAAAATTATTTATAGCTCATAGCTTGAAGCATCAGCATACACATTTGGATGATCACAAAGTTTGTTTGAAGATATGTCCAGTTGATGTGTCTGCTCTCTGACAAGGCCACATGTCCACGTTGAGAGTCGGTTTGTATAGCTCATTCTTCTGGAAGCAAGCCACAGTGTCTCTGCTAGAGCCATGTTAAACTCCAGGCCATGTTTGTCTGCAACAAACACATCTGCTGGTCTACTTGGTTGTGTTCTGAGAGATAGCCTGACCCAGCCGTCCTAGCCTAATCTTAGGGGCGGGAGGAGTCATTTCTTTTGCTGTGTGGAGATAAAGACAGAAGATTCATCAGGGTTCTCTAGAGGAATAAAACTGGAAGAATGTATGTATGTGTGTATATATATATATATATATATATATATATACATACATATATATATATATTGCAAAGGAGGTTTATTAGATTAGCTTACACAGTGTTGGGTGGGTAGGTCAATGGTCTTCTGCATGCTGGAAAGGCTGAGAACTTTGGAACTGCTCAGTCTACAAAGCTAGATGCTTCAGATATCCCATTATGGTGCTAATGACCTAAAAGATTCTTGGAGAGTTACCATTTTCGGCCCATGTTAAAAGGTTGAAGGAGCTGGGTCCTGATGGTGGCAAGTCATGGCAGCAGCAGCAGTAGATGCCTGCAGCAGAAAGGCACAAACACAGGCAGACAAAAGCAGCGTGCTTTTATTCCTGGGCACTATGAGAGGTGTGACCCTCTCTAGGGGAAGGTCTTCCTCAGTTAATCCTTCCAAGAAATGCCATGATATGCCAACCCAGAGGCAGAATATGTCTACAAACTGATTCTAGATCCAATTAAGTATTACAGTTGCCAGCTACCCTAATCATACCAGCTAGGTAATTAGAGTGGGGCGTGCCTGGAAGAACAGTTCTTCAGCGAGTGTAGTGGGTGAGGCTTCTCCGAATCAGTGCTACTGATCCAGCTCTCAACAGTGGCAGAAAGACAGTCGAGCTATTAGTTGGTAGACAGGGGGCTCTAGATGGAGAGGGTAGCATTCACAGAGACCTCGAGGCATACGGAATAAGGCAGGGGTGGGGATGACGTCAGCGGAAGAGCAACCCTTCTCTGCCGATCGCTGTGGAAGGAGTGATTAAGTGTTCTCAGTGGAAGCATTGAGAACATGGCTCTGGAGAGACAAAAACGGAGAGGAGGGGGAAGCACGTCCCGAATCAATGTGTGATTCGGAATCAATGTGAGATGAAGCTTTGGCTGGAGGTGGAAGCAAGCGTTCGGGCGTGGCCGTGCAGGGTTAGTCCGGCCCATGATACATGGTGGGCGATGGTGCTCCGTGAAAGCAGACCACAGGTCACAGACAGCCCTACACTCCTGGCTCTAGCAACGGTGTGGAGGCCTGAAGTCTGCAAAAGGACTCTGCAGCTCTGGCTTTCTCTTCCAATGAGGGCACCTGTTAGGGGAGGAAATTTCTAAGAACTGGAAAAGATGGCCTCCAGTCAGCTTTCTCGTACAAAGAGGGGTGCCTGTGTACTGGACGAATGTGGCTGACGGGCACCAGCAGCTGAGACCACGCAGCCTGGGTTTGGGGCTAATTTAAAATAGATTTGTTCCAGAGACTCTGAGTACCTCTGGCGTACATTGGCAGTGCTAGGCACTCTGATGCCAGCCCAGGCGTTGTCCATCAGGATCCTGGAGGTGTCGGGAGGAAGGGAGCTTGATTAAGTAAGGCACTTTGTACTGTCAGTCATTTGCAGTGGTTGTTTCTAAGCACAGATGGAGCTAGGTGCTCCATCCCCGTTAGTCATCTGGGCTCTCTCTTCTAGGCTTGCTTTCTTGATCAATGGCTTCAGCTGTGCTGGCTTCAGTTCCTTACAATTCTCTCTCTGGTGGAAGTCTTCAGGCCCGTGCTTACCTCTCAGCACTCTAGGAACCAAGTAGAAAAAAATGCCCTTTTTTCAAGCATTCTCAGGAATTGCAGTGGTCCATGAATCCCAGAGCCAGTCACAGTAGCCAGTGAGCCGTGTGTGCTGGGGAGGGCACATGGACTCCTTTTCAGCCCTTCGGGCAAAGTAAACTGGCTTCCTAAAGGAAATTGGTAGGTTGTGGTTTAAAATGGCAAGAATACTCTTGCTAATTGAATAACAATGTCCATAAGTCAGGAGGCTAAGCCTGTGTTGCATGTGGTATCTAATTTTAATCTTCACAAAGAATGTTAAGGACATTATCAGTGTTGTTTCTACTTGACTCTAGCTCTGGAAACTTGTCTGAATCATTGCATTAGTTTCTGTCCTCGTGGCTCTGACAAGTACCTGGAAGAAGCAGCTTAAGGAAGGAGGGTGTGGCTCACAGCGTGACGGGGACAGGTATCATGGTGGGAAAGCCATGGTGGGCAGCTGGTCTGGAAGCAGAGGCAGATGAATGCTGAAGCTCAGTTGGCTTTTTTCCTTTTGCTTCCATCAGGGATTCCAGCCTAGGGAATGGCGCCACCCACATGTGGGGTAGATCTTCCTGTGTAAACTAGCCTAACCTAGAAACCCTGCACAGACATGACCAGAGGCCTGTTTCCATGATCATTCTAAATACCATCAAGCAGACAGTCCAGGTTACCAGTCAGAGTCCTGGCAGTCTTCTGTGGCTAGTTAAGGATAGAGTGGGGTATTGTATGAGGACTAAGTGCATTGTGGGAACCAGGAAGTATCAGGGAGGGGCCCAGGCAGAGCCAGATGGAGGCAGATAAGAGATGTGGGGCCAACATCTGGGCAGGACCACAGCAGCTGGATAAAGGGGGAAACACCATGAATCAGTGGAGAGTGCAGTCAATGTCAGAGGACAGAGAAGGAGCAGGCATTCTCAGAAGAGCAAGCAAAGACAGCGCCATCCCAAACTCAGAAAACTTGGAATACAGGAGTCAGTGAGGTTTGTAGAGTCAGATATAGCTGTCACTATCGTTTACACCCCCCCTCCCCCCGTACAAGTCAGAGCTGAGGATGTACGAATGTTGCCGAGAATTCAGGTCACATGTCTTCTTGATGCCTCGCTGACATGTCTGTGGAAGCAAACAAACATTTCCCATCTGCTTTTTGGTTTCATTCTGTGGATCAGGATTACTGTTTCCAGACCCCTCCCTTCCCTGGCGCGGGCAGAGCTGTGTGTAATTATGTTCTACTTGAGTAGAAAACAGTCAAAATTCTAGCTTCAGCCTTCAGAACATCCAGTCTGCCGTCTCCGGTACACTTCTGAGCAAAGCTGGCGTGTTGGTTACTTGTTAAGTTGATGTGAACAAATACCGGACAGAACCAACTTCAGGAAGGAAAGGTTTGCCTTGACTCACAGTTAAGGGTACAGTCCATCCTGGCGGTGGAGGCGTGGCTGCAGGAGCTTGAGGTACCTGGTCACGTGCCATCCACAAGCAAGACACACAGATGGCTGGTACTCAACTGACTTTCGTATTTTAGGGTAGTCTAAGTCCAGAGCCCATGGAATACTGCCACTCATGTTTAGGATGGGTCTTCCCACCTGAATTAACCTATATAGACATTCACTCACAAATATGTCCAGACTTCAGTTTCCATGGTGATTGTAAATCCAATCAAGTTGGTAGTCAAGATAAGCCAACAGGGCCGTGGAATGAGGTTACAGGACTGTCTGTCCTTGTGGTCCTTGGGTGGGCAGGAACAGGGAGCCTTTGCTCCCATGCAGATAGAAACCCTTTGGAGCAAAAGTCCTCAGAGCTCTGGTTGTTGAGTACTGCTAGGCTTATCAGCTTTTAGCTTCACAGCCTGGAGACAGGCCCCTCCTCTGGAGACAGGCCCCTCCTCTGGAGATAGGCTCCACCCCTGGAGACAGGCTCCTCCCCTGGAGACAGGCTCCTCCCCTGGAGACAGGCTCCTCCCCTGGAGACAGACCCTTTCCTTGGAGACAAGAACTTCAAGTCTGTGTAGGTTTCCCTCTCCTTATTTGCCCTCAATTGATCATAACAGCAGCAATCAAATCCACTTCACCTTAATCAAAATGAACCGGAGAGACTCATTCTGTATATCCCAACACCACTTGTCCAAGGGCTGACTATTGATCTGAAAACAGCCGGTGCTTCAGTCTGGTAATATTAGCTCATTTCCCCCCACTTCAGGTTTCAGTCACAGCCACTTTGCCTACTCTGGAATTGCCCTAGCAGAACGAGATGATAGTGGACAGGCCAGAAAATCTCTCCTGGGTCAACAATTCATCATGATGGAAATTGCAGAGGCTCAAGTATGTTCTGTGAGCAGTTAACAACCCAGGCGTTTCTCTCCAGTCCGTCACATGCCGTGGGCTCACAGAGTCTCATTGTTAAATTCAATTTCTTCAGTATGCCTGGTAATTATGGTTTTGAGCGATTGATTTTGCATAACCGCATGACCTAGGCTGATTCGGATGTCATTACTGTGACAGGGGCATGACTGTGGTTGCAGCTGATGGGCACAGACCCTGAGAGAACTGCCAAGGAAGAAGTTAAAGTTGTCTTGTTCTTCCAGGGAAGCCATTTTGCAGATACTTATGAACACTATAGGTATCTTGGAAATATGAGGGCTGTGGCTACTTTCTTTTTGTGTGTGTGTGATTTTTTTCCTTTTTTTTTTTTAATTACTTATTTTCCTCAATTTAAGGTTGGTTTTTTTTTTTTTTTTTTTTTTTTTTTTTTTTTTTTTTTGGTTTTTTGAGACAGGATTTCTCTGTGTGGTTCTGGATGTCCTGGAATTCATTCTATAGACCAGGCTGGCCTTGAACACAGAAATACACCTGCCTCTGCCTCCCAAGTGCTGGGATTAAAGGCATGTGCCACCATGCCTGGCTTGTGGCTACTTTCACTGTTGCTCAATTTCCATGCTCCCCAAATCATAACGTTTATTGGCAGGCAAGGTCACTGTGCAGAGGGCATAAACCTCGGAGCCTTTTTAAGGCAGAGATTTTAAGCTCTGTGCTCTTTTATTTTACCATGGACAATAAACCCTGTCATATTCTGTTCTATTATATCCTATTCTATTCCATCCCATCCCATTCTATTCCATTTCATTCCATTCCATTCCATCCCATCCCATCCTATTCCATCCCATCCCATCCCATCCCATCCCATCCCATCCCATCCCATTCCATTCCATCCCATTCCATTCGTGTTTTCTTGAATGCCTAAGCATTTGGAACTCTCTGCTATGAGATGCATGCTCTTGTGATTTGTGTATACCTTGTCCCTGTTGGTGTTTGAAAGTGCCACAGTGTGTTTCCTGGGGCAGGGATTTCATTGTCAGCAAGAGTTCTGCTCAGAGAGCTGTGCATGGTATCATGGTGTGTTACTGCGTCCTGCTCTAGACCAGCCCTCAGTGATCATACCCTTCAGGTAGTATCCTGAAGGTGGATGGCATGTGTTCTTCTGAGTGGACCCAATAAACTATGCCATAGGTGAGAGAAGAGCAGAGCACACCCTTAGCATGTGGACACACACATACACACAAGCACATGCACACACACACAACTATGGAATCAGATCTGGATTTATCTTGCAATGCCTATTAATTGAATTGAATTTTAACTTACAACTACCCAAAGGTGGTCAATAGTAAAGTAAAATCTAGTCTTTCTGCCCTTGCACATTTACTATGTTCACCCATGTAGGAGACTAGCTAAACTTATAGAGACTTCTGGGAAGAACTTGGACATTTGAATCAAGCATGAGAAAGCTCACTTCTTTGGATATTAGCAAGAAGGTCAACTTTGGAAAGAGAGGCGCATTTGAGACAACAACAGAAATGTGAGCAGAAAATAAAGAGGTGGGAGAAACATGGAAAGGTTATAGAAGAAAGCAGAAAAGTGGTTATCAAGTGGTTCGTGGTATACAAGCTTGCCAGGAAGGAGTTCTGTGGACTACCACCCATGACAAAAAAAAAAAAAAAGAAAAGAAAATCCACGTAACATATTCAGCGTTTTGTCATTACTAAGTTAGGGAGTTGTAATAAACAAAAACAAACAAAAACCAAACAAACAAAACAAAAACAGCAACAAAATAACAATAAACAAAAAGATCCTGGAGATTAGTGGTTTCTTCATATGTAAGGGCTGTATTAACTCGGCTGCAGTAAGGACTTTTTAAATATAAAAATTAGTAGCCTAAGGTCTCTGGCTACTCAGAGTAACAAGATACCATCTCAAAATCTTGGTGATTACAAGGAAGGGCCTAGGCTCTCTTTCAGACACTTACCTCTCGATTGAGTCCACTTATGGTAGAGAATCAGATTCCCTGCTGTCTCGTAGCTTATTTTCATGTCTTCCCCTCTAATTATTCCCTTTATTTGTCTTCCTGTAACAGAGAGGGTGTTGCTCAGAATATCAGACAAATGCTTTCTAGTGAGGAATACACCGGAATCCTGTTTTACCTGAATTATTTAGGTAGAAACTCCATTGTGTCTATGGAGGAAATACTGAATGCAGAGAGAGAGGAAGGGAAGGAGAATGAGAGAGAGAGAGAGAGAGACCCAGTTTCTGAATCTGAGACCATGGTCCTGCCATCTTGTCAATGATCACAGTCCCAGTTATGTCATCCGAAGACGTGAGGTGAGGCCACCCCTGCAGAGTGGCAGTGAGCAATAGATGTGACCTCTGTAAACAGTGCTCTACATGAAAGCACATGTATATGTGCAAGACATAAGCAAGGAAGTAAATGTCAACAGAAGGGCCTAACCGGGAAGGAAACAGGACAGGGGATGGGAAGGGTACAGGAAGCACATGCTCAATGTACAGTCTGTACTTAGATGAAAGCGTTTACATAATAAAGTGCCTTGGGTCCAACACCCCTTCCCCTCTCTCTGCTGCCCTTGGTGGTTACTCTTCATGGCCAGCCCAACATTTTTTCACTGAAGCCTGTTTTTTTGTTTGTTTGTTTTTTTGTTTGTTTGTTTGTTTGTTTTTATGGATACATCTCCATGTGCTGAGACTCAAAGATGCTCCGTGTCTTTTCTAGCTCTTGTCACCTGCCCTGGTGTCCACAAAACCCCGTGGACATACTTCAGTGGCATTGGTGGTTTGAGCTGGGCACTGACTCTGCCGGGCTTGTTCAAGGCAGTGGGATATGTAAACCACCATGCTTCACATTTGTACTCTGAGGACTGCATAGGTAATGGATAGCTTCTCCAGGTGACAGTGAAAGACCCACAACGTGAGGACTCCCTCACTTCTGACTCAGGAGAGGCGACACCCCAAAATCACCCACAAGAAACGGTCTTGCTGCAACTGCAAGAGGATTTTTATTCGAGAGCATTCTCGGGCCCATGGTCATACACCACGCAGGGGTAGAGGACCATGGCGCCCCTAGTAGCTGAGTAAGGGGGTATTTAAAGGAAGAAACCACAATTCATGGAGGTGGGGAGGGCGTTGTTGGAAAATACCAAAAATACCAGTTAAGAGTCACAAGGAAGCATAAAGTCACAAGTGTCAGGTTATCTCTCAAGACAGTTTCTAAGAGCCCCTAACAATCTAAGAGCCCCTAAAGATAGCACATTTGCATTGTAGGTTCCAGTAATGGTCAGGGTGCCATTCTTTGAATTGAACCCAGGAAGCGGGTAGGTGGAGGAATGTCGCTATCTGTTTTATGACCAGTACCTGGAGCACTAAGCCACAAAGGCTACACTCCCAAGCCTGAGCCCAAAAGCCTCGAATTTTGCTATACTTCTTCAACAGAATCACCAGCTGTGCTGTGATATCTTGCTCCCCTCCCTGACAGTGCAAGGGGAGGGGGGTATTCTCCAGTCACAGGTTAAAGCATAGATCCAAAAGAAGTACAAAGCTGTTGCTGACTCCTCTAGTCGAGAGAATGTGTAGGTATGGAGGCAGATATCCTAACCCCTGGGTGGTTTGGATGAGGAGCCCCAAAGGCTCAGATGTTTGAACACTTGGTCTCCAGTTGCTGGTTATATTTCGGCAGGTTGCAGAACCATTGAGAAACTTGCTGATGTGTTCCACTGGGGGCAGCCTTGGAGGTTTAATGGTCTAGCCCTGCTTACGTTCCTGCTGAACCAGGCTGGCTCCATGACAGATTTCAAATTGGCAATTCAGGAGACTTAGGCCTAACCTAAATCTCTGGGCAAGACCAGGCATGTCCAGGCCTTAGAAATTGGAATGCAAAGCCGGGCGTGGTGGCGCACGCCTTTAATCCCAGCACTCGGGAGGCAGAGGCAGGCGGATTTCTGAGTTCGAGGCCAGCCTGGTCTACAAAGTGAGCTCCAGGACAGCCAGAGCTATAAAGAGAAACCCTGTCTCGAAAAACCAAAAAAAAAAAAAAAAAAAGAAATTGGAATGCCAGGCCAGGGAAGTGGGAGTGGGTGGGTTGGTGAGCAGGGGGAGGGGAGATGGGATAGGGGTTTTCAGGGAGGAATCCAGGAAAGGGGATAATATTTGAAATGTAAATAAAGAAAATATCTAATTTAAAAAAAAAATAAAAGAAGTTGCCCCACCACCTGGCCTGAGGCAAGGACAATGGGTCAGCAGCAGATTCCAGACTTCCTCAACAACAGTTTCTAGTTCCCCCTGGGCCCTCAACAACAGTTTCTAGTCCCCCCCCCCCATAAATGGTTCTGGAATGTCCCTAGAGGTAGAGCCAATGAGAGAGTCACCCAACCCTCTCCGGAATTCCCCTAATATGCTTTAAATGGAGCCTGCGAGCTCACTTGGGTGTCTCCATCTTGGAATGGGAGACCCTAGCATGCTGGACTTCTGCAGAATAAAGCACTTGTTGCTTTTACATACTATTTGAGTCTGGGGTATCATTCGTAGGCGAATCATGGAACCTCGCACGGCTGTGCTTCCCCACGGCCAATGTACTGTGGCAGGTGGGCCTCATGCTCTCGACCTGTGTCTTCCCTGCCATGGTGAGCTCTACCCTCTCCCTTAGGTAGCTTTGTCAGAGTACTTGACCACAGCAGCACACATGAGACTAAGATGCTCAACCCATTGCTGCAGACCTTGCTTGATTTCCAGACATAGAAAAATGATCTCAAAGAGTTGGTTGTCAAATTGTCCGGGTCTTTTTGTTTTTCCTTATTTCTATCTAATTATTGCTTTTATGATGGCGTGGACTTGAGATCCTTTATCTGGTCATGTTCGCTGTCATCAACACTGGCCAGTTTTTAGTCACTCTAATCTCAGAGTGACCAGAACAGAACACTTCATGGCGCCCCACTCACAGATGCAGCCCTTCTGGTTCGGCCCTTTCTCATCATCTCATACCCTTGCATTTTAAAAGTATTTTCACCAAAAAATCATTTTTCCTATAAAATTAGACTTATAAACATTTCTAGATTCTTAAAATCAGTTCTCTCTCTCTCACTTACACACACACACACACACACACACACACACACACCCCTTCTCTCTATATTAGAACTATACTTTTTGAGTTTATGTCGTGAGGTGCTGAATTTTGCTGCATTCCTTCAAGTGTTAGTGGGCTTTATTCCTGGATGTAGTAAAATAACTTGGATTAAGCTTCTTTAAGGCTTAATTTTACATTTTGGGAACACACAGAACTGTCTTGGGTTGGGGTGGCCATGATGCAGAGATGCCACCCTTGTGGACGCCAACCCATGCCCCGTTTCATGTTCTCTCTTGGCTTTCCCTCCTTTTGGTTTTCCGCTAGGCCCCCTGGGAGCTCTGGGAAGTCTTCTGTCTTCCTCTTCCGCAGGGGCTGCAGATTAGGAATGTGTGCTCTCCTGCAGGTGTGCTTCCTCTGCAGTCCAGGTCTGGGGAGCCCTCTTCAAACGGTGCGAAGGCATATCTTTGTGCTGTTGTCTCATCTCTGTTGTTCAGGTCGACACATCCTTGCTATTTGGAATCTCTAAGCTATAAAATATCTCTTCTCCACCTAGCAAACCTGAGGATGGAGTTCGCTTCTCTGTGTCTGGACAGAGGCCTAAAAATTCACCCTGAAAGATGGGAGAAATTCTCAGACACGCCTCGTTCATCTGCTTTGTTTGTTGTTTTAGTTTTTGGCAGCACTAACTTAAACTGTCCATTGTCTGGGGGCAGAGAAGCTGGTAATCACCTGCTCCATCTGACTTTCTAGTTATTTCCTTGCTCGAATCACTGATTCTCCTTCCAGGCCAAAAGCAGAGCCCTCCAGCGAAACTCATTCACATAGATGTGACCCCTCTGCTTTATTGGTCCTTTGGTCAGCCATTTCTCATACCTTCCTTCTGCTTGGATTAATTTTAACTTCTCTCAAGTGTTTTCTGGTAGATGTAGTCCTGAGGAGGTGCTTTTAAAATCTCTGCATGCCAAAAATTATCCCATGTTTCTTTCATTTTTTGGCTTAGCAAGATAGATAGATAGATAGATAGATAGATAGATAGATAGATAGATAGATAGAAGTAGATGATCTACATATATCATTCTAATTCTTCCATGAACCTTGTATTTCATGTAATTTGTTTTGTTTTGTTTTTTTGAGACAGGGTTTCTCTGTGTAGCCTTGGCTGTCCTGGAACTCACTCTGTAGACCAGGCTGGCCTCGAACTCAGAAATCTGCCTGCCTCTGCCTCCTGAGTGCTGGGATTAAAGGTGTGTGCCACCACACCCGGTTCATGTAATATTTTTAATGGCCATGTGCTGACAGCCTGCTTTGCATCCTTAAAGCATTTAGAGATTTTGTGTATCTCAAAACTCAGGAATGCATCTATTTCACAAGCCAAATCCAGTTGTTTTAATGAGAGGGGAATGGAGACATTCGTTTAAAATCTAGTACTAAGGAAAGCCCATGAAAAGCAGCCACCTGCTCGCCTGCTCATTCTCTCCTGCCCTGGGCTTGCCTTCAATCCTGTTATTTCCATTTGTGTCTTCTGTATATTGTGAACTTCCTCAGACAGCTTTTGTCTACTGTTGTGAGACATGAAGCCCTGGGGTATAAGCCTGGGTGACTTGTTAGCAATCATTTCTGTTCTCCACAGACACTGGTTCAAAGTTTTATTTTCCTCATAAATAACTCTGGTTGTCAGACAGTCATAGATATTCATAATTCAGTATACAAATGTTCTGAAATTGGATATCAACTTATAGTTAGGTCACAAAGTTCCAAAATGTGGGTGCCATAGACGCCCTGAAAAATGCCATTGGCTGTACGAATTCATTCAGGGTTTCAGTGAGGGAAATTGTCGCTGATGATAGGCCAAGGGGGGCACTTGATGGTCATCTCCACTGTGTAAATTGTTCTCAAATTATATAATGTCATGCAAACTGCAGGCATCTTCTGGAAGGCCAGTTGATTACAATCAGTCAAAGGAGTATTATATTCTCTCTCTCTCTCTCCCTCTGCTCCCCCCTCTCTCTCCCTCCCTCCCTCCCTCCCTCCCTCCCTTCTTCTCCTTAGCTTCCTTTCACTCTCTCTCCTTAGCTTCCTCTCCCTCTCTCTTTCCCTACTTCTCTCTGTATCTCTCCACTTTACTGTGTGTGTATGTATGTATGTATGTATGTATGTATGTATGTATGTATGTGTGAGTGTGTGTGTGTGTGTGTTATATGGCACTGTTTCTAGGGAGCTGGGAACAAATGTCTACTCACTCTAGTTATGGAAATGATGAAAACCCAAAGTACAGACAGCAGCAAAGTCTGAATTGGTGAAGCAGTGATTTCCACTGGAGTTACTTACAGGAATGTGAGTGAGAAGTGGCCTGCAGGAATAGAAATGACTCTAATACAACTCCCTCACCAGAGGTCACCTCAGCATAGGAGATATGTTTTTTAAAGCCGTGTTTCTTCTAGAAAGCTCAGCATGTCTGAGAGTGCCTCTCAGGAGTCCCCTCTGGTTCTATACAGTAGGGCAGGGGAGCTGTTAGCAGGGACTTCTGCAGCCACTGAGTTACTGACTTTCTGAGCTCAGTGAGCTTCCCCTCAGAGCGGGTTGTCCCATCACTTCCAACATTTCCTTTTCCTTAGAACATTTCACCTCCCCTTTAGCATCCTGTATCTTAAAGAGCTTCCTTCCGAATGGAAACGTCTTAGCTTTAGAGGAAGTTTCTTTACAACAGTGGCTTGTGTTTGTGTGACTGCTGTTGTGTAGCACAGAGAATGGCCATCCCTTTTCTGCACACTCCGAAGAAAGTGAGGAAGAAGACAAGTCTCATCTGAGAGATACTCTTGTTAGAGCGTGGGTTTCTGAAGTCCAAGTTTCTACATCCATCTTCTCTGGTCTCTATCACGAATGTCAGACCTGGCACATGGACTGTGAGCCTCCTTTGGAATTTTAACACCTGTGTAATGAGTCCTTCATGATACATATTGATCAACAAGGCTTATTGGTGTCCCCTCCATGGCTGCACCCTAAGCCACTTCCAGTTTTGAAAGTCTTGATTAGGGATGCTGCTTTGCCACAGATCTAAAGGCACTGCAGAGGTCAGCAGGGACAGGGGAGAGAACAACGTAAAGGGAGATTGGAAGAGTTGGATAGAGCATGAGAGAATGTGTGGCTAGGAGTTAGTATTGGAAAGAGGACAAAGTGACTACAGGCCTGTGGTGTGTAAATGCTGCTTGAGCAAGCCCTGCAGACCATTCTGTCTGGGCTCCACTGGAAGAGTTTGCTTGAGTTACCTTGGGTAGAAAGAGACAGTCAGTGATCACAGAATGCTGGTGGGCGGGACCCAGTGGAGGCCAGGGCACCAGGGCTGCTCCAAACACACACTTTCCTGACCTCTGCTGCAGGGGCACATCAAAGTAAGGATGTCAGAAAGGCAGAGTAGCCAAGCTGTTAGATTCCACAGCCCCTGCCCTCACAAAAGGAGGGTGAGGGGTTAAGGAGACACAATGAAGGTTTTGTGGAGAGAAAGTGAATAACTAATAAAATAGAGAAACGTGGCTGATGAGTGAGTGATGGCGTCCAATAAAGAGGGAAGGTTTTAACATCTAAGAACACACTGAGATGCGCTTGGGCAAGGAGTCCATGCATCCTTCATCCCTCGTGGCAAACACCTCTTTACAGCCAGAATGCCACCCTCCCACAAAAGAGCAGTGCCTAGTGGCACAACATCGGAAGCTGTGTCCTCTGTTAAGTTGAGCAGGTTCAGGGACAGTTCAGTTTGATGAAAGAAAAACTAAGGAAGGACCATGAATCTTGGGAGAGCAGAGATGATACCACCCAGCTACATCTGTTTTATAGGTTTTTATTTATGTGTATGTGTTACTGTGGAAGCAGAGGCACATGCATGTGTGTGTGTGTGTGTGTGTGTGTGTGTGTGTGTACATGATAACATCAGTTTTTAGTGCTCAGATGCTGCCCTTGTTTAATTTGTTGATTGACGGATAGATTAATCAATTAAGACAAGGTCTCTTGAAAGTTTTGTGGGTGGGTTGGTGTCCTTATCCCTCCACTGTGGGTTCTGCCTGGCTACGGGAGGTGGCCTCTTCAGGATCCATAACCTCCACTGCTAGGAGTCTCAGCTAGAGTTATCCCCATAGATATTCTGGAGCCTCCTCCATCCCATGTTTCTAGTGTGTTCCAGAGATGCCAGCTCCCCGCTGCCATCAAATTCTATTTACTCTCTAGACTCTCTTTCCTGGCTCTCCGTATACCTGAACCCCCATTTCCCTCCCCACCCCCTCTCCCATCCAGTTCCCTAATTATTCCCCTCCAATGACTGTTTTCTGAGTGAGATTCAAGTATCCTCTCTTAGGCTTCTTTGGGTCTGTAGATTGTAGCGTAAATATCTTGTACTTTATGGCTAATATCCACTTATACATTCCAACCCACTCACAAAACCTTCAACCCAAAATTTGTCCCACCTACATGAACTGCAGGGACAAAAATGGAGCAGAGACTGAGGGAATGGCCAGCCAATAACCTGCCCAATTTGAAACCCATACCATGGGCAAGAATCAATCCCTGACACTATTAATGATACTCTGTTATGCTTGCAGACAGGAGGGAGCCTAGAATAACTGTCCTCTGAGGTGCTCCACCCAGCAGCTGACTGAAACAGAGGCAAAAACCCACAACTAAATAGTGGATGGAGCTTGAAGAATTTTGTGGAAGAGTTGTAGGGGAAGGATTGAGGGACTTGCATTGGATAGGAACCAACAGAGTCAACTCTGTAGAGCTCAGGAGCTTGGGCAGTCTTGTGGAAGAGTGGAGGATAGCACTGAGTGAGCTGGACAAGAAGACTTAACGAATCAAATAACCTGTGCTCATGAGAGCTGGCAGATTCTGGGCCACCAACCAGAGAGCATGCATGGATTGGACCTAGGACATATGTAGCAGATGTATAACATGATCTTCATACAGGTCCCCCAACAACTGGCATGGGGCTTATCCTGGCTCTGTTGCTACAGTTAGGACATCTTGTTCCCCTAACTGGGCTGTTTTGTCTGGTCTCAGTGGGAGAGGATGTGCCTAGTCCTGTAGTGATTTGATGTGCTAGGATAGAGTGCTATCTAGAGAGGACCTCCTCCTCCTCAGAGAAGGGGAGGAAGGATTTGGTATGGTGGGACATCTTTTGGGTATATGCCCAGGAGTGATATAGTTGGGTCCTGGGTAAACTATACCTAATTTTCTGAGAAACCACCAAACCATTTTCCAAAGTGGTTGTACAAGTTTGCAATCCCACCAGCAATGGAGGAGTGTTCCACTCACTCACCTGTAAAATGAATGAATAGATAGACAGATAGATAATAAAAAGACAGACAGACAGACACATAGATAGATAGATAGATAGATAGATAGATAGATAGATAGATAGATAGATAGATAGATAGATAGATAGGGAAAAAAGGAAAAATGTTAAAAAAAAAAACCCTGCAAGGTCTCTTACTGGCTTGGGACCCACCCAGGAGTCTAGAATGGCTGTCCAGCAAGCATCAGGGACCTGCCTGTCTCTGCCTTCCCAGGACTGGAACAATGGAAGCTCAGCACCTCGCCTGGCTTATTTCAGATGGTTTGAAGATCAGACTCAGCTCCTAACTTCACCAACTAAGCCGTCTCCTCGGTTATGACTCAGTTGCTCCTTTTGTGCATTGTTATAACAGCTGCACACATCTACAACCCTTCCAAAAGCAACATGGAAACTCAAGGCAAGAGCCGTGGAGAGAGATGGCCACAGGCTAGCATAGCACCACAGGAATGTCACCTTGAGGAATGTCTCCAAAGACAGTCATTCCCAAAATCAGGAGATCTGTATGCAGGGAAGTGTTCATTAGAGCAGCTTTATAATATCAACAACAAAAGTCACAGAGAAACAATATATGTCTCACAGTTGTGAAGCTGTTTAGTAAATTACAGAGCATTTCGTCTATGGAATATTATTCAGTCATTAAAATTATAATTATGAAAATCACAAAAGATAAAGAAAAATGTTTATGCTATGATGTTAAAGGCAAACAGTGGAATTAAAATATTATGTGCATTATGATTGCATCTGTTAAAATGTGCTCGTGGGTGGAAAGAAAATGTGCAAAACTTTATACGGCTGTGTTGGCTTGGAAGGTTTTCGGTGAGTTTCTCCTTTTTCAAATTGTGCTTAGTAAACGATAGCTATATTCTTACAAAATACACTGGGAACAGAACTGGCCACAGGAGATAAAAACATTAAACAAGGGGGCATGACAACATAGGTGGAATGCAATGCCCTCTGTTTTATTTAGTTGTATAATGACATAATGAACTCCTGTATCTATTGTCTGCTGTGGGACAGAGACCATTGTTGACTTGAAGCTATTTGTGTCTTTTAGTTATCCCCCTGTAGCCTTCCTTAACTGAGGCCTTCTGAAATATGGAGTATTTAGGACCTGGGTTGTGTAGTATTCTTTCTTTCTTCTTTTAAAAATAGCTTAACAAAATTTTGTGTGTGTGTGTGTGTGTGTGTGTGTGTGTGTGCGCGCGCACGTACGTGGTGTATGCTTAATTTATGTGGATGGAATTACATCATCCAGGTACTTGCTGGTAACTTGATTTTCAATAAGAGTGTGTTCTTAAGCCTTATTCCCCCTGACACGTGTATCTATAGCTTGTTTATTTTCACCTCTAAGTAGTATGTGAAAGCGTATTTGATTATATGAATATACAACAACTTATTTATTCAATTGCATGCTGATTGACATTTGTGTTTCTAGTTTTAAAATTCTGAGCAGTTCTACTTGGAGCAAATCTGAATATGTCTCAGTGTATGCACAGAGGAATTTCTCTAGGTTGCATTCTGTAGACACATCAAATATACATTTTGGCAGGATGTTAAATTCATTATGAAGCCAAAAGTTGAACCCCCACACAAACAGCATTAGAAAACAATCAATACTGTCCTGTACTAATAAAATCTGGAATTTTCTATGAAAATGTAATGTAATGATCACAACTGAACTATTAAAATTTAAGTGACCACATTCTAAGAAAATAGAATGACAGCTGTTTGCAGAGCTGTTGGCTATTGCCAGTCATTTGGTGGTATTGGGGCTGCCATGTTGCATGTCTGCAGGATACTTTGAGTGCCACCCAGGAGAAAAGCCAGGCATCATCTTGCCCATGCTGCAGGGAGGCCACTGTGTTCTGCAAGAGGAATGCTCTCACACACTGTCACTCTGCCCTTTCTCCTAGTGGTCATGGGCTCTATAATGACCATGACACCTCAGAGACAGGTATATCAATGGTCACTGTCACCAAACAGTCATGAAAAGGACACTAACTTCCTGTGCCATGATGTTTAGCTGAGGCACTGTCCCTCAGAGCCTGCAGGGCTCACTTCAGGAGTACACATGGAGACTGAATCTGACGGCCCTTCATCCAGAATTCACAAACTAAGAGACCACAAGAGGGATGGATGCTCTCAGACTCGCTAATCTTCATACAAATCTCAACCATTCTCGAATGATACAGGATTGGGGTAGGCCAACTCAGAGCACTGGATCTGGGACTGGGTGGTGTCTGAGCTAGTCAACTCTCTGTTATCCTCACCACCAGACTGAGCTCTCTAGCACTGCTCTGGCTAGGCCACCCCCAATGCTGCCATTGGGAGGAGGCAGGCAGTTCTCCAGCTCTCATGCTTTGGGGCCAGCTTACCCACACCCACACCTCCAGACACAACTCCACTGTGCTGCCCAATCAAGGAGTAGGCCCACTCTCCCAAGTGCCGCATGCAGCCTGTGAGGGACTGGGGCAGCTCTCCTCTCTTAAACCTTCCAGGCTGGCTGCCCTCTAGCTCTCCAGCTCTTATGCCCTGGGGCCTGCTCACCCACACCCCCTCCACTAAGGCCAACTCTCCCAACTGCTGAAGGTGGTGATGAAGGTGGTAGGAGGGCATTATCTCCACAGCCACACCTCCCTAAGACAGACAAACGGCAGAGCCAGCTCTCCTTCACTCTTGGCTCACCTATACCCTGTCAACCAGGGCCAGAAATACTGTGCTGTCCAGACAAGGTTCAGGGCCCACTCTTCTGCATACTGTAGCTGGTGAGGGTCAGGGCTAGCCCTCCTGAGCTTATGACCCTGTGTCTTGTCATTAAAATAAATCCCCTTAATATATAGACATTCATAAGTTCTGTGACTCTAGAGAACCCTGACTAACACACTGTGCAAGCACCTTTCTCTACTGCTGGAGGTGGTTAGGAAGGGGGAGGGGGAGGGGGAGGGGGAGGGGGAGGAGAGCATCCCCCTCTGCACACATGCCACCCCATGGCAGATGAGCGGCAGGGTCAACTCTTCCACACTCTCTCATGCCTTCAGGGCATCTCATCACATCACTGCCATCAGTGCCAGCTCCGCTGTGCTGCCTGGGCGAGGCACAGGAGGTGACTGTCCCACCCAGGAACACCCCCATGTACTCTGATGGTAATATGAGCCACAGACATCCAACTCCTGCCATTGCATAGTCAATAGTTGCATAGTCAATAGTTGCACTCTGCATCTACAGCTTGGGTCAAATGATTGTTATCTAGAGACTGATAATTACAAGCTAGACTTTAGGATTCATTTCCATGTCAAATATGCTAAAATGTAACATGTAAAAATATTCATCATGGAACATCTTAAAGCAAGTTTTGGGGTACAAGATTAATAGAGAAAATAGGTCTCAAAGTTGGGAAATAGCTCCCTGGGCAGAATGCTTGTGGTGTGAATATGAGAACCTGGATTCAATCCCTGAACCTACACAAAAATCCTGTGTGATGGCACGCACCTGTGACCTCACTACGGGGTATGCAGGTGCAGGTAGATCCTTGGGCTCGCTGGCCAGCCAGCCTGCCCTATCACTGAATGCCAGGCCAGTGAGAGACCTTGTCCCAACCACAAGGTGGACAGTTCTTGAGGAATGACACACATGGTCATCTTCTGTCCTTCACATGTTCATGCATTCACAATAGGACACTCATGTACATATGCACAAATGTGACACGAAAGAAAGGAAGAGATTATATCTCACCATCAGCACTAATGGGAGCATCATGGGATGCAGCATCATGGGACACAGCATCATGGGACGTAGCCTCTGCTTTTCTGACCCATTTAGTGCAATATAAGGTGGGTAACAAGTTTTTCCCTGTTTCCCTTCTACTCCAGGCTCTTTGCCACTTTCTACCAGCTCATGGTGGAAGGAAGTGGCATACACACTCACACACAATCACTCACATACACACTCACATACACATACTCATACACACATACACACATACACACATACTCATACTCACACACAAATACACACACTCACACACATAGCCACACACATACACTCACACATACACAACTCATGTATACTCACACACATACCCACACACATACACACACTCACACATACACAACTCACATATACTCACACACATAGCCACACACATACACACATTCACACATACTCACACAATACACACTCACACATAGACACATAGATACACACACTCTCACACAAACTCACATATACACACCTGCACACATGCACACTTATGCACACATACATACTCATACATACACACACACTCACACATACTCGCACACACATATACATTCACACACATACACACACTCACATATATTCACACTCACACACAGACACAAACTCACATCCACACACACATTCATATACACACACACATACAAACTCACATCCACACACTCACACGCATACACATAGTTACACATACACACACTTACACACTCATACACACACACACACACACAGGACACCAAACACCTTGTGTTTCTCCAGACATTTATTAGGTTGCTTTTGTGACATCTGAAGAGCACAATTCCTTCTGTGGCTTCCTCTTCCTCTCCAAGATCACCTTTGAAGAATGGACCACATCTGGGCGAAGTACTTCTTCTAACAAAAACAAATTCATTTAGAATTGTCTGAATCTCCAAATCTCTCATTTCTACAAAAGTGCACTTCTTTTCTTTTAATAGAAAAGGACTTGAGAGTTACTGAAGTCATTTTGTAAAATGCGGAGACCCTTGGTCACTTCCATAGCTTGTGTTCTGCATGGGTACAGATCTAAAACAAGAGGTTGTAGCAAGTTCTGCCACTCAGTGTGGCTTGATCAATAAACACCCGTGGTTGGAGTTCCCTCAAAGACCCAAGGAAGATTTGCGCTCCTGGGCGAGGCACAGGAGGTGGCTGCCCCACCCAGGAACAAAGAGTGTCTATGTGTGAGTGTATATTGTGTGAGTATGTGTGAATGTGTGTATGTGTGTGGCTATGTGTGTGAGTGCAAAGAATGATGAGTCCGATGTGCATTGTCTTTGGTCCTGTCAACCCTCCCTGACATCCTAGACCTAAGGAGAAAGCAAGCAGGAAGCTTACCCTCACATATTCCTACTTCATGCCAAATCCGTTCTAGAAACATGTGAGGACTTATTAGCTCATCTTAGTCACTGAATGAAGTCTAATGACAGCCACTCTCTGATCCACAAATCTTTTGCTGCTTCTTTTTTGGTAGTAGCCCGTTTTCTGAAATACGTTGCCATCAAAAGACCAGCTGCTTAATGAGACAGGTAGGAAGCCTGTTTCCAAAGAGGTGGGTTCTTATCTCTTCACCATTTGCTAACGATTTCCTAGCCATGCAGTCACTTTCTCCCTGGGTGGCTCCTTTGACTTCATCAGGAAATGCTGCTCTTTGTTAATCTCACAATATGGCTTTCTTATCGACCCTTTCTACCCCTTGCTTTCCCTTTTCCCATCTTGCCTATTGTGTTCTGAGGAGATGAGCAAAATAAGATGTATTTACTGTATTGCCTTGAAAGAGAATGGTTGTCAAAATAACACCACTCCTGTGTCCCTCTCTGAAGTGCTTCATTGACAACAGCAAATGTTTGTTCTTGCTAAGGCTGCAAACCTGGCTCAGGCGAGATACACAAGAAACATTACTTAGCTCTCCACCAAATTATATCTAAAACCACCAAATTATATCTATTCCTGTTATCAAAATGTAAAAGAAATACCCAGACATTTCATAGGCTTTTTTGATACTGTAGAGATCTGGGAATGGGTCATTTTGATACTTAGGGTATGACACATACCCTGAGTTTGTCACATTTTTTTTTTATAGGAAACTTATTGGTTCCAATAAACTATACATCAGGGTCAGGTCACTTTTGCAACTGTTTCCAGGTGTTTTGTAGACAGCTTACAAGTAAGGAAATGTGACAATGGAAGAATCATTTCCTAGGTCATAATTTCTCCTTGTGGCAAATGGTTCTCTCTACCTGTCTGTTCCTGGAAGCATCTAGATTTTAGAGATTTATCTATCATTTGCTGTTTTATGAATATGGTTATCCTCTTTCACTGTTTATAGCAATGTTCCCATTATAGAGATGATGAGGAATCTCTGAGAGCAAATTCTGGACTCGGTTCTGGTCAGCTATGACTCATTTCCTGTGGGTTCAGATGCCTTCTCTGTAGAGTGAGACTGTTAGGTATTCATAGGAGGTCAATGGAGAGGAACACATCTAATCCCATAGTCCAGGGGCAGGAAGACACCAGACACTCCATAAATTTAGTAATTATTTTAATAACATCAGGATAGTGAACACAGGGGTAGATGTTTGTATAAAAATTATTATATAGGAAAGGAGATGGTGGTGGTGGTGGTGGTGGTGGTGGTGGTGGTGGTGGTGGTGGTGATGGTGACTAGTATCTTTGAGACCATGAACGGTGTTAGGGAAAGGCTTCTATTGTATTTACCAAAGAAGAAAAGGGGGGAATCTACTTTAAAATAGAGGAGATTCCCCAAAGAACACAGAGCTAAAATGAGTTGGACAAAATTACGCTGCTAATCCAATGACTGTAAAAGTTATTTTCATCTTCAGAGGGAAATAAAAGCTAATGCAATAAATGGTGGGGAAGTAAAATAACCTTGAAAGTCCCTATTAACTGACAAGTGTGTGATTAGAAAAGTCTTTAAAAATGACTTGGGAACTAGATCAGAGCTTTAGGGTAATGTTTGAGATCTGAAGGACATGAGAGGTCTTCAAAGCTTGGAGCATGGAACAGTGGTAGGATTTTGGCCCAGCATGTCCATGACCTGGCACTGGGAAAAAAGAGAAGAGAGAAAGAGGTCTGGAGGCATTTCGATTTGTAAAGTTCTCACTTTGCAATCAGAAGGACCTGGGTTTGATGTCTACTACCCGGATAAAGCAAACAAACAAACCTGAGCATAGTGACACATACTTGTAATCCCAGTGCTGGAGAGCCCGAGACGGGCACATCCCCAGGGCTTCCTGGCCAACCAACTCGGCAAGTTAGAGGAGGTCCCAAAAAATGTGGATGTCGAGGATATTCAAAGTTGTCTTCTAGGCTCCAGATATATGAACACACCTGTACCTATGCAATTTCCCTGCCACGTATTTTCCCTGCCACGTATTTTCCCTGCCACGTATTTCCCCTGCCACGTATTTTCCCTGCCACGTATTTTCCCTGCCATGCACATGCAAGCCAGGGGGAGCAAGGGAGGAAAGAGGGACAGGAGGGAGGAAAGAGGGACAGACAATGAGGAGAGAAAGTGAGAGAAGAGGAAAGACAGTGTGGAGGAAGCAGAGGAGGGAAAAGGAGAAGAGAGCACTTGCCAGGCATAGGTGTCTGCAGCCAAACCTGACAACCTACTTTCAATCCTTGAACTCAACATGGTGTATAGAGAAAACACTTCTCATGTTTGACCTCCAGGCACACACATGCCTTGGTAGGTCTGCAACTGTCTCACACACACACACACACACACACACACACACACACACACACACACGAAGGAAAAGAAAAAGAAAGAAATGTATTTAAGAAAGAACTTAGTCTTTATCCTGAGACCCCCCCCCCAAAGCAAGCAAATAGGACCCAAACAAACAGAGTGCTCAACGGTAAACAGGAAGTTAAATTCCATACCATCTCCCTCCCCACCTTCGTCTGCACACCCTCCTAAAGTAATACTGTCCATCACAGCAGGCAGATGAGGTGACCCAGACTGCAGAAGGAGGCAGACCTAGAGATGAGAGGCCATCATGGGAAGGCTCTCAGTTATGTCCATGAGCACCGCAGGACATCACCCCATCAGCACTGGCTGGGGGAGTTCTCATTTGATGAGAAAGCCACACAAAGACAGATCGGTGCTGCTGAGGAAAGCATTAGAGCTCAAGTGTTAATTTTCTTGGTGAAATCTTCACTCCATATGGGAATCATGGCGCTGACCTCAGAGAGCATGCTCAGACCCATGGGAGGATCCAGTCAGGGTCCTTTCTTTAGTCTTTCAGTGAAAGCAACCAATTTGTGAGAACCGTTGTACTTTGAGACATTCTACAAAAGGGCAGGGCAAGGTGGGGGAACAGTTGGATTTCTGAACAAATGAAACGAGTGAAGATCTGTCTCATAGGGTTCTCACTAACACTGAGAAATACTTTCAACAACAGCCATAGCCACTAGGGTGCTGTAATGACATGCCCCATTATAAAATGTAACAGTAAAGCAACGTAGGAGTGGAAACTTAACAATTGAACATTTAATGGCCACAATTACGGCAAAAGAATAATGAACCTATTAGACAGGAGAACGGGCAATTACTCCACAGCTTATTGGAATACAGCTGTGAAAAAGTAATACAGCCGCATACTTAAGAATGGTTATTAAAAGGGGGTAATGCATTCTGTTTACACCGACAGAAGCAATTTTTCTCCTGAAATGAAATGGCACTTTTTGGCTATCAGACATATGAACTCAGATATGATGAATCCCACTCTTTAAAGGTAATGCATTTTCAGATCTGCCTTTCTAGCTATAAATGATGTCTCCATAAGACCATAAGGGTAAGATCATTTTAGTGGAAGAAATGGAAGAAGATGTCAAAAACAGACTTAAAAACACTAAATAAATCACCTAAAGAAAGGGAGGGTAAATTTTAACTGATTCAAATGCCTGTGATAAATAAAGCCTGTACAAGTTCAACAACAAGAGCTGTCAAGAGGCGTTCTGAGCAGCGGGCGCTCTTTGGCTTCACTGTTTTGGTGTTCGGGAATGATGGGTGTGTCCCATTAAATCTTCAGTTGGAAATGCCATAAGCACAATTTGTGTGGGCAAATTCACCTGGCGATACATCCTTACACATTTAGCTATCAGAACCTAGGGAGTCAACCAAACAGGGGGTTATCTAGAAATGACCGTCCAGCCAAGTGGTCGAGCAGAGTACTGGACTGCCATTGAAGAGAAGGATGCCATCAGCCACTCTCGACAGGATGAAAGCTAGACTTAGTGAGGACCTTGACACCTGCCAGACTGATTTCAAAGAATATACATTCTTAATGTGGTGTCAATGTCTGGCCATTTTCAAGGCAAATTGGCAGAACATGAAACAGAAGTCTAAGCTATTCAGAATGCTTGAAAATCATGGTCTCTGGGAGGTTGTCCACCCATGGAGGACCAACTCAAGTCACCTACAGCAGAGGAAAAGTCCTTCATTTTGAGTCTTTACACAAGGAAAGGCCCACGGTTTACAGTAATGCCATGATTGGGGGACAGTCTTCTCTGTGAGAAAACTCCACTTGCTTTCCACTGTCCAGTCATCCTACATGGTATAATTAGGGTATAGTGATTGACTGTGAGCCTCAATTTAATATGGAAAATTCTGGTGAAGGAATGTTTCTGATGTTCCAGTCTGCTTTTTGTAACAGTTACCCACTCTCTAGAGCACTGGGTCTCAGCCATGCTAATGCTGTGACCCTTTCATTCAGTTCCCACATTCTGGTGATTCTCAACTATACAATTATTATGTTTCTTGCTACTTCATAACTATAATTTTGCTACGGTTATGAATTGTAACACAGGTATCTGATAGGCAGGCTATCTGACATGGGCACCCTAAAGAGGTCACATCCCACGGATTGAGAATGCTGCTCAAGAGCTTCATAGTTTGGAGGTCACAGACCTGTTCTGGGGAACTATGGATTCTCTAAATCATCACGCACACCCCCAAATGCACATACATAGTACTCTAATGAGCTGTCAGAGCTCTGTATCTAGCAGTAAGTCTGTATTTCTAGTCTGGGATTCATAAAAGTGGCCAGTATTAGCTTTTATGACCCTTTATCTGAATACAGTTTACATAACTGTCAATTCTCAAGCATTTGATTTAATAAAGTCAGTTGGAATGGAGAAATTTAACTAATTTGGTTAAAAATGATGGCAAATAATTACCCTAGCCTCCCTACCAAGTCAGATACCAATTGGTTTGGGTTTCATCTTCTCTCTCATCTCATGCACATGCTGATGGGGGGGGGGAGGGAAGCAGTGATCAACAAGACAAAGAGTGACTTGGACAGGAACAACTCCTAGTCATGAAAGCTTGACTGTCAGTCTCAAGGGGGAGAAGACTTGCAAGATTGGGAAATGTTTGTCCACACTTTTCTAAGGACTCAGTCTGACTTCTAAACCAACCTTCTCTCCATCAAGTTCAAGATAACAGGAAATGAGAACTCCAGCCTCTGGGAGGGAGCAATGCAAGTGGATAGTGAAGGTAGCCCTGGATGGGGTAACCATGGGTCCAGGGTTGCCTCTGCCTCTGTCCTGCTGGTCTCCGCACTGCTGCACATATTCCTTGGTCTTTTCTGTAGGTTCCTATGTGAACGTTGGTCTGCTCATTGTGGAAATACTTTGTATCTCTTCTACTTTATGATCCAGTTTGCTTTTAGACCTCCATCTCTTGATACAGCCTTTCCTGGGTCCTCCAATGAGCCTCTCTTCTTGCTTTGCACTTTCTCCACCAATGTCCTACCCAGTTTAAAATTCAATGAAAGAGCCTGGCAGAGGCCCTGGTGTAGAGCAGCTTGCAGCATCTGCTCCCTGCTCTCCTGGGCACCATGGAGGAAGGAAGGGGGAGACAGTAGCCCCTCGGGGAGGGCAGGGGAGGGTCGAGTGGGGAGATTGCTTCCTCAGTGTAAGCACAGAGGTACTGAAATGTGAACTTCTGGCTTCTTTTATCTGATCTTACAGATGGTTCAGCAAGAGGTGAGGAAGGCAGGTCAGAAAGAGGGTACCATCCCACGACTGTGCATGTGTGTGCTGTTTCAGACAGAACCTATTGTGAAGTGAAACACAGAGACTTTTTTGAAAATACCTCAATTACTTCATGAGGGAATGTAATTATATTACTCTGTGTGTATGTTAAATTTTCTACATTGTTAAGGGACAATATTTAATATATGTGTCATGATTTGTCACTTTATGTACCAATACCCGGAGGCTCAAAATAAAGGAAAGTAAAAAATGGGGGGGGGGAATAATCTATGTTTCTTTCTGTTTCAGAGAAGCTCTGAGGAAAGAGAGGAACAGAGGAAAGGACGGGGATGAAAGGTAAAACTGAGAAGTAACAGACAGACGCTTCTTTTGTGCGTGGATGAAGAGACATGGTCCGTGCTTCTTATTGATCTTTTTGCCCTTGGTTTCTCCTCTACCCCAAATACAATGGCCCTCATTTCCTAGTGCCCAGCTCTATCCTAATTAGCATGTGTGAATGAACGTATGCAGAAGAGACTGTGTTCCACAAGTTCCTAAAGGCTCTAACAGTCAGGCGCACAGTGCAAAGTTCCCTGATGCCAGGACTTCACGTAGTACCTTGCAAGGGTTTCTTCTATTGACAAACTCAGTGAGTTTTGAAAGCATGGAGCACTTTAGCATTCCTCTCCAGATATGCACAGCTATTCAACAAACAGCTCTGCTGCCCACGGCTTTCCCCAGAGACCATTTGGATAATGAATTGGCACCGTTCCCCCCGACTCATCTGTCCCAAATGTTTCATAGAAACGCTTGACTAGTCTAGAAACTTGAGCTTCTGATCCCAGGTCTGCTTTGCACCAGCTGAGTCGGTGCTTTGCTTTCACCTCAGAAAATATAAGGATTCAATTAGACAACAGTCTAAAGGATGTTGTGTGTATCTAAAGGTTAGGGTTTTGAGCCTTCGTTACCATCTATGACAGCGCTTACACCCTGAGATGCTGTGTCAGTCAGGCTGCCTGACAGAAGAAAGCCCATTGGATGGACACATACTCTTAAACTGACTTATACCATGGGGACTGCGTAGCTCAGCAATGTCTGTCTGCATGCTGGAAAGGTTGAGAACCACTGGCTACTCAGTGCATGGGACTAGACGCCTCAGGAATGCAAATGTAGAGTCTAGATTTCCGGAGAGTACCTCAATCTTCAGTCCATGTTGGAACCCAAACAAGCTCTGTGATATCAGCTGGTAATGAAGGACAGCTGCAGAGACAGACTCCCCAAGACACCGTGGGAAGGAATCAAAGCTTCCCAGCCCCCCACCGGCTTTTCCCTCATCTGGGCCAGTGTGAAGATTTCACCCACTCCAGGTGAGGGTCCTTTCACTTCAGCTAATCAATCCTCTCTGGAAAGATCCCAATAGATGTGTGTCTCCTAACTGAGTCCAGATCCAATCTCTTTGCTAATCAGGGCTGATTGTCACAGATGCACATGCCCAACCGATCCTGGGTGTTCAGGTGTGTGTGTATCCTACGTCAACAATTCTGAGGTAACCTTGCATCAGAAGCACACAAATGTGGACTCCCAGTTTTTCTGAACCCATCAGACGCTCCTTTTCACGTGGTATGTCAGTTCAGAGGAAGTGGGTCTATGGGGAAATTGAAGAACATATGCAAATCTGTGAGTATTGAGTAACGTGTGTGCAAGTTTCTCAGCAGAACCCAACCTTTCCCCAAGGTTATCATGATGAGATTCTTGGACGTCTGAACCTGGCCCTGGCCGGCCGCTGGAGACTGGGATTCCGTGCTTAGCCACACTTGGTCTCATTGCAGTGGAGTGTGCTGTAAGCACTGACCAGCTGTGTGTTTGCACTAGGAGGTGACTCCATGGGGAAGCGGCACAAACTATATTCCTCAAGAAGCAGATGTTGTTGACCAGAAGACATAAAAATCTGGCGAAGGAGGCACTTGCAACAGTGATTAATAGGAAATTATATTGCGGCTACATATCTCTGTGAACGTTTGCAGCCCATAGCTAATATCCAAGGCAAATATTTTGGATGTTGAATTGGCTCATAAATGCAGATATCAATAGGGTGATTGAAGCGTGGTTCTTAGCAAACACACATATCTAAAAGATAAAGCTGGCATTCTCTGAGTGAATGATGAAGGTTTGTTGATTGCCAACAGAAAACTTTTTTTAAAAAAATGGTAAAGAAAAATTGTTCAGAAGGAATCTGAACTTTAGGCAACGATGTCTTGTTGAAGAGAGAAATAAAAGAACAATATGTATTAATATTCAACATCATCTTTTTAACCTTTCCTTCGCTAGCATTTACTGTTCACATAGGAGAGCATAGCTTCGCATGTAATATAACATTTTCTCAGTTTTGTTTTTTTTTCTCTTTAGCAAGCCGGGAGAAGGCAACATACATCTTTTATAAACGCAACACAAAAATTCCTGCACTGGGGACCAGCTATAGTCTTTCAAACCTAAAGAATTAATCAGGCCCCTTATTTTTTTTCCTCACTTACTCTCCCTGTAGACTAACAGTGTGCTTATCACGACTGGCAAATCAATAATATTTAATGATGATTACATTAGCAACATTAATAACAGATTTTAATTCTTTTTGCAGCTAAATCAATTCCCTTGTGCAAGACAGAAATTATTTGTAATTGCACATTGACTCACAAAATTTTCCAATTATTTCAGCACAGACTTTTCATACTTCCACAGCGACACAGTAAATAAATAAGGTCTCTGAACTTGACAACTCAGACTATCCCCTCTCACCTCCTACATTCATAACTCTTTGATCTTAGCCATAAGCAGTGAGCCTAGAGGGTCTGGGGATTTGAACCTTCCCTTGCCAGGTTCCACAGAACAACATCGCCAGCAGCACTTAGGTGGTGGTCGGACTTTACTTCTTACTGTTTCCTGTCTAGTGTTTTGCTAATTCTGGTCTGTGTTTCTAGCTTTTCTTTGAGTCTGTACAGAGCACTGTCACGGTGTTTACCAAGATCCAAATTCAGTAAGCAAAAGGCACACTGCCTGTTTGAGAAGCGGTCCTCCAAAGTGTGTCTCGGTCACTAGCCTTATTTCCATCTTGCAACCCAGGAGTCTCAGAATCCTTTGCTTCTAGGCTCTTGGTTGGAAGACAGGGTTGGAGTGTGTACAAGAAGAACCGCTCTGTTGGCCTCTGCTCAGATCTGCTCAGAAAGATCAGCTTAGGAGACTGCTCTACTGTGGAAGGACAGGAATTAGTCACATGCTAGGTCTTAGAGGGCGGAAAAACCCTAGTGGAGCTCAGACCTTGGGAGGACTGACATTGTCAACGATAGCCTAAGAAACGTGGGGAGACATGTTCTTTTTTGGGGGAGGAGGGAAATCTCAAGCACACCAAAATAAAACAAAGAAACCACACCTTCTACTAAAGATAGCATAGGGCTCTGGGATTAATGTGTCCTAGATTCAATATCAACACTTCTGACATTACTAAAATATCACCATTACAATAACACATCCTCAGAATTTTCCTAAGTTTCTAACCAACAACGTCTGCTCCCCCAAACTCTTTGTTGAACCAGAGTCAGGTTGGCAGCATCCACCAGCTTCCCATCCTTCACGGGTTAGCTGACAGGGCTCCCGGAACAATATTATTTTCCTACAGGGGGCTTTTCTACAGCATATAAACATCGCTGGGCAGCAGCAGGCAGGGCTGAACTCTTCCCTTTTTGGCTCTGCCCAGTCGGCTGGTGTGTGAGAAATGGTTCTGGGTCTGCGGTCTCTGAGGAAATTACCCAGTTGTATAAGTGTAACCTCTCTATTCCCGTTTGGGTGGAGGTGACTTCTGATCCCCCTGTGTTTGAGGCTTATTCCTTTCCCACACTATGATTCAGTGCCGGGGTACATACCTAGTAAGGCACCTCTTCTTCAGTTTATATCACAGTGGGTACCTCAAGACCCCCGTGCTTTCAACTCGGGGACCCCAAGTTACACTGTAGGATCAGTGCCATCAGGGACCCCCAAGCTACACTGTAGGAGCAGCACCACGCAGATCATGGAAAGGAACTGTGTCTGAGAACATCGTATCAGGATGTCTTTGGGTCTCTAGCATGTGCCTCATTTCCACCTGTAGCTTCCTGGAAGAACCAAGTGATGTGCCAGATCCAGGTGCAGGCAATGGGAATGTTCCGTAGCGGTCATTCTAGCAGGAAAATAACAGCAAACAAAAACCCAAAGCAGACAAGTCATGTCTGGTCACAACAGCCGTACCCATTAAACAGACGCAGTATTTAAACATTAGACAGCTATACCCAGAACACATAACACGTCAAGGGAATGTACAAACTCTACTCATCATATACAGGCATGTATTTTATTTATAAGTTGTTGACTGTTTGCTGAGAGCTGCCACATACAGACTGGGTAGTAGAAACAGAAAAGAAGTAGAATTTTGTTTGTTTGAATGTTGCCATCCCATGTGTGGCCTCTGCTGTGATTTGAGTTGGTTTTGTTCTTTCAAAACCTCATCTTTTGGGACTTGGCCCTGTGGGTAGCCGTACCGGACAGTGATAGAATTTTGAAGACTCGAGGCTTAGTGACAGACACATCCTTCAGGGACATGTCCTCAGAAGGTGTTCAGGTACTTCCTGTGGCTGCTTCTCCTTAGCTGTAAAGATAAAATCAACGTCTAAAAGTCTCAGCCAGGCACCTGCACCTCTACCCACCCCAGTGCTTCACTTTTTCTCGGTCCGGGTCCTCCCTTCCCGTGCGCATGGTCATCCCCATCCACCATGGCTGGGCACAGGTAAGGCAGCCTTTACCAGAATGAGCTGAGCCAGTATCACGGCCTTGAAGCTCTGAGACCCAGCCAACAAACTTTTTATTTATAAAGTCAGTGCTTCAAGCATTTCATTATAACAATGAAAAACCGGTTAATATGTTTAATTTAATGTGTTTGTTAGCAATGTTGGGTTGTTTACCTGAAATTTTTAGTAAGGCAGAAAATCTAAAATATTATACATTGAGGATTTTGATTAACATAAAAAAACGCATCACTCTGCCTAGATTTTTAACATAAATCAGACATTCACACATCCTTGGATGCATTGGCTGAAATATAGCTCGTCTTTCCAACATAAACTCCATCAACTATGTGCTTTTTACAACCTTTTCAGTAACTTTTCCCTTAAAATAAAGCAGCAAATTTCAAACTCTGTCTTTTAAGATTGTCTCTCCTACATCCACTTTGACATCTAATTTGACAGTCATTTCTTAAAAGTATGCAATTCAATGGCTTTAATACATCCATGCAATTGTACAACTCTCTCTACAACCCAATTTTAGAAATTCCATTACTCCCTGAAGAAGCCCTGCAGGCATTAGCAGCCACCTTGCCCTGCCTCCTGCCCTGGCCCCGCCCCTGCCTCCTGCCCTGGCCCCGCCCCTACCTCCTGCCCTGGCTCCCAGCAGCTAATTTGCTCCCATGAATTCACCTATTCTGCCATCTTTTAACCCCAGATCTCTAACACTGAATGTCTATGTAGTTGCTACAGTTCATTGCAGCCAAAAGCCTCGTAGATAATACAATTATGATTTTTTAATGTTCTGTTTGGTTATGTTGTCTTTTTCTTTCTCTGATTTTTGTCTCTTTCAGGACCTATTTTTGGACTAACAAATGAAGCATATTTGCCATTGTACTGGCTAGTTTTGTGTCAACTTGACACAAGCTGGAGTTATCACAGAGAAAGGAACTTTAGTTGGGGAAGTACCTCCACAAGATCTAGCTGTAAGGCATTTTCTCAATTAGTGATCAAGGGGGAAAGGCCCCTTGTGGGTGGGACCATCCCTGGGTTGGTAGCCTTGGGTTCTATAAGAGAGCAGGCTGAGCAAGCCAGGGGAAGCAAGCAAGCCAGTAAAGAACATCCCTCCATGGCTTCTGCATCAGCTCCTGCTTCCTGCCCTGCTTGAGTTCCAGTCCTGACTTCCTTTGGTAATGAACAGCAATGTGGAAGTGTAAGCTGAATAAACCATTTCCTCCCCAACTTGCTTCTTGGTCATGATGTTTGTGCAGGAATAGAAACCCTGACTAAGACAGCCATTTATAACATGTTGTTTTGAAGTATGTATGTACTGAAGAAGGGCCACACTGAGTTTGGTTATGGATATCTTACCATGTGAGAAGACTGTACTTCATGATTCTAAGGACCATTGCTGTCACCATGCCCTGGACTAGATCCCTGGGCAAATTCTAAGTCACTGGCATCTCTCCAACTTCTCACTCCACCATTCTGCCTTACTTCTAAGAATTAAACCTTTTAGGCTAGGCATGATGGTGTAAGCCTTTAACCCCAGCAGAGAGGGAGCCAGAGGCAGGTAGATTTCTGTGAGTTCAAGGCCAGCCTGGTCTACAGAGAGTTCCAGGAAGCTCTGGAAGAAAGGAAAGAAAAGAAAAGAAAAACAGAATTAAGCATTTTAAGTTCTACACATGTGTAAGATTGTGTGATATTTGGATCTCATAACATTGTTTATTTTGCCTAAAATGTTAAGGCTCACCCATGTTGTTATATAAGACAATTTCTTAGTCTAAATAATATTACATTTACATAATGTTACTTATGTATAAATAATTTTACAATAATAAATAATTTATAATAAGTATTTGTAAATAATTTATAGATGACAAAAATAAAAACAAAGGATTGAAATAAGCATAAAAAAAGAGGAGGCTAGAGAGATGTCTCAGCTGTTTAGGATACATATATATGAGGATAGATGGATGGATGGAAGGATACATAGATAGATAGATGAGTATATATATAATATTATGTATATATAAACTTCTAGCTTCATGTTCTCCTCCCTCAATTCTTGGTCTTGTTTCTAGGCTGGTCCTTCTGCCTCAGGTTCCTGTGCTAGGCTGTGCACCATCTTCTTTGTCCATCACTTGATGTGCACATAGCTTGATTCCACACATCAATGATGAATCATGTTACAGTGGACATTGTAGATAAGAAATTTCTTATTCTGATGAAGATTTTTCTAAGACACTGATATTTCATTTTAATGATGGTGTCGATAAAATCAATTTGTCTATTTACAGGTAAGCAGTATGTCTCTATTACTAAACTTTAAAAACACTGTGTTGCTTGTACACAAGAGGTCTCAGTAAGTTTCACATTTTACCATACTACCAATATTACCTCCTCTCTTTAGGTAACTTGGGGGGAAATGCTTTTTTTTTTACCTTATGTATGTGTCTATGAGTGCCTATACGGATGTGTGTACACACATTTGTGCAGGTATCAGCAAAGGCCAGAAGAGAGCATTGGATACCTTGGAGGTGGACTTAACAGGCGCTTATAAACTGTTGTAAATGCTGGAACTGAGCTCTGTCCATCACTACTGAGCAGCAAGTATAGCCAGTTCAGCCATCTCCCCACCACCTCAGTGTGAGGTTTATATCAGTCCTTTCTTTTATTCTTGTATTGTTTTACTAGAGGTTTATTTCTTAAAAGCGGTCTCTTTATTTTCTTTTCTTTACATTTTTGCGCAAATCCATTCAACTATCTTTTCCCAAAGTAGTCTTTTCAGTGTTCTCTCTTTTTTTTTTTAATATTTTTATTACATATTTTCCTCAATTACATTTCCAATACTATCCCAAAAGTCCCCCATAGCGCCCCCCACTTCCCTACCCACCCATTCCCATTCTTTTGGCCCTGGCATTCCCCTATATTGGGGCATATAAAGTTTGCAAGTCCAATGGGCCTCTCTTTCCATTGATGGCTGACTAGGCCATCTTTCGATACATATGCAGCTAGAGACAAGAGCTCCAGGGTTCTGGTTAGTACATCATGTTGTTCCAACAATAGGGTTGCAGATCCCTTTAGCTCCTTGGGTACTTTCTCTAGCTTCTCCATTGGGAGCCCTGTGATACATCCAATAGCTGACTGTGAGCATCCACTTCTGTGTTTTCTAGGCCCCTGCATAGTCTCACAAGAGACAGCTATATTTGGGTCCTTTCAGCAAAATCTTGCTAGTGTATGCAATGGTGTCAGCGTTTAGAAGCTGATTATGGGACGGATCCCTGGATACAGCAGTCTCTAAATGGTCCATCCTTTTATCACAGCTACGAACTTTGTCTCTGTAACTCCTTCCCTGGGTGTTTTGTTCCCAATTCTAAGAAGGTCCACAGTGTCCACACTTTGGTCTTCATTCTTCTTGAGTTTCATGCGTTTATCAAATTGTATCTTATATCTTGGGTATCCTAAGTTTTGGGCTAATATCCACTTATCAATGAATACATATTGTGTGAGTTCTTTTGTGATTGTGTTACTTCACTCAAGATGATGCCCTCCAGGTCCATCCATTTGGCTAGGAATTTCCAGTGTTCTCTTTTTAGTGTGTAATACCTAACACAATATAACTGCTATGTGAACACAGAAATAAGGAAATAAAGACATGACGCGCCCCTGCCCCTGCCCCTACCCCTGCCCCTCCTGCCCCTGCCCCTCCTGCCCCTGCCCCTCCTGCCCCTGCCCCTCCTGCCCCTGCCCCTCCTGCCCCTGCCCCTCCTGCCCCTGCCCCTGCCCCTGCCCCTGCCCCTGCCCCTGCCCCTGCCCCTGCCCCTTTGCAGACTGTACCCTCCTGCTCTGTGGTTCCCTAGTCCTTCCATGGATGATTGCTGGTGACCATTTATTTAGGCAATTTCTAATATTTCATACTCAAAACATGTCACAATCCATCCATTCTGCTCCTGATGAAAAGAATGGGTAGTTTCTAGGTTGCCACTGTGAGAACACTTGCTTATTCCTTAGAGCTGAACAAGAAGTCGTTTTGCTGTTATCTAAAAGTGGAATTGAAATATGACGTCATAGGTGATGGGCATGTCCAAATTCAGTTTGCAACAATAACTTTCCAAAGAGGTCTACCAACTTATAATCCTGTCAGTGATATATGAGAATTCTCTTTGTTCTCACAATTATCAACATGAATTTTCCTGTTAGTTTTTGGTGGGAGTAATAGTACCTCTCTGTTAAACAAGGTGGTATTAGATACCTTTTAGCCAGCTTCAAGATTCTTATTTCACCTCCCTGATTGTATATCTCAGTGAACAGTTTCCATTCTATCAGATGACTTCGTTTAGTTTGAACATTAAATTTCTGTCTTGCTTAAGAAAACTTTACTTGTGCAAAGGTCATAAGGGACTTTCCCCACATTCTACATCCACAGTATAACATTCTTCTTTCACGGATGAATATCTATATTATCTGGGATTGCCTTGTGCGCCTTTCTTGAGTTAAATGTCCCACTTCACTATTTATCCAGCAAAAACCCAGTTGCCATGGTGCCTTTATTATCCATCCATTATGGAGTCACTCATCCCCAATGTCTGTTCTCTGGCACTGCAGCTGTCTGGCGATACCAAGCATCCTGAAGGCACTGCTTGACAAAGTTCTGGTGCTTGGACAACCGGACTGACCCTTCACTGCCCTTGGTGAATGTTTGCTACACACCTTTTGTTCTACTTAAGTTTCTCACTGTCAAAGGCCTCTCTCTGAGTGCTAGAGCCAGGATCACAAAAAGCTAGTGTAAACAAGAATGAAATTAATGAAAGTTCCCCAGAAAAAAAAAAAAAACGTTTATGCAGAAAATTGAGTCTTTCCTAAGAACTTATTGCTTAAATAAACATTTAGATCATTAATGAGTATTGTTAGAAAGCATGAGGTAGAGGATTTGAGAAAAATTATTAAAGGAGAAAAACTTAGGGAAATACTAGAAGCTGACAAACTGTAATTGAATTTAATTTAACTGTAATTGTCTTTAACGTTCAACTTTAGAAACAAGGAACTTGTATGAATGGGAAGAGATTTTGATCATATAGTTTAGGACAAGCCTTGGTACCTTCCTGAAGGCAAAAGCAAGCAGTTGTAAGAATCCTGATGTTCTGTTCTTTACAGAATTGTAATAAAGATAGGAATCCTACTGAAACAAGGGTTCATGACAGAGACACAGAGGAAGACATCCTAGCTCAGTGAACTGCCTGCCTTCCTGAACAGTCTTGTCAGACCAGAACGTTACAGACAGACAGCCTTTGCTTAAGCAAGGGGCTGCACAATATTTTAAGAATCAAAGAAAAAGGATGGTGATCTTATGACAGATATAAAAGAATTATAGAAGAAGGAAAGGAAGAATTAAGTAAGGGTCAGATTGAACTTTTGTAAAAAGCCAAGTTTGATATAACAGGTAGTAGGAAATAACTCTTGATCTATTAACCTTATGCCAAACTGAAACAGAAACAAATTCGAATACTATCATCCTGTCTAACATTTATGTAACCGTAGGCTTTACAACACCAGTCTTTTTTTTTAATTTTTTAATTTTTAATATTTTTATTACATATTTTCCTCAGTTACATTTCCAATGCTATCCCAGAAGACCCCCATAGCGCCCCCCAACTTCCCTACCCACCCATTCCCATTCTTTTGGCCCTGGCATTCCCCTATATTGGGGCATATAAAGTTTGCAAGTCCAATGGGCCTCTCTTTCCAGTGATGGCCGACTAGGCCATCTTTCGATACATATGCAGCTAAAGACAAGAGCTCCGGGGTTCTGGTTAGTACATCATGTTGTTCCAACAATAGGGTTGCAGATCCCTTTAGCTCCTTGGGTACTTTCTCTAGCTTCTCCATTGGGAGCCCTGTGATACATCCAATAGCTGACTGTGAACATCCACTCCTGTGTTTGCTAGGCCCCCGCATCGTCTCACAAGAGACAGCTATATTTGGGTCCTTTCAGCAAAATCTTGCTAGTGTATGCAATGGTGTCAGCGATTAGAAGCTGCTTATGGGATGGATCCCTGGATACAGCAGTCTCTAAATGGTCCATCCTTTCATCACAGCTACGAACTTTGTCTCTGTAACTCCTTCCCTGGGTGTTTTGTTCCCAATTCTAAGAAGGGGCACAGTGTCCACACTTTGGTCTTCGTTCTTCTTGAGTTTCATGCGTTTAGCAAATTGTATCTTATATCTTGGGTATCCTAAGTTTTGGGCTAATATCCACTTATCAGTGAATACATACTGTGTGAGTTCTTTTGTGATTGTGTTACTTCACTCAAGATGATGCCCTCCAGGTCCATCCATTTGGCTAGGAATTTCATAAATTCATTCTTTTTAATAGCTGAGTAGTACTCCATTGTGTAAATGTACCATAATTTCTCTATCCATTCCTCTGTTGAGGGACATATGGGTTCTTTCCAGCTTCTGGCTATTATAAATAGTGCTGCTATGAACATAGTGGAGCATGTGTCCTTCTTACCGGTTGGGACATCTTCTGGATATATGCCCAGGAGAGGTATTGCTGGATCCTCCGGTAGTACTATGTCCAATTTTCTGAGGAACCGCCAGACTGATTTCCAGAGTGGTTGTACAAGCTTGCAATCCCACCAACAATGGAGGAGTGTTCCTCTTTCTCCACATCCTCGCCAGCATCTGCTCTCACCTGAATTTTTGATCTTAGCCATTCTGACTGGTGTGAGGTGGAATCTCAGGGTTGTTTTGATTTGCATTTCCCTGATGATTAAGGATGTTGAACATTTTTTCAGGTGCTTCTCTGCCATTCGGTATTCCTCAGGTGAGAATTCTTTGTTCAGTTCTGAGCCCCATTTTTTAATGGGGTTATTTGACTTTCTGGAGTCCACCTTCTTGAGTTCCTTATATATATTGGATATTAGTCCCTTATCTAATTTAGGATAGGTGAAGATCCTTTCCCAATCTGTTGGTGGTTTTTTTGTCTTATTGATGGTGTCTTTAGCCTTGCAGAAGCTTTGCAGTTTCATGAGGTCCCACTTGTCAATTCTCGATCTTACAGCACAAGCCATTACTGTTCTATTCAAGAATTTTTCCCCTGTGCCCATATCTTCAAGGCTTTTCCCCACTTTCTCCTCTATAAGTTTCAGTGTCTCTGGTTTTATGTGAAGTTCCTTGATCCACTTAGACTTGACCTTAGTACAAGGAGATAGGAATGGATCGATTCGCATTCTTCTACATGTTAAAAACCAGTTGTGCCAGCACCATTTGTTGAAAATGCTGTCTTTCTTCCACTGGATGTTTTTAGCTCCCTTGTCGAAGATCAAGTGACCATAGGTGTGTGGGTTCATTTCTGGGTCTTCAATTCTATTCCATTGGTCTATTTGTCTGTCACTATACCAGTACCATGCAGATTTTATCACAATTGCTCTGTAGTAGAGCTTTAGGTCCGGCATGGTGATTCCACCAGAGGTTCTTTTATCCTTGAGAAGAGTTTTTGCTATCCTAGGTTTTTTGTTATTCCAGATGAATTTGCAGATTGCACTTTCTAATTCGTTGAAGAATTGATTTGGAATTTTGATGGGGATTGCATTGAATCTGTAGATTGCTTTTGGCAAGATAGCCATTTTTACAATGTTGATCCTGCCAATCTATGAGCATGGGAGATCTTTCGATCTTCTGAGATCTTCTATAATTTCTTTTTTCAGAGACTTGAAGTTTTTATTATACAGATCTTTCACTTTCTTAGTTAGAGTCACGCCAAGATATTTTATATTATTTGTGACTATTGAGAAGGGTGTTGTTTCCCTAATTTCTTTCTCAGCCTGTTTATTCTTTGTGTAGAGAAAGGCCATTGATTTGTTTGAGTTAATTTTATATCCAGCTACTTCACCGAAGCTGTTTATCAGGCTTAGGAGTTCTCTGGTGGAATTTTTAGGGTCACTTATATATACTATCATATCATCTGCAAAAAGTGATATTTTGACTTCATCTTTTCCAATTTGTATCCCTTTGATCTCCTTTTGTTGTCGAATTGCTCTGGCTAGGACTTCAAGTACAATGTTGAATATGTATGGAGAAAGTGGACAGCCTTGTCTAGTCCCTGATTTTAGAGGGATTGCTTCAAGCTTCTCACCATTTACTTTGATGTTGGCTACTGGTTTGCTGTAGATTGCTTTTATCATGTTTAGGTATGGGCCTTGAATTCCTGATCTTTCCAAGACTTTTATCATGAATGGGTGTTGGACCTTGTCAAATGCTTTTTCCGCATCTAAGGAGATGACCATGTGGTTTTTGTCTTTGAGTTTGTTTATATACTGGATTACGTTGATGGATTTCTGTATATTGAACCATCCCTGCATCCCTGGGATGAAACCTACTTGGTCAGGATGGATGATTGTTTTGATGTGTTCTTGGATTCGGTTAGCAAGAACTTTATTGAGGATTTTTGCATCAATATTCATAAGGGATATTGGTCTGAAGTTTTCTATCTTTGTTGGGTCTTTTTGTGGTTTAGGTATCAGAGTAATTGTGGCTTCATAGAATGAGTTGGGTAGAGTACCTTCTGTTTCTATTTTGTGGAATAGTTTGTGAAGAACTGGGATTAGATCTTCTTTGAAGGTCTGATAGAACTCTGCATTAAACCCATCTGGTCCTGGGCTTTTTTTAGTTGGGAGACTATTAATGACTGCTTCTATTTCTTTCGGGGATATAGGGCTGTTTAGATCATTAACCTGATCTTGATTCAACTTTGGTACCTGGTATCTGTCTAGGAACTTCTCCATTTCATCCAGGTTCTCCAGTTTTGTTGAGTATAGCCTTTGGTAGAAGGATCTGATGGTGTTTTGGATGTCTTCAGGATCTGTTGTTATGTCTCCTTTTTCATTTCTGATTTTGTTAATTAGGATGCTTTCCCTGTGCCCTCTAGTGAGTCTGGCTAAGGGTTTATCTATCTTGTTGATTTTCTCAAAGAACCAGCTCCTTGATTGGTTGATTCTTTGAATAGTTCTTCTTGTTTCCACTTGGTTGATTTCGCCCCTGAGTTTGATTATTTCCTGCCGTCTACTCCTCTTGGGTGAATTTGCTTCCTTTTGTTCTAGTGCTTTTAGGTATGTTGTCAAGCTGCTAATGCGTGCTCTCTCTAGTTTCCGTTTGGAGGCACTCAGAGCTATGAGTTTTCCTCTTAGAAGTGCTTTCATTGCGTCCCATAAGTTTGGGTATGTTGTGGCTTCATTTTCATTGAACTCTAAAAAGTCCTTAATTTCTTTCTTTATTACTTCCTTGACCAAGGTATCATTGAGAAGAGTGTTGTTCAGTTTCCACGTGAAGGTTGGCTTTCTATTATTTATTTTGTTATTGAAGATCAGCCTTAGTCCATGGTGATCTGATAGGATGCATGGGACAATTTCAATATTTTTGTATCTGTTGAGGCCTGTTTTGTGACCAATTATGTGGTCAATTTTGGAGAAGGTACCATGAGGTGCTGAGAAGAAGGTATATCCTTTTGTTTTAGGATAGAATGTTCTGTAGATATCTGCCAGATCCATTTGATTCATAATTTCTGTTAGTTTCACTGTGTCCCTGTTTAGTTTCTGTTTCCATGATCTGTCCATTGGTGAAAGTGGTGTGTTGAAGTCTCCCACTATTATTGTATGAGGTGCAATGTGTGCTTTGAGATTTACTAAAGTTTCTTTAATGAATGTGGCTGCCTTTGTATTTGGAGCATAGATATTCAGGATTGATAGTTCCTCTTGGAGGATTTTAACTTTGATGAGTATGAAGTGTCCCTCCCTGTCTTTTTTAATGACTTTGGGTTGGAAGTCAATCTTATCAGATATTAGAATGGCTACTCCAGCTTGTTTCTTCATACCATTTGCTTGGAAAATTGTTTTCCAGCCTTTCATTCTGAGGTAGTGTCTATCTTTTTCTCTGAGATGAGTTTCCTGTAAGCTGCAAAATGTTGGGTCTTGTTTGTGTAGCCAGTTTGTTAGTCTATGTCTTTTTATTGGGGAGTTGAGTCCATTGATATTAAGAGATATTAAGGAAAAGTAATTGTTGTTTCCTGTTATTTTTGTTGTTAAAGTTGGCATTCTGTTCTTGTGGCTGTCTTCTTTTAGGTTTGTTGAGGGATTACCTTCTTGTTGTTTCTAGGGCGTGGTTCCTGTCCTTGTATTGGTTTTTTTCTGTTATTATCCTTTGAAGGGCTGGATTCGTGGAGAGATAATGTGTGAATTTGGTTTTGTCGTGGAATACTTTGGTTTCTCCATCTATGTTAATTGAGAGTTTGGCTGGGTATAGTAGCCTGGGCTGGAGTTTGTGTTCTTTTAGTGTCTGTATAACATCCGTCCAGGATCTTCTGGCTTTCATAGTCTCTGGTGAGAAATCTGGAGTAATTCTGATAGGCTTGCCTTTATATGTTACTTGGCCTTTTTCTCTTACTGCTTTTAGTATTCAGTCTTTATTTAGAGCATTTGTTGTTCTGATTATTATGTGTCGGGAGGTATTTCTTTTCTGGTCCAGTCTATTTGGAGTTCTGTAGGCTTCTTGTATGTTCATGGGCATCTCTTTCTTTAGATTTGGGAAGTTTTCTTCTATAATTTTGTTGAAGATGTTTGCTGGTCCTTTGAGTTGAAAATCTTCATTCTCATCCACTCCTATTATCCGTAGGTTTGGTCTTCTCATTGTGTCCTGTATTTCCTGGATGTTTTGAGTTAGGATCTTTTTGCATTTTACATTTTCCTTGATTGTTGTGCCGATGTTCTCTATGGAATCTTCTGCACCTGAGATTCTCTCTTCCATCTCTTGTATTCTGTTGCTGATGCTCGTATCTATGGTTCCAGATTTCTTTCCTAGGGTTTCTATCTCCAGTATTGCCTCATTTTGGGTTTTCTTTATTGTGTCTACTTCCCTTTTTAGGTCTAGTATGGTTTTGTTCATTTCCATCATCTGTTTGGATGTGTTTTCCTGTTTTTCTGTAAGGACTTCTACCTGTTTCATTATGTTATCCTGTTTTTCTTTAAGGATTTGTAACTCTTTAGCAGTGTTCTCCTGCAATTCTTTAAGGGATTTTTGTGCTTCCTCTTTACTGTCTTCTACCTGTTTACCAGTGTTCCTTTGTATTTCTTTAAGTGTGTTATTAAAGTCCTTCTTGAAGTCCTCTACCATCATCATGAGATATGCTTTTAGATCCGTGTCTAGCTTTTCCGGTGTGTTGGGGTGCCCTGGACTGGGCAAAGTGGGAGTGCTGGGTTCTGATGATGGTGAGTGGTCTTGGTTTCTGTTAGTAAGATTATTACATTTACCTTTCGCCATCTGGTAATCTCTGGGGTTAGTTGTTGTCGTTGTCACTGTTTAAAGATTGGAGCAGAAGCTGTGTTCCACTCACCAGCAGTCTCAAACTCCTGTGGCGGGGGTCGTGGGTAGCTGGCGGGTGTCAGCCGACCCTGCGCTCTAGCTACCCCAGTGCTGGTCCTGCCGGAAGAGGCCTGTGGTCCTACTCAGGCAGGTTTTCTGCTTCCCTAACTAATGCAGTCTCAGGTCCCGCACGCAATTGGATTGGAGCAGAAGCTGTGTTCCACTCACCAGGACTCTTAAGATCCTGTGGCTGGTGTTGTGGGTAGCTGGCGAGTGTCAGCCAACCCTGAGCCCTAGCTACCCCGGCGCTTTTCTGACCGGAGAGGCTTGTGGCCCTACTCAGGCCGGATTTCTGCCTCCCCAACCAAAGCAGTCTCAGGTCCCGCGTGATTGGACTGGAGCAGAAGCTGTGTTCCACTCACCAGCAGTCTCAAAATCTTGTGGCGGGGGTCGTGGGTAGCTGGTGGGTGTCAGCCGACTCTGCGCTCTAGCTACCCCAGTGCTGGTCCGGCCGGAAGAGAGACACAACACCAGTCTTAAGGAAGAAGATATTGAGTGTAAAGAAAATTGATTTTATCATAATGTTAATTTTCAGTTCTCATAAAAATTGTTTGCTTGCTTTGTTCTCCTTTCGATATTCTTATGTAATCAAGGACGACTTCAGAAGAAAATGTGTTTTGAAAAGCTGTGTAATCAATGAGTAAACTTTCTGAGGAAATGATTTTTATGTATAAATAAAGGCTGTGAGAAACACAGGTTGTCAGAGTAGGAGAAGCCATGCCATGATGTGCTCCATCTCTGACCTGACTGTCATGAAACAGATGATGTCCTGTGTCTGATCCATCCTTCGCCCGCCCTTGCATCCACCCTTCTGCCCTCAGCCAAGGCTGGGCCCCGGCAGGTTTCTATGCAAAGTATACTTGCTAATACTTGCTAATAGATTCCTTTCCTGTTCTCCTGGGTGACCTTCTCCTGAGTCAACAGGAGATTTTCCCTACCATTTTATAATTATTTCTTGATATCTGGTATGAAACTTTCTCAAATGTCAGTACATGGAAAAGAGGCAACTGGATGACACCCATAAATATGATGTCACTCTCCATTCTCTTCTTATATTCAAGGTCTGTTTTATGATCCTTGAAAGTCTCTTTGTATATTTTCTTAATTACATACTGGTTACCATGTATATATATATTCATTATATTGCCATATACCTCATATGTTAAATATATGTAAATCTGTTTCTTTTGCTGATATGTAGAAATGCTATATACATTTATTCTAATAACCGCATAGAATATTTTAGTAATCTATACAGAGAATAACAAAATTGCTTTAAAATTACAACATTTCTTTTTGGTGTCATCCATATAATTATAATTATAATTAATGTACTTTTTTCTATCTGTAAACATAGCAGGTTGCGTTTATTACTTAGCTTGCTTTCTATTGTCATGATAAAGACTATAGCCAAGAGCAAATCGATAATGACTATATGATAAAGACTATAGCCAAGACTGCACTGAGAGAGAATCCGTTTGTTTGGTTGAACACTCTGATGAGGAAAGTCAGGGTAGGAACATAAGCAGGACCCTGGAGGCAGGAGCTGAAGCAGAGGCCACAGAGGGTGCTGCTTCCTGGCTTGCTCCTCGTTCCTGGCTTGCTCCTGGTGGCGTGCTCAGCCTGCTTTCTTATCCAGGACCACCAGCCCAGGGATGGCTTCACACATAGCAAACACTAATCAAGAAAATGTCTCCCAGATTTGCCTACAGGCCAGTGTGATGGAGGCATTTTCTCAGTTGGAGTTCCTCTTCCTGGATGACTCAAGCTTTGGTCAAGTTGACAAGGAAAAAAACACCTTACTAGTATAAATGTGAAGTCAAACCTTGATTTTTTTATTTTTTTGCAGAACATAAGTATAAGTTGCTTATGAAAACCATTCATAATTACCACCTGCAACTGACTGTCTCAGGCATATCAAGGGGGCATTTTCTCAGTTAATGATTGATGTGGGAGGGCCACGCCCACTTGGGTCGTGCCACCCCCTCAGCACATGGTCCTGGCTTGCCTGAGAAAGGCCACTGGGGAAGCTAGGGCAACAGTTAGCATAATTTAGTAGCCTTACACCCGCTTCCATAAGACACATGAGCAGTTTTCCTTCTGTGCCTTCACTGTAGACCTTGGTATCTGAATCATATATACCAGGTTTACTAAGGAAAGCAGGAAGTGCTTCTTTTAACTACTGTAAAAGTAATTTTTATAGAATCGAATAATTCATCGTTTTTGGCATTTGACTGCAGTGCCAGTAAAGCCAGCCGGAAACTCTGACTGTTTATGAATGGCGATGTGGCCATTCCGTTATTCCGTTTTCTTATCTGGGACCCAGTTTTGAAAGTTCCAGTTGTCTGCAGGCTTCCTTGTCTCGGGCTTCAGACTTTAGTTTCTGGCGTAAAGTTGACCTTAAGTTGGAGACAATCTTTCCTCCATGATAAATATGATACATTTTGCATTGTTTTGATTTTATTTATTTTTTGTAAGGAGCTGCCCTCACATTCGCCATTACAAGATGGCGCTGATGGCACTGGCACCCGTGTAATCAAACCATCTGTGCATGTGCCAGGGTAGTTTCCCACCCCATGTGCTCTGCCTTCCCCGTGATGACAACTCTCGCCGATGGGCTGCAGCCAATCAGGGAGCAACACGTCCGAGGCGGAGGACAGTCCTCCATAAAAGGGACGGGTTTCCGCCATTCGAGGAATCTCTCTATCTCTCTCTCTCTCTCTCTGGCTCTCTTCTCCACTGGCTCCTGAAGGGGTAAGCAATAAAGCTTGTGCCGCAGAAGATTCAGGTTGCCCTGAGCGTGTTCTTACCAGGGGGGACAAAAGCGCGGGCAATAAATGGCGCCGAAACCCGGGAGCTACTACATCACGGGGAAGGAGCGGTTAATGAAGTGTTCCCACAAAACAGACTGTTGAGAAGGATCTGGTGTGGATTCAGAACTCTTCAGCTGGGGAACTGTGGTAACGAAGTGTTCCCGCAAAACAGACTGTTGAGAAGGATCTGGTGTGGATTCAGAGCTCTTCAGCTGGGGAACTGTGGTAACGAAGTGTTCCCGCAAAACAGACTGTTGAGAAGGATCTGGTGTGGATTCAGAACTCTTCAGCTGGGGAACTGTGGTAACGAAGTGTTCCCGCAAAACAGACTGTTGAGAAGGATCCGGTGTGGATTCAGAACTCTTCAGCTGGGGGACGGAGCGGAACCAGAACTGCAGCGAGACGCGTTACAGCTTTACAAGATATGTCTGGTCTTGAACTTTCTCTAGTGTTAAAAGCCTTTTTGTTCCTTTTCATATGTCAACAAGTGGTTAAGGTGGGGTGGAGAATTCTGGACAAAATTCAAGACAGTCTATCAGAAGTAAAGCGGGGAGAGAGAGCAGGAAAAAAGAGGAAACATGGTGCACCAAATAAGTATACAGGCCTTTCCACGGGTCTTGAACCGGAGGAAAAGTTAATGTCAGGGAAAAATACCTGGGGAGAGATTAGAAGGAAAGAGGAGAAAAGAGACGAGTTTAAAGAGCCAGTTCTTAGTAGCTGTGAATCTGATGAAGAAATTAGCCCTTCTGAGGAAACAGACTTGGAGGAGGAAGCAGCTCGTTATGAGAGAGAAATGCGAGCTTATAGGTTAAGAAAGAAGCCAAAAGCGGCTGGCAAAGGCCAGCTTGCTGCTTGACCTCCGGGCAGTCGGCTTCAAAGTCATAGTGCACCTCCGCCCTATGCGGAGCCCCCGCCCTGTGTAGTGCGTCAGCCCTGCACAGAGAGGCAGTGCACAGAGAGGCAGTGCACAGAGAGGCAGTGCGCGGACTCATTCATTTCAAGAGAGGCACAAAGGAAGATACAACAGGCATTTCCGGTCTTTGAAGGAGCCGAGGGTGGGCATGTTCACGCTCCGGTAGATTATACACAGATTAAAGAGCTTGCCGAATTGGTCCGTAAATATGGAGCCAATGCTAATTTTACCTTGGTGCAGTTAGACAGGCTTGCCGGCATGGCACTAACTCCTGCCGACTGGCAAATGATTGCAAAAGCAATCCCCAGTGCGGGCAAATATATGGAATGGAGAGCATTATGGCAAGAGGCTGCACAAACGCAGGCCCGAGCAAATGCTGCCGCTTTGACTCCAGAGCAGAGAGATTGGACCTTTGACCTGTTAACGGGTCAGGGAGCTTATACCGCTGATCAAACAAATTATCATTGGGGAGCTTATGCCCAAATTTCCTCCGCGGCTATTAAAGCCTGGAAGGCGCTCTCCCGAACAGGTGAAGCCACTGGACAATTAACAAGGATCATCCAGGGACCCCAGGAGTCTTTCTCAGATTTTGTGGCCAGAATGACAGAGGCAGCAGAGCGTATTTTTGGAGATTCAGAGCAAGCCGCACCTCTGGTAGAACAGCTCATTTATGAGCAAGCCAAACAGGAGTGTCGAGCGGCCATAGCCCCAAGAAAGAATAAAGGCTTACAGGATTGGCTCAGGGTTTGTCGAGAGCTCGGGGGACCTCTCACCAATGCAGGCTTAGCGGCCGCCATCCTCCAATCCCAAAAACGCTCTGTATTATTGAGCGGGCGCACCGCACCCTCAAATCCTATCTAATAAAACAGAAAGGGGGAGTCGAGGAGGCTCTACCCCGAGTACCAAGAATGTCTGTGTCTATGGCACTCTTTACACTCAATTTTTTAAATCTTGATGCTCATGGCCATACAGCGGCTGAACGTCATTGTTCAGAGCCAGATAGGCCCAAAGAAATGGTTAAATGGAAAGATGTTTTAAGTAACAAATGGAAAGGACCAGATCCTATTTTGATAAGATCCAGGGGAGCTGTTTGTGTTTTTCCACAGAATGAAGACAACCCATTTTGGATACCAGAAAGACTCACCCGAAAAATCCAGACTGACCAAGGGAATCCTGATGTCCCTCATCGTGGTGATGCCCAGGGCGACAACAACAAAGGGAGAGCAGCGTTGGGAGATACAGAATTGGACGGCTAAATTTGAACAGACTCTTCAAAAATTGAGACTTGCCCCACGCACTTGAACCTGTCCCTGACCTAAGGACTATCTTCTCAACATTTTTCTTCTTTAAAGAATGGGTGGGGGTGGGATTATTTGGAGCTGTTCTTTGCTGTAGATTAGTGTTGCTTCTCTGGTTGGTCTGTAAGCTTAAGGCCCAAACTAGGAGAGACAAGGTGGTTATTTCCCAGGCACTTGCAGCACTAGAACATGGTGCTTCCCCTGATATATGGTTATCTATGCTTAAGCAATAGGTCGCTGGCCACTCAGCTCTTGCACCCCATGAGGCTAGTCTCATTGCACGGGATAGAGTGAGTGTGCTTCAGCAGCCCGAGAGAGTTGCATGGCTAAGCACTGCAGTAGAAGGGCTCTGCGGCATATATGAGCCTATTCTAGGGAGACATGTCATCTTTCAAGAAGGTTGAGTGTCCAAGTGTCCTTCCCCCAGGAAAAACGACACGGGAGCGGACCAAGACCCCTTCGGGTGATGAGCCTGGGAGGAGGTTTTGTGTAAAGCCCCTATTTTGCACACTGGGGATTTGACCTCTATCTCCACTCTCATTAGAATGGGTGGCCTATTGCTCTTAAATAAAAGAAAAGGGGGAGATGTAAGGAGTCACCCTCACATTCGCCATTACAAGATGGCGCTGATGGCACTGGCACCCGTGTAATCAAACCATCTGTGCATGCGCCAGAGTAGTTTCCCACCCCATGTGCTCTGCCTTCCCCGTGACGACAACTCCCGCCGATGGGCTGCAGCCAATCAGGGAGCGACACGTCCGAGGCGGAGGACAGTCCTCCATAAAAGGGACGGGTTTCCGCCATTCGAGGAATCTCTCTATCTCTCTCTCTCTCTCTGGCTCTCTTCTCCACTGGCTCCTGAAGGGGTAAGCAATAAAGCTTGTGCCGCAGAAGATTCCGGTTGCCCTGAGCGTGTTCTTACCAGGGGGGACAAAAGCGCGGGCAATAATTTTTTCTTTCTGAATTATGTGCAGGTGTCTGTATGAGTGTGTGTGTGTGTGTGTGTGTGTGTGTGTTTCTACAGAAGCCCATAGACAATGTCATAGCTCAGAGGACTGGAGTTACAGGTGTTATGAGCCACCTGCTGTGGGTGCCAGAAGCATAGCTTGGGTTCTCCCCAAAGACAGCATGTGCTTTTAGTGGCCATTTTCTATACAGCCTCCATGAAATGACATCATTAGAACTTTACTTTGCAACTATGTGCTTCACGTTGCTCCTTCTTGAAAGAGATTTAAGTTGGAAGGGTAGCATCCACCTCTGCATCCCCTGACGCCTTTATCTTCCCTATCCATTCGTTACTTTTCACTTGGCTTTGTTTCCTAATGTAAGCAGTCAGGGCTGTATCTCCTGTAGATGATATCTTATATGTCTTTAAGATATGTTAAGATATCTAATATATTTTAAGTTCTGATCAGTGCTGCTGCAATTATTGTGTAGGTATAAATATTTCTAAATTTCCACAGAAGATTTGTTGGTGAAGAAAATGTTTGGAACTCTGTTTTTTTAAATCACAATCACTGTTTGTTTGTTTTTTAAGGAATAGAATTTAAAGAACCATAAAAAGAGATCAGGAAGATTGAGATAGTGGCTTTAATTCGGAAGTGGGGAGGGAGGGCAATACAGAAGGAGAGAGAGAGAAGATAAACACCACTGAGAATGTCCAAACTACCCCTAAAGATACCTGATGCTTGTTTACCTGGAATTACATTTTATGTATACTTCTTTCTTTTTAATTAATTAGTTGATTGTTTTACATCAAACACTGCACCCTACTGGTCCCCTCTCAGAGATCCTCCTCCATCACCCTTACCTTCTCAGCTGAGAGGGTGCAGGCCCCAGCTATCCCCCACTCTGTTGAATCAAGTCTCTGCCAGGGTAGCCACATCCTCTCTCACTGATGCCAGACAAGGCAGGCCTCTTAGGGAATGGATACCATAGTCAGGCTACAGCTTTAGGGGGAGCCTCCTTCCTCTCCAGTTGTTGGGGGACCATATGGAGACTGAGCTGCATGTCTGCTACATATGTGCTAGGGGAGTACATTCTTTGGTTGGTGGCTCAGTCTCTAAGAGTTCCCAGAGGCCCAGGGTAGTTGACTCTGTTGGTTCTCCTGTAGGATTCCCATCCCCTTCAGGGCCTTCTTTCCTTCCCTCAACTCTTCCATAACAGTCCTTGACCTCCATCCCATGGTCGGCTGTGGCTATCTACGTCTGTTTCAGTCAGCTGCTGGGTAGAGCCTCTCAGAGGACACTTATGCTAGGCTCCTGTCTGCAGGCATCACAGAGTATCATAAATAATGTCAGGGATTGGTGTTTGCCCATGGGATGGGTTTCAAGTTGAGCAGGTCATTGGTTGGCCATTCCTTCAGTCTCTGCTCCATCTTTGTCCCTGCACTTTTTGTAGACAGGACACATTTTGTGTAGAAAGTTTTGTGAGTAGGTTGGTGTCCTTATCCCTCCACTGGGGGGTCTTGCCTGGCTATAGGATGTGGCCTCTTTAGGTTCCATGTCCCCACTGTGGCATTGTGGCTAAGGTCACCAGGCTAAGGGGGACCTCCTGGGAGCCTCCCTCATCTCAGGTTTCTGTGACTTCCTAAAGATTTCCCCCAACCCCTCCACAGCAATTGCAGATTTACATTCATTCTCCTAGCATTTAGTGATCTCTCCTGTCTCCCTCATACTTGATCCTGCTCCCTGATTCCTCTCCCTCCCAGCTCTTACTCACTTCCTTCCCTCCCTCTCCCTCCTATGGATATTTTGTTCCCCCTTCTAAGTGTGATTTAAGCATCCTTTCTTGGGCCTTTCTTCTTGCTTAACTTCTTTGGGTCTGTCAGGTGTATTATGCGTATTCAGTGTTTTATGGCTAATGCCCACTTATCAGTGAGTATATACCATGCATGTCCTTTTGGGCCTGGGTTACCTCACTCAGGATGATATTTTCTAGTTCCATCCACATGCCTGCAAAATTCATGATGTCCTTGTTTTTAATAGCTGAATAGTATTCCATTGAATCACAATCATTTTTTAAAAAATAATTTCTGGTGCCCAATAATTAAGAGCTGGTGCTAGTTACTTTTTGATAAACTTGACAATAGCTTGAGTCATCTGGGAGAGGGAAAGTCAACTGAGGAATTGCCCTGATCAGCCGGGCCATTGGCAAGTCTATGGGACAATTCCTTAATTAGTGATTGATGCAGGAGGATCCAGTCCACTGGGAGCAGTGACACCCTGAGCAGGTGGTCCTGGGTCGTCTGAGAAAGGAGCTGAGGAAGTCAGAGGGAGGAAGCAAGGAAGCAGATTCCTCTGAGAAAGTGCTGAGGAAGTCAGAGGGAGGAAGCAGATTCCTCCATCTACTCCAGTTCCATCCTCCAGCTTCCTGCTTTGAGTTTCCTCAATGATGGGCTAGGATCATGATTCCAAATAAATCATCCTCCCCTAAATCAATCCTGCATTTTATCAAAGCAGCAGAAACCAAATGAGGACAAAGTACTGGCTATTCCTGTAGAGAGCCTTGCTCTGATTCTCAGCACCCAAACAGGGCAGCTCACAGCTACTGTAGCTCCCAATCCAGGGAGTCTGGTGCCCTCCTCCGCCCTCCATGCACATCTGTATACGTCTGATACACAGATATACATGAAGGCACACACAAAATGTATAGACTTTTCATTTTAAAAAATTGATTCATGACCAGTTATGACTCTTGGTCCTTTGAAGTCTCCCGGGGCTCTCTTTATATATCATGAATTGTTAGAAATATTCCCAAGTATAGAAGAAATAGCATCTATGCCAGAGTAAAGGGTTGTAATACCTTGTCATTCCTAAGTAGCTCATTGTGCAACTTCAAGAATCTTCCTTCAGTTCTAACTGACTAATCTATCAATTATTGATAACCTCACATTCACATTTAAGTCCACCATTATGGAAGCCAACTCCAGCTTCATTCCCACAACAGACTTCCATGAACTCCTTACAAAGGAGGTGAATGAGAGTCTGGAGATCAGACGTGCGATCGTAGTCAGGTGTGGGAGCCTTTGCCTTTGGATAGCCTCTCATGTGAAGAGACTGGGGGAGATACCGTAGAACAAACATAGGAAGTGTGAGGCTTGACTCTTGGGACAATCCAGAATGTATAAGATGGAGATACAACGAGGAGGAACAGCTGGTAGGAGGAGATGCCTTGCATCAGTGGTGCCAATAAGTAGCCATCACCAGTTTCGAGAATCTGGGGTGCTGGAGCCTTGTATTCACTGTCATCAGACTGAGGAGAAGGGGCCTGGGGATACACATCACCTTTCTCTTCTTTTCTCATGTAGGTCCACCATTGCTATCCCAGTAATGTGCTGTCTTCACTGTGAAGCCCAGGTGAGGCAGCATCTCCAGAAGACTAGAGAGGGAGCTAAGGAAGATCCTTAGCTAACAGCTCTGGTCCACAATCAAGTGGAACCCCAGTGTTCACAGCACCACTCCTCCCATCCTCCAGTGAGCAACAGCCCTCATCTCCAGTCCACTGGTGGGCAATGGCCTTCATCTCATGTCCTCTGGTGAGCATCGCCTCTCACCTCCTTTGCTCGGGTGGGCATCTCCCCCATCTCATTTCCTCCAGCGGGCATCTCCCCTCATCTTACTTTTTCTAGTTAACAATCCCTCTATTTCCTTTCCCCTGGTGGACATCTCCCCTTGGTTTTCCCTCAGTGGATGTCTCCCCACATCTTCTGTTCTCTAATGGACCTCTCCTCACATCTCCTTTCTCCTTTCCCAACATTTCTCTCAGCAGGAAGTGACAAGCTTGGTTTTCTTTTTAATTGCTCATTCTGTGGTATTTTGCTCCCTTTCTAGCCTCAAGGGTAAAATGCTTTCATTATTCTTGGGACCGTGGATGTGGCACCATGAAAAAAAACACTCAGCAAGTGTGAGGATTGGGGTATGAACCTCAGCACCACAGACAAGAAGTGATTTGCTTCCGCACTGATAGAAGAGCACAGGCGCTAAAGGAGCTGAGGGGGAGCTCACCTTCGACAAAGAACTATTCTATAATCCTTAGCTACAGAAAGTTAGTTTCTACCTTTCCCTGCTACATACGCATACCTGGCCCTTTGGCTGTGCCTTGGAGAAAAAAAATGGATGCAGGAGATATCAGCAGGGAGGATAAAAACACAAGAGTTAAATGATGCTCTACAGTATGGGAAGCTTTGGAAACATCCGCACGCTTTGGTCCTCACCATTGGTGATACACCCAGGAGGGAAGGACCAGCTCAGCTGCAGCAGGACCAGGCCCATTGGGAGGTGTTGCTTTCTGCTCTGCCAGGGCAATGCCACAGCTTTATAACCTGGACTTGCACTGTGACCCTTCTTTGTCTATGTCTCAAATCTCTGTGTAACAAGGTCACAGGAAGAGGAACAGAACACAAGAACCTACATCTTCCTTCCCAATTCCAGCTTTTCTACCACATTCTGGGCCCCTATCTACGGCTAAAAGCCTGTAAGAAGGACTCAGCAGAACTCTTTCGTAATTCCATCTCTCCAACCGTAGTGTGGACCTCAGGATGAACCTCCTGTGAAGCCACAAGGCTGGCCTGTAAGTGGGGGCAGGGGAGCTGTGCAGGTGAATGAGAGAGTCCAGATGCCATTGAATAACTTGCTGGATTTAACTGGATCAGCACAGGAAGAATGGACAGTGGACTGTCGATGAAACTGTATCAAGCTACCACATTCTAGCATAGAGATTTTCAAGAACTTGGGTTCAAAAGCCCTGTCTTTATCAGGGTAGGAAGTTAGAATGCTTTTTAATTAACATTTTATTAGATTGATTCACAGACTGTAAATATTTAACTATGTTGTTTGCCACATTCTGGGTCTTATAGATAGTAGGTGTGTAGCTATAGGCATTGTACAGACTCCCTAGCTAAGGCTGATGTGTAGATAAAATAGCGTTACAAATCAATGTGTATGAATATAGAGTCCCAGTCACTAAAATCACTAAAACTTTAGCCATGTGACCCTCCAGCTGCCATAGCCACACAGCGCAACTCTGCTAAACAGGTTGGCAACTGCCTACTTCCTTTTCCTTCACAGTCCCTGCTACCTGGCCGATCCCTTCACTCGTCTGTTCTTCATTACTCTTGTCCTCATGATGAGCTGGAATGTTCCATTCTTCCAGCTCCTTTCTGCTCCTCCGACAACAGAACCCTGCTATGTCTCAGGCCTATCACAAAGCCTGATTCCTGGTCATTTGTGGGTGTACATACCCTCGTCCCAGCCTTCAGAGAGCACAGGTTGACTTAGAAAATAATCAACCTGGGCCTGATTCTCATAGCATGTGAGTTTGCCGAGACGGCTTTAACCATTGGTGGTGTGCTGAATGTAAGTAGGAGCTGTCTCCCTTCTTTGTATTCTGCCTCACAGACTGATTTAAAATTCTAAAAAAGGTATTGGAGCGATCTTCCCATAAATCTTTCAGTGATACTAGCCTAGATGTGAGATCATAGTTGGTTCTGATTGGAACTTGCTAACCTGATTAGGGAAAAGAAAAAGATGAAGAAAACCACTCAAGATGGGAACAGAAACCAGCACTGGAATAAGGCTGAGGAGCACGGAGGTGTGAGGCTGAGGAGCACCTAGGAGTGAGGCTGAGGAGCACTGAGGAGTGAGGCTGAGGAGCACTGAGGAGTGAGGCTGAGGAGCACGGAGGGGTAAGGCTGAGGAGCACCGAGGGGTGAGGCTGAGGAGCACGGAGGGGTGAGGCTGAGGAGCACGGAGGGGTGAGGCTGAGGAGCACCGAGGAGTGAGGCTGAGGAGCACTGAGGAGTGAGGCTGAGGAGCACTGAGGAGTGAGGCTGAGGAGCACGGAGGGGTAAGGCTGAGGAGCACCGAGGGGTGAGGCTGAGGAGCACGGAGGGGTGAGGCTGAGGAGCACGGAGGGGTGAGGCTGAGGAGCACTGAGGAGTGAGGCTGAGGAGCACTGCAGTGAGACTGAGTTGCATGGAGGAGTGAGGAACACTGGAGTAAGGCTGAGGAGCTCAGAGCCCACAGATACAGTGAAAGGGGGATGTGTGTGTGAGGGGATGAGGGGAGAATAGGGATGAGAAATCATCTCCAGATCTTGCAATGGGAATTCTACTTTCAGTTTTTCTTCCCTGCCTCTGTCCTTATTGTCAGAAGTCAAGGTGATCTTGGAGGCGATCTCTGTCACTCTCCACCTTCCCTCAGTACAACTGTCATGCTGCCTGACAATTGCATGTGTATATCTACTTTCTGCAGTTTTTAAACACCTTCCGCCTCCGCCTTGGAACAAATGCCAGTCATTTGACTGATTGACCCTCTAGAACCACCAAGCAAATGCCCCCTACCCCACCCTCCCCGGCATTGCTCACTGGAGAAACGTTTCTGAATATTATCACCAGAACAGTAAACTAATCTCATCAGAACCTTAATGGGTTTTAAAATGTATGTGTATAGGTTTATGTACATCTCTACATGTGTTCATTCATATGCATACTTGTACATATGTGTACACATGTGTGGAGGCCAGAGGTCAACATCAGGTATCTTTGTCCATCTCTCCACCTGATTCTCAGAAACAGTGTCTCTCACTGGACCTGGAGCCTACTGATTGGCCTAGGTGGGCAGCCCACAAGCTCAGGGATTCTCAGTCTCTGGAATTCAGGTGTTGATGTTTACACAGCAAAGACTATTGGCCGAGCTGAGTCCTAGCTCCCAGCTCACAGAGCCCCCTTTTCTGATTTGTTGTCTTATCATCACAGATAACGCAATTGGGATACTGAAAAGTCAGTATCACGCCCCGAACTACACTATGATCAGGCAGTGTCTCAGTGTAACACGCTCTCTCGACCAAGAGAAAATGAGTGAGCTGGCTGCAGACACGAGGAAGCCACGCCCCTGTCAAACTGGTGATGAGGAACAGTGCTGGGATGGGAGGTGAGCTGGGAGCAGATGTCAGGAAAGTAGAGCTGTTGACAAGTGTATGTAAATAAATCTGCGATCCGCATGCAAGCTTAAGTCTGAGAGAGTCCAGTGAGACCTCTTCCTGAGAGCCTGGGCAGCTTAACTTTCTGAGCATCGATTTCTTAATGGTTTGCTACATTTTTGGATACCAAGAAACCAGAACTAAGGGATATAAGGGATAGTGTCCAAAGTGACCTCAGCAGATTGTATACAAATCGTTTCTATCTTAAAGGAAATGTCATAAGGAAACCTGTGAAATTCTACTCCTGTGATAAAGACATTTGTATCATCAAATATGCAAATATAGTTAAGGAGAGTTAGCCAGGAGAATAGCACACTGACATGCAGCGCTTTGGAGAAACACCTGCATTGAGGGCAGGCCAGTCTGATCCTTCAAAGAACACAGTTTGGAGATAAACTACCTGCAATGAAAGCTGCCTCTTACACTGTATGCTCTTTTGTGCCTTGGTTTCCCCATCTGTAAAATAGAGATACAAGCCATGCCTACTTTAATAGTTGTTGTGAGGACTTAGTCATCCTACGGATAAAACATCTTAGTACTCTGGAGCCTTTGAACACTATTCATAGACTTTAGACATTGTATTCATACATTTTAACATTGTATCCATGGCAAATCATTGTTAATCACTGTTATAGAAGAGATGCAGGCTTTGTGTGGATTTGGTTGAATGATAAATACAGGATATTCCTCTTCTGAGAGCCTGTCTTCATTAAGGTTTCTATTGCTGTGAAGAGACACCCTGACCACAGAAACTCCCATAAAGGAAAACATTTCATCAAGGCTTGCTTACAGTTCAAGCTTAGTTCATTATCATCACAGGCAGACATGGTGCTGGAGAAGGAACTGAGAATTCTACATCCAGATCGACAGGCAGGAGGAAAAGAGAGAGAGACACACTTCCTCCAAGGCCATAGCACCCTTTGAGCCTATGGAGGCAAGTAATAACACATTTCAACAAGAATTTGAACAATCACTCTCTGAGGAAAGAACTCCCCCCGGTTCGGCACTTGGGCACCTAGGCCCAGCAGGGCCATAGATGAAAGGGTAAGAGGAACACAAATCAAATATATACGACGACTTTACCATGTGATGTGTACAAAATGAAAACAGGCCATGAGGCAGTCCCCTGTGCGATGAGTGCTGAGCCTCCCAGGGTGTGTTTACAGGCGGTAGGGGGGTAATTTCTGGTTATTCACCAGCCCACACTCTTCTTATGCTCAAGCATAGTCCTGTCTGGATCTTCTAGAATGCCTATTCCTGCAGCTTCGGCATTCTAGAGAGTCAGCATGTCTACAGGATGACAGTAAATTCCACTGCCAAGAAGTCAGTTTTGACCATGGTGAACCCCTTTTTTATGCCCATTTTGAAATGAGGCTGCTGGCCACCCGGTGACACTGGGTAAAATGCAGTTGAGTTCTGAAAGTTGGATCAGAAATGAAAAGCTCAAATGGTTTATGGCATCCACACTTGCCTGGTTATCTTATGGGTGGGCAAGATGTTTTTCCTTACCACTATTGAAGGGTCATAATGTATAGTCCAAGCTTCATGCCCCACCCCCAACATCATAACCAGAAATCCAAATAAGGCAAAGAGCACAAGATCAGTTAGCTTCCCTTTTCCGGCACTATATTTATTGTCCAGCTAAACCAAAAATATAACTCATAGCTGTGTTCATAAAGGTACAGCTCTTGAAAAATTAATTCCCCAACAGAAGTCAATCACCGCACTTGTCTGGACCTCTAAGATGAAGGCCTCCTTGACCTAGATCACATTAAACAATGGATAGACATATTAGTGCAGTTGGCTGATCATGCCCTGCACCATCCTCCCAAGCCTTTGACTGGTGATCAGGCAGGTTTCTACCGTTTCCTGTGGGGCCACCTAACCCAGCCAAATCACTATGTGATCTCAAAAATAACATCTCCTCTAGCCAAAACCAGTCGCTATAGCAACATCCCAAGGAGGCTTTGTGTTTCAGTCAGTCACCTCAGGTAATAAGTCAGCTGATTTGCCTTCTAGCTTTTCCCCTAGCAAGGATGAAAAGGCCTACACCGGACATCCCAGTTTGACTGCAGAGAAAATAACCTGTTCAGAAAATGTCCTTGTTCCTTCCCAGGGTCAAAGAGGCTAAATTGGAAAGGAAATCCAGACAAGCAGCGGCCCCAGCACAGTACTCTGTAATAAGCAGGACAAGGAGGGTGGCTGCACAGAGTGACAGTTTGGATGGGTTGGAGAAAAAGTAGAATCTCTCTCTCTCTCTCTCTCTCTCTCTCTCTCTCTCTCTCTCTTCAATTAAGAGAAGTTGAGGAAATGGGTCATCTCTGGCAATGTGACTTGCAGCTGGGACAGACCATCCCTTGGGGAAAAGGCTATCGACTTTTTGCTTGGAGTGTTCAGTACAGCTTCTTCATTAGATAGACTCCCCTTTCTGAGAGGTCCCAAGGCCTGACACTATTACTGAGGCTATGGAGAGCTCACAAAAAGGGATCTATCATGAGTGCCCTCTGAAAGACCCAACAAGCACCTGAAAGAGTCAGATGCAGATATTTGCATCCAACCAATGGACTGAAGCAGCTGACCCCTGTTGTTGAATTAGGGAAGGCTGAAAGAAGCTGAGGAGAAGGGCGATCCTGTAGGAGGACCAACAGTCTCAATTAATCTGGATCCCCGAGATCTCTCAAACACTAGACCACCAAACAGACAGCATACACCAGCAGATATGAGGCCCCCAACAGACATACAGTAGAGGTCTTTCAGGTCTGTGTTCATTCAGAGATGATGCACCTAACCCTCAAGAGACTGGAGGCCCCAGGGAGTTTAGAGGTCAGGTGGGGTGGGGGGTTGGGGACATCCACATGGAGATGAGGTGGGGTGGGGAGGAGGTGTGGGATGTGGAGCAGTTGGAGGGTGGATGAAGGGTGGGGGAATGGAATATGGAGTGTAAAAAATACATTAAAAATAAATTAACATAAAAAAGCAAGATTCCCCTTTCTATGTCAGCCGAGAGACTAAGTTCTAGAGAGAGCAGCACAGAGTAGGCTCTGCCAGGGGTGTCCTCTTAGCTGCCAGGAGCAGTCCTGCCCATTGCCTCTGGGTTATTTGCAGATAAAACAGCAGCTACTTGAGCTGTTCCGGAAGGGTGGCTGGTGGTCCCAACTCCTGATCTGGACCCTTGAATCTGGTGTCTGTGCCTGGGGCCTAAGCAAAGGACCCTCTGTGAGTATGTTCATGAAAGCCAACACCCAGAAAACACACTGGGGACATAGATAGCTGAGCGCCAAATGAGATGGCTCATTTTCAAAGCTCTTAATTTGCTATTTTATAAAGTGATCTTGTGGCAAGGAAAAAAAAAGAGCTAATTAAGCATTTCATTATCTGACTGACACAACGCAGCGACAGGAGAAACATCTGTCCCGCTCTAAAGCCGAGAAGTCCACAGCCAGGAGAACATCTGCAGATGGGGAGCTTAAAACTCAAAGTAGAGGAGACCTCAAGGCACCAGGGAATAAACTCTGCATAGAGTTTGCTCTCCAAACGTGTACAAAGAAATTATGATTCTTGGAGATAATGGCTCCCCTGAACACAGGAGCCTGTTGCAAGTGACAGTGGTCTCACGAAACCCAAGGAACTAGACCTCACTTTATGCTCAAGGTTCTGCTATGTTCTTACTAACAAGCAATTAAACTGCTGAGAGGACAGATATGTGTGGGCCACAGGGGCATGTCTGTTCCAATTCTAGTGTGTTCTAACTCACCCAGGCTGTATCTTTGCTTGCTGGAGGAAGGTTGGGTGTTGATAGAGCTGTCTCTGCTTTTGCATAAACAGGCTGCGAGAGGCAGGGTTCTTCTAGCTAGTGGGATTTCATAGAGAGCTCCACTTAAGCCCCCTCCATGAACACTAATGGAAAATGTACTACTAACATTACTCCTGTATTCTGCTCTCCAGAGCCAGGCCACTCAAAAGCACATAAGAAGATACAATATCTGACACAGGTGTTTCCTTATAAAATTAAGATGGTTGGTTAGTCTGCAATACAAAGAATACATAGAAGGAAGAAGAAGAAATAAAAGTTATTTATACTCTCATGTCAGTGAGAATTAACTGGCACACTTCCTGATGGATTACAGGCCCTTATGAAGGACTTGTTAACCCTTAGCATGCTTGAGGCCTTTCCTTTGAGCTCCAGCACTGCAAAGCTATGCCTTTTCTCAATCCTTTCTCTGTAGTGTAGAAGTATAGTTGATCTCTGCATATCGTTAGGGACATAAGTACCTATCTATGCACACAATCGTGTTGGCTGCTCAAAAAAGTGCTTATTTATTTCCTTAAAAAAACAAGGAGTTCTCTTTAGACTATTTCACTCATATTTTACCTGGAGGTATACGAGTTGTTTAAATAAAGCTTGGGTCACACTGAAGCTACTTTCTGCAACTGTGCTGTAGGAAACTTTAGCACTAGATGACGAATAATTTCCGAAGTCATCCATAGTCCTTCATCAGAGCTTTAGCTGGAGACCTGGCAATCCTGTTTGGCCACCAGTGAGAGGAAATTCAATAGCTTTTAGTAACCTCTTTCATTCTTTCGTCCACTCAATAACAATTCTTAACAACCAACACATGCTAGGTGCTATCTAGATATTTCCACCCTATAAAGGCACAACATTCTTACCTTTATGGTGCTTCATCTGTCATAGAAGAGACAGATGAAATTAAGTTTGATAAAATATTTGAAGACGACAGCACCATGGCAGAGAGGCACATAACAGCCATCGCTGCCTAAATTCCTCAAGAGCGGGACACAGCCCTGGGTATTTTGGAGAAAGTATGTCCTGACAGTGAAAGTGTCCCTTGCTGGCATTAGAGAATCAAGTCACGCTCCAGGAAGAGACAGACAGCCCAATTGTGCACAGCATGACGGCAAGGCAAGAGGAAATCAGAAAGTGGGAAGATGGAGGGGGACTTAAGACTGGCTAAAGAGATTTGGAATTTTGTCTGAGGGAAACTATGGTATTCAGAGCAGAGAAGGGACATGGTATGACACACAGGTACAGAGACACACCTATAGATGGTGACTGGACTGAGGCAGGCAATGGCGATTCTGACTCAAATCAAACTAAGGCAGTGGAGGCGACAAGAGGTTATATTCTAGGTGATTTTGAATCCAGTCTCAAGGACATTTGCTGGTAGAATGGACGTGGTGTGTTAGACTTGAATGCAAAGGTACTTCAAGGTGTTGAGACTGAAAGAAGAGAGCTGCTTGGGTAAATGAGATGACCAGCAGTGATTTCAGGAAGCCAGTGTCTGGAGTCAGTTCACATCATAGAACATGGGAGATCTCTGGCAAATGCTGAAGTGGAGCTTTTGATAGTGACAAGGGTGTCTGTGTGTGTGTGTGTGTGTGTGTGTGTGTGTATGAGACTCTCTCTCTCTCTCTCTCTCTCTCTCTCTCTGTGTGTGTGTGTGTGTGTGTGTTTGTGTGTAGTTCACTTGGATTCTAGAGCCTGAGTGAAAGTATAGACCAGAGACAGACAGACAGACAGACAGACAGACAGACAGACAGACAGACTTTTCAGAGTGGTAGATGTGCAGATAGGATAAGAGTGAGATCAGGGCAGTTTAAGTACAAATAGATAAGGAGAATCAAAAATTTGGATTCATTCCTACACCACCACGTCCATGGGAGACGATGGGGAAGCACACCTAGGGAGTGATCAGTGAATTTGGAGGAGCCCCAAAGGCACAAGGTTCAGGAGAAACAGGCAGAGCTGCTCATTGGCTAGTGTTGTAATCACTATGCTGGAGAGCTCCATGTAGGGCAAAAAGCATGCTCTCACAAGAAAGGAGCTGTCCCCTGCCATTCAGCAAGTGACTACTGGAGAGCCCTCTCCTAGGTCCCCCTTGCCAGGAGCCCTTGCGTAGGTACAATATGTATAATTGTACATGGTAGCCATTAGTCAATGAGTAGGACAAAGACCAAAGAACAGTCGTTGAATTTACCACTGTGGGTGTGAGCAATGAACTCGGCTGGGATCATTTGTTAGATGGTGGTAACAAGAACCCAGACAGACACTGAGAGTCTAAGCACTGAGAGCGAAACTGGAGACTGAATATCAACAACTATTTGGAGGACATTTTCTTCAAAGAGGAATGAAAGAAGGCAGTAGCTGGTAGGTAGGATGCTGTCTCCAAGGACATGGAAGGATGGCAGGTTACTGTCATGTTCATGGGAACCAGGCATTCCCTTGTCTCTTGCCTGGAACTCAATGACCCTTTTTCTTGCTTCCTTACCATCACCCGTGCATCCTGTAGCGTTTCTTCCAAAGTTTGCTGAACATGACTTTCCCAAAATGCAAATCACAAAGAGTCATGATCCCCTGGCATAACACTTACACTCCATCCATGGCCCTCACTTGGAGTCGTAAGATCTCTCCTAGTGAGCAACCATCTGACTTCCCATCACGTGTCCTCTCCTCCGCTGCGCAGCTGCAGTCTCGTCAGTCTCCATTCCTCCTCCACACCACGAGTTCTCCCAGCCCTGGGCTCTGCCTTTGACCTTCGCCGTTCTGGAGCTCTCAAACCCTCTCCTCTGCAATCAACCTTCCTGGTGTGTTCTCTAGCGCTTACTCCTGCCACTGGGGCTTCTGCCTTGTCTCGCCACGTCACAATTTCCCTGTCACTCTCTGTGTTTGTCTTGTCTCTGCTTCTTTCTTTGACATACCGCTGCCTGACTGAATGCACTTTCTTTGATCTGCCTTCCCCACAACAATCTAGAGAACAATCTAGTTCCCGGAGACACCAGCTTTATCTCACTTCCCACATTGACCCCTGGCCTGTACAATCATGTCTGACACATAGAAGTGCTCAATGCATGTATTCCAAATCAATGGATATATGAATAATTGAAACAGTACTACCATTAACACACCAGATCCTTAAATGCTGTCTAGTATAATGCAAACATGGGTCATGGGTTTGGATTTAGTGTGGCCTCTGGGGAGAAAGTAGAAAGACGCATTCACAGCCTCCTTGAACTATGATCTGAAGATGTGCTTTCAGAAGGATGAGGGCCTTCAGATCCGTCTAACCTTTTCGATTTTTAATTCAGTGAACAAATAGTCGTAGAAAACAAAAGCAAAAACATTTCCTGCCACAGTGCTATGGATATCAGCAGATGTCCAAGGCTCTGGGTCAAGGGTGTCCCATTACTTGTGAGTCTCTGTGGATTTTCATAAGTTGTTACATGTCTCTGGGCTGTAGCTCCCTTGCTTTCAATGTATAATTTTTGTTTGTTTGTCTTTGTTTTTCGAGACAGGGTTTCTCTGTGTAACCCTGGCTGTCCTGGAACTCACTTTGTAGACCAGGCTGGTCTCGAATTCAGAAATCCACCTGCCTCTGCCTCCCAAGTCCTAGGATTAAAGGTGTGTGCCACCACCGCCCGGCGTATAAATTCTTTTATTTATTTCAGTTGCCACATTGCATAAGGGCCAAGTGAGATTCTTCAGATAATGCTGAACAAATGCACATACCTATTTTTGAATCAATAAAGGTGAGGGTAACCCATGGGGAAGGGGGAGAGGGGGGAGAGAGATAGAATAGTACTGCTACAGTCTATGTGGCACCTGGCACTTTAAAATATGTCCCCTGGGAAGAAAAATGAGACTGTTGTTGAGGCTGCCATAAAGAATCATTTCAAAAGTGATATTTTCCAACTCTAATAAGTTTGTGATCAGACAATCAGTTCCTGGGACAAAGGCCACCGCTTTCCACTGAGTGACCTGGAAGCCTGTACCATCCATTTAGTGTCAAGAGTGTGCAGACGTAAGTGGTTTCTCCCTGCCAAGAATAGGAAATAAAATCACAGCGTGGGGGAGACTGACATTCCTGTCTAGGTGACCACAGAGACTCCCGCCTACAGAGCATCTCCTGGACGCACCACCGAGCAGCTGGCAGACAGTCTCTGGGGTGACCGGAGATGGCGATTTAAATGCAGCATTTGTCTCTGTTCCATGGAGAGAGGAGGGTATGCAAAGTTGAGAGCCAGGGTGAGGGACCGTTCAGGGCCGCCTGTTATTTTCTGTCCTCTCGGGCACCATATTGTTTTTCCTCATTGTACTCCAAGCCTCTCTGTCCCCTATCACCTTCCTCCACTTACTCACTGTTCTGCCCCATTGCCTCATACTGCCTCAATGCAAGGGCACACTGGAGTCACCCTGAGCTTATGACACAGTCTGTGCGTAGAGTCCCCAGATAACTGTCAATGACTTCTCAGTGTTTGTAGGTATATCTTTGGCCCAGCTCACCTAAACCATTTAGAACACAAGTCTTTGGTCACTTATCCCATTGGTTGGACTGCCCATCTGTTCAGTCAGTGTGGGCATGTGACGTCATATGGTAGAGTAGGCCAGGGTCCAGCTGTCAGAGTTTAAGGACTGGGCAAGTTCCCTAGGAGGGAGTTAGGGACACAGGCATTTCAAATAGTTAACTCAGGAGAAGGGGCACATGTGTCTGTGCACGTGCGCACATGTATGTGTGCTTGCACATGTGTGTACAGGTTGTCTCTCTATTCTTTTCAAGAATCATTGATTATTTAGAAAGTAGATGGTATCAGAGACAGATCCAGCAGTCACCAAACCTCTGAGTTGCAGGCCTATTTGTGCACCTTGACTACGAAGCTAACATATTTTATGTCAGTATGATGGTTAATATTGTCCACATGACAAGATCTAGAGTTAGCTTGAGGATAAATCGCTAGGCATGTCTGCAAGGGATTAATAATTATTTCCAGATTAAACCACCCCAAATGAGAGCAGGCCATGGCTGGGGACTCAGACTACATCAAAAGGAGAGAGCAGCTGGGTACCAGCGTTCATCTCTCTCTGCTTCCTGATTGGATGAACCGTGGCAGCTACCTATTGGCACCATGCCTTCCTCACTGTGGTGCACTTACAGCCTCAGCCTCAGAGGCAAGATGGACTTTTCCTCTTTAGATTGTGTTTGTGAGGTATTTTATTACAACAACAACAACAACAACAACAAATTAATGAGTTCAATGTTGGTGACTTTCAAGAGAACAAACTGGTTTTTAACTAGGTAAAAGAGGACGAGGGAACACACATCCTGAGAAGTTGCAAGAGCTGTTCTACTGCACACGATTAAAACTTCCATGGTTTATTCGCTTATTTATTTATGTGTATACATGTGGGTGGATTTAAGTGGCCATTGCATCAGACAGAACACTGAGCTCTATCAAAGGGATGCAAAATAATATCCTAATTATTTCAGTATGTATGTGTTTCTGTGTGTGTATGTGTGTATGTATGTATGTGTGTGCACGTGTGTATATGTGTGTGTGCCTGTGTGTGTGCTCACATGTGTGTGAGTGTGTATGTGTATGTGCATGTATGTGCATGCGTGTGTGTGATGTCTGTGTATGCATATGTGTACGTGTGTGTGCCTGTGTGAGCACATGTGTGTGTGCGTACGTGTCTGTGGGTGCACATGTGTGCACGAATGTGTGTGCCAGTGTGTGCACATGTATGTGTGCGTGCATGTGTGTGAGTGTGTCTGTGTCTGTGCACATGTGTGTGCATGCATATATGCGAGTATGTCTGTGTATGGACATGTGTACACATGTGTGTGCATGCATGTGTGTGTCTGTGTACGTTCATGTGTATGGGTGTGTGTATGTGTGCACGTGCACACGTGCATGCCATGTGATAGGGTGATTCAGTTACAGGATGATTGCTGACACTTGTTTTTGGATTATTTTTAAGTATAAACAAATGCTTCTGTGAAGGTAAGCATTTTGTAACATTGTTTCTTGTTTCAGGAAATATTAAAGTAAGTTATAGCAAATGATGCTGTCTTAGTTATGCTCAAGTGGTCTTCTTGGGTAAATGGACTCAGGGGCTAGGTGAGAGCTAGAGTCTGCCAAACACCAGATGCAAGCACCCCTATTAAGCTCACAGCTTGAGAGAGATGCATTTTTTTACCATGCCTCATATCCATAGGTCATGTAGAAAAAAAATCATCTTGGCTAGGGCCAGTTTCATAGTTGAAACAGAAATCTATCAGCCCTGCCGTCACCTGCAGGGCATAAGGTCACTGAGCAGAAAACCAATCTAGAGACCCTGACAAAGCTGGAGAGAATTACCCCAGCTGCATGAGAAGCAGGAGAATCTCTAGAATATTTTCATTTTTAGAATGTGGTGTCTAGCAACGTACTTAACCTTGAGAGTCTCACCTCCCAGACGTGTGGCATGGCCCTGGCATTGGCATGAATAATGTCAGAGCCACTTTGTCAGAGAGAGATTCATCTGAGGGCTATTATATTTTCCTGATATTAAGATTAAAAAGAAAAATATGGGGGTGGATAAGCAAAAGAAGCCTCATATTTTGATCTGCGAGAGATTGAAAGACATTTTCCAAGGCGAAGACTTTTTCTAAGTTCTTTTTGTTTAACTAATTTGTTCTCCACCTACGCTTTCAAAGGCTATTTTGGTTGCTGGTAAGTTTAGAAAAGTTTTCAGGGCCTGCTTCTTTCTTGGTACAACTGACTTCTATAATCACAGTACAGACAGCTGTTATCCAGATGCACAGCCCAGGTGTTAGGTAAAAACAAAATTGTAGTGTAGTAACTCCTGTATACTGGTACACAGGGACGCCGGGGAACAAATGACATGTGACTTTTATCTATAAAATCTCTGTGTGTACATGTGTGCATAAATGTGTTTACATGTGTATGTACATGTGTGTGTGTATGTGTTCATGTCGCGCGCGCACAAGCATTCATATAGAGTCCTGAGGGAACTTCAGGTATTATCTTCTGAAATGCTGTCCACATCCTTTTGGGACAAGGTCTTAACTTGAACCCAGCAGTTGTCACCTGGCTAGCCAGTGGTCTCCAGGACCCTCCTGTCTCATGTCTCCATAGACCGACCACCCTGGAAGTTGGCTATACTGACCGCCAAGGACCACCAGGCTGCAGATAGTCCACTACACTGCTCTGTTCCCCAGCTAGGAGATCCCTTGTTACTTGTGGCTCCTCCAGGCCACGTGGTTCTGTTCCATCTTTCACCTCCTCTTCCTCTGTCATCCTCTCTCTCCATCCCTCCATATTGTCCTCTCTCTTCCTCCTTCCTCTCTCTCCTTCTTTAAAACTTTCAGCCCCACCTTTCCCTTCCACTGCCCAATCACAGGCTCTAGCCTTTATTGGACCAGTTTAAACGAGGAGAAGTTTTACATGGAGCCACCTGAGTAAGTGGCCCACTCCTCCTCAGGGCAGGGCAGTCCCTCGTCAGGAACCAGAATTGGCATCAAAATACAAACAGCACCAGGGCAATCCACAACACCCAGGCCATGGTGCTCATACAGGGTTTACAGGACAGCTTGCAGTAGTTGGGTTTTATCTTAACCCATGTCCGAACAGTTGGTAGCAAGCACTCTTAGCCTCCACAGCATCTCTCCTCTCATTCTAATTCTTGTTCCTTTCCGTTGCAAAAAGCACTGGGCATTCATGCAAACATCCCTCTACAGTCTCTTGATCCCCGAGTCCTGCACGGATGTGAAGGTTCTGTGCCCGTGTTGTAAGTGAACGATTCCCTATGTATGAAAAGGCATCAATACTAAGGCTTTGCTTCAGGAATGTTCTTGCCATTTTTTTTTTTTTGCTCGGCCACCCCTTCCTTAGGGTTCTTTTAAAGGGGCGAGTCAGAGACCTTCTCTCTCTGCCACTAATTGTGCAGTGCCCCCTGCCTGTGGTGAGGGTCATGGCCGCTCTGCTGAGACTGCCAGGACCGGATGCATGGGGAGTTTGCGTGAGAGGATGGCCTGAGAGAGCGCACAGCGGGAAGCAAACACTGATTATTTAATTTGCATTGTTGCCCCACGAATCTAAAGAATCTCCCTTCTGAAAGGAACATGGGGCAAAATGGTGGAAGACACAGCAGCTAGAGCAGAGGGGAATAAACACTGGCTTTTAAGAATAAGGAGGAAACGCTCACAGAAGCAGGACTCGTAAAACACAATGTTATTTAAATAATACTATATTTCTCCTGCCTTATCATTCTGATTACACTCAACTAATCTACAAAATTGAAAGGTAATGAGCAGTATTTCCTTAAAGCACATTAAATAATAGTGTCAAAATGCAAATTTATTCATTAAGTATAGATGAGTATGTTAAATATTCATGAGTTGTTGCTCGCAGTATGTAATTAATGCCATGGTCTTTGAGTCCAGAGTGTTGTTGGGATGGCGAGGGTTGTGCTGCGTCACAGCTGCAAACTGGTACCAGCCCTCAAATATTTCCGAGGACAAAGGTTAGGCACCTATCCAACCCCAGTATTTTATATCGAATGTTCTTGGAAACAACAACTATGGGATGGCTTTAGTTTCATTTTTTCAAACTTCTGCTGTCTGATAATCTAGGTAGGAAATAAGTCTAGGCTTGAAGAAACTCTCAGAATTCCCTTTTGTTTGGTTTTGACCTCAGGCAAGTGGAAGTATACTATAAAAGTCTCTCTTCTAAGCAGAAGATGCCATGTGTTTATCTGTTTGGACCCCTTGCTCCCTCTCCCCTAAGCACAGCCCTTTCATTTGGGGGAAGAGCCCTTGGATTTAGAATCTTTTGAAAACCTGGTCCATTTTCTCTCCATGGCCCATCTTATCTAAGGCCACATGGAGTCTGTCAATCACTCCATTTCTTAAATGACTGGTGCGTTATTCTTGTAGACTCTGGAAAGTTAAAGGCTTCAATCACAATGTTTGTTTGTTGGTTTGTTTGTTTAAATTTACTTCCCAAGGTAGTCACCAGACCTGTCCTTTTGATTCAGTTGTAGATCCCAAACCAGCCTGCGAGGACAAAGCAGCAAATAAGACATTTATGCTTCTACCAAGAATCAAAGATGGTCTGATTTTAATATTTTCTAAATGTATCAATATACATTTTAGTGTTCTGAAATTGCAAACACAGACAATAGGTTCCTTTGATGCTTAGCTTATCAAGAATTAGATACCAGGGCCAGAGAGATGGCTCAGTGGGTGAAAGAAAGCCTTACATACAAGAAAAATGGCCTGAGTTTGATCCCCGGAACCACAGAGCAGAGAAAGTTGTCCACTGAGCTCCAGGGTAGCCACGGAATTTTAGTCACCCAGACTCAGAGGTAGCTGGACATAGGAAACTGAGAAGAAGTAAGCAGCTCTGTGACAGACATAGAACAGTATTAAAAAGGTTAAGTTACAAGCTAGTGGGAACAAGCCTAGCTTATGGTCTAGGCATTATTAATAAATAATAAGCCTCTGAGTGTTGTTATTCCAGAACAGGGATATAGGTGGAAAAGCCCATGGTTGCACTCCACGTGAGCTGTGGCATGCATATGCCTGCACACAAGAGCAAGTACACATATACACACAATAATGAATGAATGAATGAATGAATACATGCATGCATGCATGCATACATACATACATATGTACATACATGTAAAAAATGAATTGTCCATGATACTATGAACATAGAACTATACAAATGTGTCTTACCTCTGGGGGTACATGGGATTTTGATTCCCAACTCTTTTCCTCTCCATATTGGATAATCTTACAGCCATACCTTATGGTACTTGAATTGTGCAGTATTTTTGGCAAGAGTGGCCAATGTTTTTTTCTTCTGTTCCACTGATGAGAGCTGATTTATTTTGGACAATGAGATGTTGACTAAAGTGAAGACAGTTCAGCTCAAAGCACAGGTCCTTGAGAACAGCTAGCGCTCCCACTCATTCTCCCAGGCTTCTGTCAGTCATCGTGAGCAGTGGTCTCCTGCTTCAGGTGAGCTGCACATGATGTTTGAAAGAACTCAGGAAAAACAGACCTGATCCCTGCTCTCAGGTGGAGCCACGTGCAGACCAATTGCACCTCAGAGGAGCCCAACCTACCTGTTGACCTGTAGGGTTGAAGTTACAAGTTACATAGGGCACCCAGCTTGTGAATGTGTGTGTGTGTGGTGTATAGATGTGTATGTGGTGTGTGTATGTGTGTGTTCATGTGTCATGTGTATGTGTGTATGTGGTGTGTGTGCATGTGTCATGTATATGTGTATATATATGTGGTGTGTGTGTATGTGTGTGTGAATGTGTACATGTGTGTGCATATCTGTGTGTGTGTGTGTGTGTGTGTGTGTGTGTGTAGCCCCTTCTAGTATGTCGCTCCGTATCATTCGGTATGCTGACATGGTTGAGCGCCGATGGCAATCATCCATCGTCTAAGTCTCCTAGATCTGAAACTCTGCACTCATTATGCACTAGCTTCCTATTCTTACTTTCCCCCCAGCCCCTGTCAATCACCATTTGACTTTCTTCTATGTATTTGATTTCTCCAGGAGCCTCATGCAAGGGAATGAAAGCATTTGTCCTTCTAGTGCCTGGCTTACTTGAATGCTGTTATGTCTTCTTGGTTCCACTATGCTGGAGCATGCATACGAAGTCTTCTTTCTAAGGCTGAGTATCAGTCCGTGCTGAGCGTTGTGTGATGTGGCCCATCGGTTTTCCACCCATCTCTTCATAGATGCCTGGATTCCTTTCACCTCTAGGCTATCACGAATAATGTTGCTACAATAGATCTATAAATCTGTTTGTGTCCCTACTTTCATCTTTATTAAGTATCTACCCAGAAATGTATTTCCTGGGACATATGGTAATCTTATGCTTACATTTTAAAGGAATTATCATACTGTTTCCCTGTGTGGCTCTCTCATTTTACATTCTCATCAGTAATGTATGAGGGCTCCAATTTCTCTGCATCCTATTCAAAACCTGACATTTTCTTGGTTTTCTTTATTTTTTCCTATCTTCCTTCCTTCCTCCCTTCCTCTCTCTCTCTCTCTCTCTCTCTCTCTCTCTCACTCTCTCTCTCCCTCTCTCCTTATAAAAATAGTAGTCATTGGGGCTGAAGAAATAATGGCTCAGCAGTTAAGAGCACACACTACTATTTCAGAGGACCTGAGTTCAGGTTCCTAGCGCCCAGTAGGATAGATGGCTCACAAAGGCCCATAACTGAAGTTTCAGAGGAAGGTAACACCTGTACTTTGTAGACACCTGCATTTACATGCACATACACAGAGACACACCAAACACACACACATACTTAAAAATAAATGTTTTTATATGGCAGCCCTCTTTGAGTATGTGAAATGATACCCAGCTAAGGCCACGTGTGTCTGAACAGTGACACTGAGGGTCTGTCTCTTCATGTGCTAATTGGCCAGCTGCACAGCTCCTTTTGTAAAACATTTGTTTACATCCTTTTATTTTTGAATCAGTAGTTATTGATCATAACAATATGAATTACTACTGGAAAAGTATACATAAAATGGCCTCATGGCAAATTTGTGGTATTTTAATATTTTTCCTCCCTTATATTTTTGTGTAGCTTGAATATTTTTCTGACTTTGTATCATTCTTATAAAACTAGAAACGTAAGTGTTGCCTGGTGTTGTGGTGTCGGCCTTTAACACCTGTGCTGATGAGGCAGAAGCAGTGGAAATCTGGGAATTCGGCTTGTCATGATAGAGATAGTGACTGGGTCTCAAAACTAAACAAGCATATAAGTGAATAAAAAACTATAGAAAGAAGAAAGGTAAGTATGAATTGCCTGTTTTAGGTTAACACGAGGAATCACAAGTTATATTTTGAAGGGCTCACCCAGAAAGAGTTCTGTGTTTTAACTACATTTACTTAGTTACTTGGTTGTGTGTGTTGAGGCCAGAGGTTGCTGCTGGATGCCTTTCTATATTTCTCTCTACCTTACTGTTTTGAGACAAGGTTTTCACTGAGCCTGAAGCTTGTTGGTTCAGATAGACTGGCTGGCCAGGAAGGCCCAGGGGTCCGCTTGTCCACCTGAGTAGTGCTAGGGTTAAACGACCGTGTCTTGCCTTTTACTTGGTTCAGGGGATCATAACTCAGGTCTGCAAGCTTGCATAGCAAGCATCTCTTCACTGAGCCAGCCTAGGCTGGAATCTGCTTTATTTTTGTTATTTACTAATTAAAAACCTTACTTTTGTCATCTGTGTTTGTAATAGTATTTGGTTTTTAAAATGCTAATTAAAATTTAGAAACAAGGCTATAAAACATATTATAAAAACATGGAAAGCCATCTTTACTGAGTAGGGCTTTTCTGTGGCTTTTCTGCTCGAATGTGACCGTGGCCAGCTGAGGCACACACAAATTTCCACAGCTATGGAAGACTGTTTTTGATTTTCAGTCTTTGTGTGTCTCCTGTGCTCAGTAGGCTGTGCTGAATACCATCAACATCAAGGAGGAAAAATCAAGAATGTATCTGCTCTCCTGTGACTGTCTGTGGTGCGAGAGGGCAAGAAAACATCTGTTTATAATTGGAGTCCCCAGAAAGCTGGGCCATAAACAGGCAAGGAGAATTTCAGGATACCCTTTATCATTGTCAGTAAAAATATTGATGAGACAAGAATACAGTGTATCAAGCATTGAAATAAGATCGAGTCACTGTGAAGGGCATCTCTTTGAGATGTCGTTTTTGTCCTGAAAATGATGGTGGCTACATTGATTCTTCCGGTCTTGCTGTGCGATGGGGCTCAGGCAGATGTGTTCGTTTGATTCCCTGTGGGAAAGCTAAGCAGGAGTTGCTTGGTGTCACACAGGGAGGCTGACCTTTGGACGTTGTGACCCGACCTTGTCATCTGCAAAGTTCATTCCCAGTATTCCTGCAATTGGCTCACACACACACACACACACACACACACACACACACACTAGCACACAAACAACAACAACAACAACCACAGTAACAAAAGAACTCATTGTGTTTTAAACAAATCCCAAGCCTTATACTGGGCTGTAGTTATAGGTATCATGGGATGTTTGTAGAAGAAGGAAGCAAGTGGGGATTATTATTACTATGTAATATAAAGGTATTTTAAATATTTTTAAAAGAGATCTAGATTATTTTTCATTTTAACTAGCATCTATTTTGGTAACTTACCTTTTGATTTTATATTGCAAATGGAAATAGATATTGCCAACTGTCACCAAAAATGAGTATTTTAAGTCTAAGTGTTCAATTTGGTTTTACCTCTTGAATCTAATCGACCATTTAACTTTTTGGTTTCTTCCTACCATATGTAAATAATTCACCCGGGGCGTGTGGAAGGCAATGATTACAGTATTGGCAGCTAAGTGTATTGAGTTCAGTAAGGGCTGAGTTCTTGTATTGATCTTCCCACTTCATCACATCGACAGCTACAGCAATGAGATAGCAGAGCATCTGAAGGCGGGCTTGAGGGATGGAGATTCATTGCTCAGAGTCGCACATCTGAGGAACAGCAAATCTGAAAGTCTTACGTTTCTCAGCTGAAGAATGGATTGTTTCCTGGATTCCTTTGATTGTTAGCACTAAACAAGGAAGTGGGTGAAAAGGTCATAGTGGCAACTGAGTCCAGAGACAGTACCCAACATGTAACTGATAAGCACCACCCCAACACATGACTGATAAGCACCACCCCCAACACGTGACTGATGAACATCATCCCCAACACGTGACTGATGAGCACCACCCCAACACGTGATTGATGAGCACCACCCCCAACACGTGATTGATGAGCACCACCCCCAACACTTGACTGATGAACATCACCCCCAACACGTGACTGATGAGCACCACCCCCAACAGTTGACTAATGAACATCACCCCCAACACGTGACTGATGAGCACCACCCCCAACACGTGATTGATGAGCACCACCCCCAACACTTGACTGATGAGCACCACCCCCAACACGTGACTGATGAGCACCACCCCCAACACGTGACTGATAAGCACCACCCCCAACAGTTGACTAATGAACATCACCCCCAACACGTGACTGATGAGCACCACCCTCACTACTTCCACAGTGCTGACTATGCTTCCAACATCTGTTCCTCAAACAAAAGTAGGCCACAGGCATGCCAGCAGTCATGGAACCACCAGAGGCGTCTTTCCACTCATCTGGTCAGCCAGCCGTGTGTCTTCTGCCTGCTATTCTTCCTCCTTACCTTTCTCCCCTTGCGCTTCCTTATTCCTCTTCTTCCTCCTTCTTTCGTCTGCTTTTGACTTTTTAGGGTGTCTTGTTGTTGTTTTGTTTGCAAATTTGAACTAAAGGTTCAAAGACTTCCCATAGGCCTCCTGTCTCCATACACAGAACCTCTCTTATTACCAACAACCCCCACCAAACTAAGTCATTGTGACATCGTTATTACCCAGAGTCCGTAGCAGGGGTTGAAGATCTCTCAGTGTTGCATGTACACCCCACCCTAGCATCTGTTCCACAGACTGTCCTCTGAGAATTCTGCTCTCTCCAAAGTGTTACAGTTCCAGAAGGGTGTGTGTCCCTCAGACTAGTCTCTTTCAACTATCAATATGCATTTACTTTTCTTAAGTTTAGAGAGTTTATTGGTACTTTTCTTTTTAGTCTTCTTTAGGTTGTTTGTTTGTTTGTTTGTTTGTTTGTTTAAGACAAGGTCTGGGTATGTAGTCCTGACTGACTTAGTACATCTTGTGAGCCTAAGCCTCCTGTCTCAGCCTCTGTACTGGCTAGTTTTGTGTCAACTTGACACTGGCTGGAGTTATCACAGAGAAAGGAGCTTCAGTTGGGGAAATGCCTCCACGAGATCCAGCTCTAAGGCATTTTCTCAATTAGTAATCAAGGAGGGAGGTCCCCTTGTGGGTGGTGCCATCTCTAGGCTGGTAGTCTTGGTTCTATAAGAGAGCAGGCTGAGCAAGCCTGGGGAAGCAAACCAGTAAAGAACATCCCTCCATGGCTTCTGCATCAGCTCCTGCTTCCTGCCCTGCTTGAGTTCCAGTCCTGATTTCCTTGGTGAGGAATAGCAGTATGGAAGTGTAAGCTGAATAAACCCTTTCCTCTCCAACTTGCTTCTTGGTCACGATGTTTGTACAGGAATAGAAACCCTGACTAAGACAGCCTCCCTAGTGCTAGGATTGCACTATCATATTGCACTTAGATGTCTTTGTCATTTGGGGAAATTTTTTGCTCTGAATCTTTTAATATTCTCCTTCTCTTCTGAATTTAAGAATCCAACAAGTCAAAGACCATGCCTGGTGCTGGAAACCCAGGCAAGTACCCTGGCTAGTGAGACCAGGGGTCTTAGGGCAGAGCCTGCAACTGATCAGTTACTAAAACAGCATAATCCCTAAGTACACTGTAAACAATGGTACCCAGACCATCTGAAACATCCATCGACAGCACAAGGCTTGGGGAGCACTGTGGGAGAGGGCAGAGAGATTTTAAGAGCCAGAACAGGGTGTCTGCTGTGAGGGCATCTTCTAGAAATATCAGGGAAGCTACACCCATTAAGCCTCACCAACATGACTGCCTAAATGGATCTGAACAAGGGTGTTCAACCTAGACAAAGACAAGACAGGAGAAGACAACCTAGACAGGCAATGAAGGGATGCCAAGAGTGTGAGAAATCGTCCTTCTCTGGAAAGAGCACACCAATGGCTGTTCAATGTCACATGGTCAGCCTTGAGACTATAAATATAAATATATAAATATATACATACATATATGTATACACACATATATGTATATATATATATGAATATATGTACCTATATGAAAATATAGGCACATATATGAAAATATAAATGTATATATATATATGTGTGTGTGTGTGTGTGTGTGTGTTTGTGTGTATGTAACATCATATGGGGCAGGGTATATACATATATATATTTAGGAGAGGGAGAAACAGAGAGAGAGAGAGAGAGAGAGAGGGAGAGAAGCAATTAAAGAAAAGGAAGCTATGAGACAGAGCAAGGAGGGAGTGCATGGGAGGATTTAGAGGGAGGAGTTAGAGAGAGGATTTAGAGGGAGGAGTTAGAAGAAGGAATTAGAGAGGAGTTAAAGGGAGGAGTTGAAAGAGAGGGAGGAAGAAAAAGGCAGGAAATGATGTAATTATTTTTAAATTTCGAAACAATATTAATTTGAAATTAAAAAAAAGGCACTCAATGGCATGCACGCTCACCTCCTGTGCCTCATCTGGGTGTTTCCCACTGGCCTGTCTTGTGGGGCACTAGTCTGCTTTCCAAATAGTTTGCCATGAGACCCATCTAGTCTGTAGTTTTACTGTCTGAAGTTTCCTGCTACAGAACTGCCATTTGAATTTTAGTTACACACTGAGCCATTCATAGTCCTAAAAATTCTTCTGACTCTTTAAGCACAGTTGGCCTAGCTCGGTTTATGACTCTAGCATTTATTCCCTCCCATAGTTTGCTAGAATGCTTCTTGGTACATCCTAGTGGTTTTCTTAGTAGATGCCCAGTTAATTTGTTTATGTTGCATGTGGAAATGTATAGAAAAAAATGCCTCTAAATAGTATTATTTTCCTTCACAGAGGTTATATAGTTTCCTCAGTCACTTTAAATCTGTGTTGAGATGATGAGAATTTGCTGCCTGGAGTTTGACTCATTCCTTGTTTGCTTGCCTTCTAAGGACTTGTCTCCTCAGGAAGCCGTCCTATACAAGGACCTGAACTTGGTAGGCTCTGAGACTGCAGGGATTTTCTTTAGCATCCCAGCCTGTGAATCAGGAAATGCTTTCAAGGAATAAGTTGAGCTAAATGTCACACTTCCCTCTTTGCATTTTTCTTTGAGAATCTTGGCTCCTAACACCCTTATTCCTCAACAGCTCCCTGGTATCTCCCCAAAGAATTTTCTGCTTACATTTTAACATCCTTACCAGTTGTTTTTAGCAATGAACACTAGACTTGTATAAGTCACTATACCATTCATTACCAAAATCAAAATGTGTGTGCTTTTCTTTTTCTTTTTCTTTTTTAAAGATTATTTATTTTATGTATGTGAGTATACTGTCCTGAAACACACTAGAAGAGGGCATCAGATCTCATTACAGATGTTTGTGAGCTACCATGTGATTTCTGGGAATTGAACTCAGGACCTCTGGAAGAGCAGTTGATACTCTTAATCACTGAGCCATCTCTCCAGCCCCATCTCTGTGCTTTTCAAATCATGAATTCCAAGTACTTTAACAATTTGTGTATGCATGGTGTGTGTGTGTGTGTGTGTGTGTGTGAGAGAGAGAGAGAGAGAGAGAGAGAGAGAGAGAGAGAGAGAGAATATGAATAGATGGGATAGGTATGTGTGTATGAAAATCTGAGGACAGCCTTTGGGCATCAGTCCTCACCTTCCAACTTGCTTTAACAAAGTTGCTGTTTGCTGCTACACACATGTATATGCATGGCTATCTAGCCCATGAACTCACTGCACACATGCATGTGCCAAGCTAGCTGGCCATTGCTGCGCACAAACACATGCCAGGCTACCTGGCCCACAAGCCTCCTGTCTCTACCTCTTATCTCAGCATAGGAGTGCTAATATGTATGATAGAATAATAGATGGGCACGATCATGCCTGCCTTTACATGGGCTCTTGGTGTTCAAACTCAACTCCTCATGCCTACGTAGCAAGCACTGTCCTCAGTGAGCCACCATTGCCCCAGCCCACAAATTATAATTTTTGATGGAGAAAGCTTACAAGTAGGTAGTAAATTTCTAGGAGACAGGTATACTTTTTACTTGTAACACCTTGTCCTAAATACTGCATATATATTCATAGTTTCTGACAGTATTAATGATTTTTTATTGGGAGTCTCCCAATGAAAAAAATGAACACTAAACTCATTTTATTCAGGAGTTAAAATTTCACATAAAAATCCTATTGAAGAGAGTCATTGTGATAAATGAATATAGACTCAGAAAAGTGAGCCAGCTAAACTCCATAAAAGTTTTAAAATGATGTCAGTGAAGTCAGACATGGAAATGCTGAGACCCTTTAACTGCCTGGGATTGATTCATCCTGCGTGAGATGGGTGTTCTTCTGTGGCACTTTGATCCAATGTTTGTTGTCAGAGAGCAGAAACCTGGAGGTCTCAAGTGCTGTTCTGATTTGGATCCAAAACCATAATGAGGTTTTGAGCCGTTTCAAGAGTGAGGACTTGTCTGCAGAGGCAGCAGCAGCCACGGGAAGCAGAGGTGGTAATGGCCATGGGATTACTGGCCCAATGAGGGACAAACCACACAAGAAGTGTGGCTAAAAGTGTCCACTTCGAGCATCTATGCATTGATTGCTTGGTAGGCTGTTTAGTTCATTTTTGTTCTTCATAAAGTATTAAGTTTCCAGGATTGTAACCTTTATATTTGTTAAAAGAATATTTTTAATGTTTTTCATAGGAAGACTGTAAAGAAAGACGCTTACTGAGTAAGAAGGGCAGCGGAGAGCACACTGGTGCTCTTAGTACTTTACAGCTGAGCAAGATGAGGAACGCAAGGTTCAGACACGAGAGAAAAGTTCCAGTAGATGAACTTCTTCGGGTCTTGCATGGCTTTGTAGCCCATGCAGTGTTATCGACCAACCTCGGTGTTATGACGGTTTGGAGGGTTTGAAATAAAAAGCGTTGACTTGGAGTCTGGAATAGTTCTTTTCCTCGGCTCTAGAACATTCCCAAAACAACTGGTTCAGAGATACTATGTCCCTTATTGCCAGGCAACTTCTGCTGTCTATAATTTTATGGTCCAAGCTGGATTCACATATGGAGAACGTAGTAGAAGGGACAAAGATGGATGGCTGCTGTCTGGTTTTAATTCTTAATTTATCTTACACACGGTTTTGAATTCCCATATAGAAAGATAGATGATTTTGTATAATTGTTACCATAAATAAGATATAGAACAGCCTGTCACATTCCCCCCTCCCAGACTCCTTCCTTAGTTGTCACAATACAGCCATCTCAACCTTGGACACTCACCTGTCCCCTTTCCTTGAAGCTTTGTCTCTTCAAGAATGCAAATGGGATCAAATGGAGTCATGAATGTACACCTTTGAAGTACTATCTTCTTTCCCATAGTAGGCAGCAGCTGACATTGCATGCTGAGGACACGATAGTTCACTTCCTTATATTGATGAGTATGACTTCGAGTCAAAATGAGGCATTATTCATCCTTTCACCTGCTAAAGGACACTGTGGCTGTTTCTTGTTTGGCACGATTATGAATAATGTTGATATAAATGTTCATGTACATGGTTTTGCTCTGAACATAAATTATTTCCTCCCTGCACAGGCATGTTATTGTTATGCTGTAGGATATATTAGTTATACTTAAAATTATAAGAAATGTCAAAACAGTTTTCATCCCAGCCCATACGGGCTCGCATTTCCTTCTTTCTCGTGTGGCAGATCAACTTAGTGCGGAGTCTCTGTAGAGGTTAAAATTATGGCATTTTGTTGGTTTTGCTGTGATTCTTTTGAGGTTTTGCTTATTGGACAGTTTTCCATGGCCATCCTAATGGGTATGTGTGTGGTAGGCTTCAGTTTGGGGTTTTGTTTACATTTCCCTAGTATCTGACGTCATTGGTCACCTCTGAAGTATTTGTTTAACGTCTTGCATCAATTTGGCTAGGCAGCACCCAGTTACTTGGAAAAATATATCAGGATGGTTCTCTCAGTGTGTCTCTTAGTTGTATTTATCACTGAGATCAATAGACTCTGGAAAGCCACCTCTCATCCATCATGCTGGTGGGCCTCATCTACTTAATTGAAGGCCTTGAGGAGAAACATGGGCGTTTCACAGAGAGCAGGAGGCCTGCAGCACGGTGTCTTGGCACCGGTCCTCTTTGCATCACTCCCTGCTGGTTAGAAAATGCTGCTTCCACTCTGGAAATCAGTCTGGCGGTTCCTCAGAAAATTGGACATAGTACTACCGGAGGATCCAGCAATACCTCTCCTGGGCATATATCCAGAAGATGTCCCAACCGGTAAGAAGGACACATGCTCCACTATGTTCATAGCAGCCCTATTTATAATAGCCAGAAGCTGGAAAGAACCCAGATGTCCCTCAACAGAGGAATGGATACAGAAATTATGGTACATTTACACAATGGAGTACTACTCAGCTATTAAAAAGAATGAATTTATGAAATTCCTAGCCAAATGGATGGACCTGGAGGGCATCATCTTGAGTGAGGTAACACAATCACAAAGGAACTCACACAATATGTATTCACTGATAAGTGGATATTAGCCCAAAACTTAGGATACCCAAGATATAAGATACAATTTGCTAAACACATGAAACTCAAGAAGAATGAAGACCAAAATGTGGACACTGTGCCCCTTCTTAGAATTGGGAACAAAACACCCATGGAAGGAGTTACAGAGACAAAGTTTGGAGCTGTGATGAAAGGATGGACCATCTAGAGACTGCCGTATCCAGGGATCCATCCCATAATCAGCTTCTAAACGCGGACACCATTGCATACACTAGCAAGATTTTGCTGAAAGGACCCAAAGATAGCTGTCTCTTGTGAGACTATGCAGGGGCCTAGCAAATATAGGAGTGGATGCTCACAGTCAGCTATTGGATGTATCACAGGGCTCCCAATGGAGAAGCTAGAGAAAGTACCCAAGGAGCTAAAGGGATCTGCAACCCTATAGTTGGAACAACATGATGAACTAACCAGTACCCCGGAGCTCTTTTCTCTAGCTGCATATGTATCGAAAGATGGCCTAGTCGGCCATCACTGGAAAGAGAGGCCCATTGGACTTGCAAACTTTATATGCCCCAATATAGGGGAATGCCAGGGCCAAAAGAATGGGAATGGGTGGGTAGGGAAGTGGGGGGCGCTATGGGGGACTTTTGGGATAGCATTGGAAATGTAATTGAGGAAAATATGTAATAAAAAATATTAAAAAATTTTAAAAAAAGAAAAAAAATGCTGCTTGTTTTCCATAGCTGCCTGAGCCACTTCTTTGAATTAAGCATCTCTTTCAAGAGAAAGATCCTGTTGGTTGTACTCATCTGGAGACCCTTGCTAACGTGCTACCCAGATCTTTTGCCCATATTTTATACTCTGTGGTGAGTGTGTCTGTGATTATTGTATTTTCCAAAGTCTTTTTGAGACTGGATAAAAATTACTTTGTTAGATATGTTATATTCCCATATGTTCTCCAGAAACTGGCTCATGATAAAATTCTCTTAGGAGTGTCTTTCTCATAAAAGTGTTTCCATTTTTATGAGGGTCACATTTTTCATTTTTTTTTCTTTCAAGGATCACATGTTGTGTATCATACATTTATTTCAAGTCAAGGACACGAAGATCTCGGGAGGTTTGTGTGTTTATGTTTAGGATTCACTGGGCAGTGAGGTTACAGCGAGGTTTGCCCGTCACACGAGGCATGGATCCATTCTGCGCTTTGCCTTTGTACAACTCATATAAGACTTTTCTGACACTGCTTACTGGAAAGACTCATCCTTGCTTTGTGGGATTGACTTGCATCTCCATTTAGTATGCTGGTGTGGGCTCGTGCCTAGGCTTGCTATTCTGCCCCAGTGATAATGTGTTTCTATCACTTTACCAGTGTCGCATCTTTGATTGACCCAGGTTTAGAATACACTGGGGAATTGAATAGCACAGGCTCTCCTGTTCTACCCATCCGCAGGGATGCATTACCATATACTCAGCCAAAAGCACAGAGGTGAATGGGAAGCAGCCAGCTCCCCAAATCTCAGGGTGTTCTGGAGAAGCATGCGGATAATCCCGCTGCTGCATCACCATCTTGTACGTGCTGGGGAAGAGATTTGCATTTGTGAGCATGGTTTCTATACCAGGGTCTGTGGGACGTTGCATGCACTAAGGGGAACTTCATAGGCTCCAAAATTGTGTTAATAGCTAACAAGCCTCACCAATGTCATGTTTATCATTTATTGTATCATAATTTTGTAAAGTATTATATGTCCTTCCTCTTAGTTGGAGTTTTATTTTCATCAGTAAATCTAGCTTTGTCATCATATTAGAAGTTTATATTAGGTATAAAATTTCCAAGTTATTAAAATGTAAAATAATTACGTATCAATACATAATAGGATAGATAATAGCTTTCAAAGCACCATCACTGTGATGTCAGTAGGCTTCCCTTCACTTAGTTTCTTTTGATAGAAAAATAACAAAATGTCAAAAATCTGACTCAGGTTTTAAATCATTTCCCAAAAGGGACATTTATTGGCTTTTATAATTGAGAAAACATATTGCATTTGGTGCCAGGGATGAATTCGAAGTCTGGTGGGATTCAAAGTTATCACCAGCTGGCTGTGTCTCTTCACTCCTATGCAGCAGGAACATTGCTGTCCCGGTAGGAAAGATGCCATCGGGAGGCAGGCAGTCAGCATTCGCATCAGTTACTGGAAAGGGTTGTTCCTGCTGGGACTGAATGCCCATCTAGAGGCAGCTACCAATTAATATGGTATGAAGTTTGGTACATCATGAATTACAGGCCCTCCCTTGTGAACATCATTTGTCAGCAGGTAAAGAGAGTAACAAACACCTACTGTTAATACTGAGTGCGGTGTGGGTAATGGCTAAGCTTATTCTGTGGTGCCTTCTCTTGGCGGTTCATAGCCATTATCTTCCTGTTGCTGTGGTATAACACCATGACCAAATGCAAATGCCAGGGAGGTATGGCAGCACAGTAAGCAGGAAAAAAATGGGAAGCTGAGTCAGATCTCAACTGCAAGCACAGAGCAGAGCCCGAACTGATAGAAGAGTGAGTCTGTAAGACCCCAAAGCTCCACTCCCAATGACATACTTCCTCCAGCAAGACCACGCCTCCAGACACTTCCCAAACAGCATCACCAACTAGGGAACCAAGAGTTTAATTTTATTTTTAGATTTATTTATTTTATGCAAATGTTTATGTTGCTTACAAATATGTCTATGTACCATATGCATACCATGTGCCTGCAGAGGTCAGAAGAGGGTGTCAGATCCCTCTTGGAAATGGAGTTACAAATGGTTTTGATCTGCCATGTGGGTTCTGGGTATTGATTCCTGGTGCTCTGCAGGAACAAACACTCCATGCTCAGAGCCATCCTTCCAGCTTTATAGGAGCAAAGCACTCAAATCTCAGAGTTTATGGGGGGATATTTTTTGTTCTAACAAAATCATCCTGTCTTTTTTTTTTAATTTATCTCTAAACATGTATCATCCTTTTTCTTTTAAAATGACCCAATTCAGAGATGTTTCTCTGAATCATTCCTAACAGGGAAATCTATACTTCTTTTCATCAGGAGCTCCAAGTTGTCACTTTGTGTTCTCAAGTTGTGAATATTTTCCATCCTTTGAGCTAGAAAGAAATTCTCAGTTTCATTGTAGCTGCAGGTGGTGTGGGTATGAATGGAAAGGCTACCTGTGTTTTCTTTTCTCCTTCCCTTTACATTGTTCCAGCTGTGATATAGACAACCCTGCACTAAGTTTCAGTGTTCATTTGAAATGTTATGGTTTGTTACTTTTAAAAATAGTCAAGCTACATTTACTTCATTTTTACCTATCTCTTAGTAAATATTTGTTGAATGGATTACTGAATTGTTAGTGTCAGAGAAACATTATTTATTATCACATATCACTAAATAATGTATAGCTATTTTGTCCACTTTCACAATCTTGCCATTTCCAGTTTACACACAATCTTATATATGTGTGTATATGTGTGTTTCGAAGTCTGCTTTTTAAACTAATTTCATTTTTTCCCTTTCTGTCCAGTAACTTATGCCTTTTTGGTTACAGCATTGCTAACATATTAATTTTTAAAATCTGAAGGAATTCTTCCTTTTCTCTTACCTTTATGTCATTTCATAACCTACATGGTTTCATTGTATCTGTGATATTCAATTCACACTATGTTTTTTTTTTTTCTGTTTGAAAATAAAATCACAGATAATTCATGCTTGCAATCAGTTTGATTGCTTTAAGTTCTACTGAGTACTAAGGCCACACCCACTCCCCAGTCACCTTCCTCCATGGCCACTCATGGCACCCTCTGCCTATCACCACATGCTCTCCCTTAACCGTGCAATATTCTCTCTTAGAGAAACAGGGTAATTTCACCTCTCCCTCCCTCCCTCTTCCTCCTCCACCTCTCTCTCTGTTTGTCTCTCTCCCTTCCTTGCTCTCTCATCTTTGTAAATCCTACTCCAAAGGATAGGTCTAATTACATGCAATCTACCAAGTTATATGCTGTATTCATTACCATCTCTTTGTATTTTGATAACCATTCTTGGCATAAGGAAATACTGAAAATTTGCAAAGCAATAAGAATAAAGAACGGATCTGTTAGTCTCTCTTGGTTTTTTTTATTTAGAACTTTGTGTACCTTTCCTCAGGTTCAAGTATCATTTAATTATTCTTTGCCTCTTGTGGTAAAGAATATATGTGATAGGCATCTTATAAAGGGTCCCAGGATGATCGTGTCTTCTGCTCATAAAAAAATAAAACTTGCCTCAGCATTGCAAGGGTGTCATGTCTGGGACTAGACTGTGGGATTTGCTTGCTAGCTGTCTCTCCTGGGATGATTTTCATGAAGCCAGTTTCAATATTGACAGGTATCCTATGGAGACTCAGCCTCCAGCTGAGACCCATCACAGAGCTGAGCCAATGGTGTAAGACTGGAGGAGTTCATCTGCGTGGCTGGCCTTCCTGGGACATTTCAGCCCTAGTTAACACCTTGCTTGCAGCTCTGTAAGAGGCACCAGGGCAAAGGACCTTTTATGTCATTGCTGTGTAGTTGGTCCATAACAACTGCAGTTATATAACCAATATGTGTGGATATCTGTTGTGGAGCAACAACACGTAGGGATAGCCACCCGACTTTTTTGGGGGGGGCATTTATTTGTGCATTTATTTCTCTACATATTTCTGTCATCATATAACCTACTCCGTGTAGATGACTCTAACTTTTTATCTGTATACGCATACCCTGAGTTTCATAGTTAAAACTCTACTCTATCGTCCTATATGTTCCTCATGGTGACAAAGTCTAAAACTTAAGATTCCACCTGCTTCTTCACCTCTCTTTCCTGCCTGCTTTGGGCAGTTATATCAACGTTTATTGTTTAAGCCCAACACTTGGAATTGTCCTGGATTGGTCTGTCCTCTCTGTGATACTCTTAAGAAAAAGGTAGCATTTCTACCTTTGTACACGGTAGCCATATGATAGTTAAACTCCTTATTACATAGAGCCTGTGGTCTTGCGTGATCTGCTCTGGTTGCATTGCTTTTCCTTTTTTCTATCTGAACCATCAGCCTGCAGCTCTGTGCGTTCCTATGCTTTCTCCCAGTCAGCTGCGGTCAGCTTCTTCGATGTTCTGGAGTGTGGTGCACTTCCCACTCTTCATGACTTCTCCTGTTATACCTCCTTCTGCCCATGCTTGTCTCCACCATATTCCACCCCCTCCACTCACCCCCACTTATCACTCCCACTGAAGTTCAATCCCCTTTCTCCAGGAAACCTTCTTAGACAATCTTGGTATGTTTGCCAGCCCAACTTCTTTTCCGTGTTGAGAACATCTGAGTTACTATTATGCTTTTGCTTGCTCCTCCCCTGCCTGCCCTCCCGCCTGCACGCCCGCCCGCTCGCCTTTCTCTGTGACAAATGTTTGAGAATACAATCTAAGGAGAAGGAATCTATTTGATTCATGGTCTCAGCCCAGAGTTAGCTTGTTCCATTGCCTGTGGGCCTGTATTAAGGCTGAGCACCACTGTAGATGGGTATAATAGGACACAGCTACTTAATACCCGCTGGGAGAAAAAAAAGAGAAAGCCAGGAAGGGCCTTCCACACTACAGCAAGAGGTCATGAACTCCCTGGGATTGGCCTTTTAGCCGATGCATAACAACGAAGAATCATTAGGAAATAATGGAAGATTTCAGCAGAAATTGAGAAGAGATGCATGGGAATATTGATTTTTGGTTTTTCAACTAGCTCTCTCTTCTTCCTTTATCCTTCTTCCCCACCGAAGTAATTTATGAATTTTCTCAGGACCCAATGACTCACTCACAGGAAGACAGAAGCAGCTCATTTACAACACAGAATTTATTTTCTCGGATGAAAGAGGCGACTCCTCTATTAGATTTTTCTCCAGACAACAGGTGTCCTAGTGTGCTTTCTCTTGCTGTGATAAACACCACGACCAGAAACAATTTGGGGAAGAGAGGATTCATTTGTCTTACACATATGGAAGACGGTCCATCACTGGGTGAAGTCAGGGCATGAACTCAAGTCACAAACATGAAGGTAGGGATTGAAGCAGACTGCATGGAAGGATGCTAGGTCTCCCTGGCCTGCTCAGCCGTACTTTCTTATGCACTTAGGACCTCGTGTTCAGGGATGCCCAGTGGGCCCCCACATCAACCCTTAATGTGGAGAAACTGTCTCAACTGATGTTGCCCTTTCCCAAATGACTCCGGATTGTGTCATAGCCAGCACAGCAGGTGAAGCTTGGCACAGAGATACATTATGAGTTTTGCTTCTTTAGCTCTCTTGAAGACAGGGATTGGATGCATATAGCTGTCATTTACATTAGAAAACTCTCACTGGAGCTCTGCAGACAAGTATACACGAGACCTCCGTAAGAAAGGGATCATCAGAACAATTCACGGTCGTGCTAACTCCGAAAGCTGAGAGTGAATGCACGTGGAGAGTAGTGAGATTAATGGGTCTACAGACGAAAGTGATAAAAAGATGCACATCTGCACCTGCTTGTGTCCACCTGTAATGTGGTTTGAATTCACAGCTTTGAAATTCCTTTGAGAAGTGCTGTTTGTGCAGAGACTACATTTAAATATAGGATCAGAGGCCCGGTGAGCCCAGCCCTCCAACCACCACACCTCTTCCCCTGCAGCCAACTCCAGAGCAGTCGGAGAGGCATTCTGAGCACTCTTCTGCATTGCATGTATTTTCATTTCAGTTCCATAAACACCTTCTACACCTTCAACTAAGCACTGTTCTTGTGCAAGCTGCTGCTGCCAGGAAGCTTCCTTTAGTGTGGATGAAAGCAGCTCTGTACCTTAGCGAGGGTCTCCTGGATCAGCCGCGGCATCATGGCAGTGCCAGCGGATGCTTGGGATGCTCTTCTGGGCTCCAGGATGTCCTGGGTCGCTCTGCAGCTGCAGAGGAGCACTACCACTCTATGAGCAAGGGCAGCTTGCAAACCAGAGCTGCTGCTCCATATGCCCCTTGGACCTCTGTGTTGTGTACAACATTTTGTGTCCGAATTACTCTTTTGTTCACTACCTTATTCTTGTGCCTATTTGGAATTTTAATGAATTGTTAACTCTTTGGTAAACTCCATAAAGAGACATGGCAACATTCTCACTTATATATTCCCTAAACTCCCATGCAGGGCCAAGAATTTAAATGTACCTACGAGATATCCGTTGAGATGATATTTTCTTACTCAGATATTGTGAATGACTGGGACTAATTCCCTAGTAATATACTAATCATATTCTCAAGCTTTCACTCCGGTTGCATTGCCAGAAATACTATTAAGCTCATGGCCTATCCACTTCTCAACACTGAGAAGACAGGTTTGACAGAACTCGATGATTAAAATGTTTAATGTTCAATTAGCCTTCTCGGATCGCGTCTAGTGAAGGGACTGGTAAGCAATTTAAGTTTGTATTATAGTGAATATTGTTTTACAGAAGCCTTAAGAGAGCACCTTGAAAAGGGCACTGCTGGCTTGAAACTTAAAATATCCAAAGCATCACTTAGGAACTACGAAGTCCTATAGCTGAAAAAAAAAAAAAAAAAGGCGAGTGGCATAGACTAGAAAACTGAAAACGGTGATACAACAACTCCAAACGAAGGATTCGTTTACTCTAGCAGAAACAAGGAAAGGTGGGCAAGGTGAATGACTACTAAGTTTACAGTAGTCTATTAACTTCCAATATTAGGAATGCTGGGGAACTAGCAGTAATTTTTCTGAGCTGTTACATTTCAAAGACACATCACAATAGTAAGTATATAGAATATGGATTATGAAATGTGATGGATTTCCATCACTGAGAAGCCAAGATGTATGCTGTGTTGAGTATCGTGGGAATAAAGTCAATGGTAGGCACTGGCAGAGCTAGGTGGAGGCGGGCATTGTTAGTGCCTGGTGGTTGTGAGAGTGTGCACTGACTGTCAGTCATGTGTCAGAAATGCAGGACCGATCACTGCACACAAGCGGAGCAAGCTAGGTCATCATCAGACTCTGCCACTGCTGATCCAAGCACCCAACCCTCTCAGGCTTGTGCTTGGCAGAGCTTTCAAATCTTGCTCTTCCTCACAGGGGATGGCATCCTCTTTCACAGAACCAGAGAGGCTTCTAGAAGAAGACTCAGTAGTGTAACTCCAAGTATCTAGTCATAGGAATCACTGAAGAATGAGTGGTCTCACCAGCCAACATTTCACCCAATGTCACCTCAACGTCCACACTGACTTCAGACTCTTTCAAATGCTTCCAAGTAAAATCTGAAATGTCAACCATTGGCTCTGGTTCTGCCTAGTCCAGTCACAGAGTTGAAAACCAATGGTGTGCCATCATAAATGTCTCTTACACTTTTAGTGTTTCCAACTCTTGATGCAATATAATTTCTTCTTCCCTTATGATCATGGTCATTGTGAACCTATACCTTTGCTTTTGAGTAAATTTTCATTTTTCTGTGGCTTTAAATTATAGTGACTTCAACTGCAATAGAAAAATGAAAAAAAAAAATCCAGGAAGGGCAAATTCATGAAAGAAGAAATGTAAATTACCAATATATATGCAAACATGCAATTTCCATAGTAATAAATTAGATGCCAATTAAAAGGCAATTTCGTTGCATATATGAAGTTGGCAAGGATGAATAAAAAAAGCCTTTATTTGAAAGGTTCAGGAAACCAAGCACTGTAGTATGTACAATAAAAGAAAAAATCAGAAAAACATTCAGAAATTCACGAACAGCACTGTTTACCGCATAGAGAAAATTGAGCAGGGGAAACTGTTAAGTGGATTATCAAGGAATGTTGCTGAAGATGGTTTAGGGGAATTTAATGACATCAGGAGAAACACAATTTCTTGCTAACAAGACAGAGGAGGTTATAGACCACTACCACCCCATCCCCGTGCACACATATGCACATACAGGACAGTGTACTAGTAGCCATCGTATTTTCTGTCTTTTACACTGTGTCTAACAATGAAAACATATTACCTAAATAATGAACAAAGATATACCCAGCAGTAGTTTGACCTTCCACAGTCTGAACCCCATCCCTCACCATTTTCCCTGCTGGTTGCTCTTAGATCCTCGGGTGTTGGGGCCTTTCCCGTGGGGTCTCCTATTAGACGCTTTGGCTGAGCAGTGGCATTATCAGGCTCTTGTGTCTTTTGAGCCTACGTACATCGGCTTTGTCCCTGTTCCTGTTCAGGATCACTCAGTCTCTGAACTCAAATTGCACTTTTGAATGTTTTTATGTTTTTTTCTTCCATATTCAGCAGCCATTCATTCATAGCTGTGTGTGATTACAGACTGATTTGTAAGACATTAAATCCTTTCCCAACATTAACGTCCTTTACTCCATCAGAGAGTGTGTGACATTTCCCCCCTTCCTCAGGAGCGAGCAGAGCCATCACAATCAGCTTCCACAAAAGATGTCTAGGCCAAAGTGCAGCAATTTGAAGTAAAGCTGCCACTCAAGATAAAAGACCATTCTATGCAAATTTCACCAAAGATGGCATGGTTCTGGGGGAAAGGTGAGCATTGTGTGGAAAGTTTTAGAAGAATATACAGATTGTCAAGTGCTTTCCTGGACATGGAAAATGGTGCTACTGAAAGCGGTTCTCAATTATGAGTAGACAAATACACGGTGCCTACTGGAGGGTGCTGGCTGATTCTGTGCATCCAAGGCTGGTATAGTCAGGAATCACAGCTCAGCACATAGAAATAGGGATGTTCCCACCCTGGTTAAAGTGAACAGTTTACTCCTGGGTACCACCAGAGCATCCCTTATTATGGATACAGATCCTAGAATAGGCCCCTCTCATGTCCTCCACATATACCAAGTGACACCAGGCACTGCAGGTTCCCATCCAAAGAATTCCACACTCCTCTGAAAACAGAAAACAAAAAAAGAAACAAACAAAACAAAACACCCCGCCCCGCCCTCCCTGCCCCCTCTGTCTGATTCTTTTGCTTTTAGAGTTGCAGCTAACCTCTCCTGGGGAAACGAAGATTATTTACAGGCTACCACTGAAGCACTTTCCTGCAAGACTACAGACTGCCCTGTTAGGTGAAAAAGAACACGAGATGGGATGCAAGATTCTATTTATGTTAAGGGGAGAGCATGTACAAGAAAATAGCGGTAAATAGAGCATGTTCAAGAAAATAGCGGTAAATGGTTTTAAAAAAATGTATTGGGAAAAGAAGTAAAGAATTGAGGGAGAAGGAAAGAATAAAATATATTCTCTTCTTAGAAATAGATTTGGTGATTTGAAGATGGCCAGAATATTATTGACAAATCGGCACTCCCTTTATGAAAGTTAATATAATAAGAAAAACAAAGATAGAGGGGGAGAGATTTTCAAGTTTAAGATTTGAGAAGCAAACAGTATATTGTTTATTTGGTTAAAAAATTAAGCTTACAGTACTTATTGCACAGACCCAAAGATCAAATGGGATGTTTCTTTTTGTGCTAACTTACAAAACAGCAGGCACAGGTTTAATCAAAAGCAACATGTAAGCATCTTGCTTTTACCACAGATCACTGAGACATTAAGAGTGACGTCTCTTGAACTGTTGGCACGCCTAAGTTATTTCAACATTTCTTGCTCAGCAGTTGTTCTCTTGGCTTCCTCTGGCAAAAGCTGTATCCTCTCTTCCTGGCTTAACTGAAACTAGACCAGGACTTTCCCCTCTAGTTTATTTTCTATGCAGAGAATTTTTTTCTCAAAAATTCCAAATATGTTACAAAGATTCATGCTTGTCTAATTTACTACCAGGCCCTGGCTGGCCCAGCCAATGGGATGGAGTGAGGCCTGACACGTTGGACTTACCCATAGAGCCTCCTGACACAGACCTCTCTTGCTCTTTCTGCACTAATGAGCCAAACAGGAAGGACTCCAAGGCTTTGGAAGAAGACAAATCCACAGGTCGAAGGTTGAGCTCCATGGAGTCAAAGTGGCTGTAAAGCAGCATGCATGTGGAATTCATCTTTTCGACCAGCTACTGGAACATTGCGGTTCTTGTTACATCTTTCAGACTACCCTGACTGGATAGACATCCAATTTATCCTTGTGTTCAAATCACCTGTATTCAAACCTTATTTCACTGCTATTGTCTGAACTATGGTGAACCACCTTACTTCTGTAATGCTTTAGCTATTTACGTGGAATGACACTAATATTATGTATATACCACAGAATATTAGGGGGGTCGACTCAAATACTCAGCCCTTTAACACAGCTGCTATGCATAAATTATTGTTATTAATTTCCAAAGTCGACTCTTAGTTTGAGACATCATCCAAATGTGGGTTTCTCATGGAGTTGATCAAGAACGTAAGCCGAGTTGTAAAATGACAAGTTATTTAAACATGGCACTCGATGGTGTGAATGTTGACTTTGAAGAAATGAAAGAAGAGGCAGCAAGAGATATCGGAGTGAGGAAGGCAGAAGAAAGTGTGCAATTGAGGCAGCCTGGGCACTATCCTGACGCTGTTAATAAGCCTACAGAGCAAGAGCCCAGCCCCAGGCAGCATGATAAACAATTCTGAGTGCCAGCTTGGCGTAAGGCACACTAACGGCATTAACAAGGCATGACTCTGCTGGCAAGGGTATTCCCAGAGAGGTGTTCCCAGAGAGGTGTTCTTAGGAGGAAAGACCCAGCCTGAATGTGGGCAGCACCATTCCATGTGCTGAGGTGTCAGGAGAAAAGGCAGCTGAGCCTGACTTCCTCTTCTCTGCTGCCCATTCGCCACCATGGGCCAAGCTGCTCTTGATACCTTCACTGCCAGGACAGACCATATTCTTGTGAGCCCAAATGCTTACCCCTGTGGCTGAATTCTGTCAGATGTTTAAACACAGATAGGAAAAATAACAAATGTAGTTAAAGTGAACTACAAAGATTCCACAGGCTGGCAAAGCCGTGTCCTGGATATCTTTTTGCCTTAAATATAACATGCACGAATACCTTGATCCTTGTTTCTTTCAGCCACAAAAGCCACCCTGTCTTGTTAACCCACCCTCATTTCTCCTGTTATAAAAACAAACTAAAATCTGCTACTCACCCTTTGCCAAACGGTAAGCTTCGTTTTAAGATTTCTATAAATAAAGGACTATGTTCCCAGAGGACAAAGCCCCTGACCAGTGCACTGCTGTGCATCTCAGTCTCTTGTCTGTACATAAATGAATATTGCAGGTTCCAAAGTGAATAAGCACCTGCAGCGAAGATGGTGGGACCCTCACAATCACAAGTGAGGCATACACAACCCACATGGAATGGGACTGGTATTTATGCAGTGCCAGTGACAGATGTGCAGCACAAGGAAACGAGCTCTTTGCAGCAGCCTGGGGAACAAGGGTCTATCAACACCCAGGTTTCCATCCTTTTAAAGTTTCTCAGAAAAAAACTGCTCAGGGTGTCAGCAAATACCAGGATGCGGCACTTGCCCATCACGTTCTCTTCACCTGCGCCACCACGTGCTCTTCACCTGCACCTATGAGATGAGCTTCTGTTCTTCTGCGATCTCTAAAGCGCGAACAGGAAGAGACCTATTTGTAGAGAAAGAGGCACTTTGCTACCTCAGAAACAATTTTGTGCCTATTCAGAGAAGAAAAGGATAAAAAAAAAATGTAAGGGACTTAAAAAATGGCAAAATGCGGTTTTCTGTATTGTTACAACGCTCAAGGACAGCTCTGTTTTAATGCCTTTGCAATTTAAATGCAATTTTATTCTGGTGGTGTCTGTATGGTCAGCAAAAGCAAGCAACAAAACAGCACACTATCCCTGAGCCACGGGGATCATTTGAAGAGCCCGATGGATATAGTTTCCAACTTCCCCACTTGTGACAGTGCCACGTAAGTGGGCTCTCAAACCGTGCATATCAATTGGATCCTGTGGCGCACTGCACTGGGTGTTTGTATATACTGCAGAGGATGTGAGGCCTCCGACAGGAACTCACCCGCACACTGGACTACTCTCTCTGAGTCTTAGCCTTCCGGGTTAGTGAGCGGCCTCTCTCACCACGCAGCTCGCCAGATGCCAAGGGCTGCCCATCCTCAGTGACAAACAGTGAGAAACGTGCCCTCGTGTTCTCTAGATGAACTGCAACATCTCATGACAATAGAACACCACTGATCTTAGCAACACACATGGAGAACGCAGCAGCTAGAGCGGAACTCGGGCTCTATCCAAGTTGTACGAGACAACTGTACAGTTCAGGGCAGGGATGATACCTCTGGTCCGAGAAGACCCTAGGCTGGTGGAGCCTGTGGGCCATGGTAGATTCCTCTAGTAAACCACATGGGCATCTCCCCTGGTTATTATTTAGCATTTTAAAGGGCACAGTGGGAAGTGTATTAGAGCAGGAGTCAGTGATAAGACTTGGGTGTCAGGAATGTCATCGGTCCAGTTGAGCTGTTTCACGTCCCCAAGTCTCACTCCTTGGCTGCAGGCACGGCAATTGGACTGGCTGCTTTTCCAGGTCCTTGCATCTCTATAGATTGGGTGCATAGGATGCTGAGCACTGGCTCCCGAAGTCACAGTGTCTCTTTACAAAAACAATCAACGGATGAGCTTCTGCCGGTTAGAAATGCAGTTAAGGGTGAGTCCTCTTCCTTGTTCCGGGATTGTATTCACGAGTCCTAACGCATGCCGCCTGCCACCAGACAATGTGGCTGAGTCTTTCATTTTACACGGCATATTAAGTGCTTGATACATATATACACATATATGTTGTCTTTTTTTCCAAGAAGGTCATGAGTAAGCTTTTCTGAGGGCAATATCCTTTTCTTAAGGTCAACAGGTTCCCAGTTCAGTTCACACCCTCGTTCCCCAGTCAGCTTGGTTCATACCAAAACTGCAGAGGAGAAAAACCTCTCCTTACATAATGACCCTTTTCCCACAACAGCCCCTGCTCTATGGCAGTGTAACAGAAACCATGCAGAATGTCGTCTCCTGGCTTACAGAGGGAACAGAGCCCAGAGCCGCCGTGTTCCTCTGTGTGGCTTTCGATGAGCTACAGGTGGTCAAGTCTGCTGACACTGATTGCTACACTTGTGTGTCTGATTGGTGACAACTCTACATCTGATTGTATCCTCAGTTCTAGATTTAGCATCTTCTCTGGCTCTATTCCTCTGGCCAGCCATTCGGTGTGATTTCATACACACTCGGCAATCAGGGCATTTACTTTGGATTTTTTTTTTCCTTTTCAGGATTCAAAATGAAACCCAACAAATTTCAGCTGAAGTCTAAAATAAGGCTTTCTATGAGTCACACATCGGCAAAGGCTGTGGAATCATATGCATGCTTTCCCATACAGTTGTAAGTACCTATATATGCATTGCCCGTTCATGTATTACATGCACAAATGGACTTCATGTTCATAAAGACAAACATACCTTCAAATTAATTATTATTTTTGATAGTTTGTCGCCAAGATAAAAATCATCTGTCAACTACAACATCAATATGACTTATTCAAAGGCTAACTTCAAAGAGACTTTAAATACTTTACATTTTCCATTGTTTTTAAAAGGATTCTAAAGAATTAGAAATAATATTCTATGACTTTATTTAAAAATATTTCTTAGGATAGAGTACTCCAGAGTCTCTCACTCTCTTGTATGCCATCAAGTTGTGGTGTCTCTGTGTACATTTCCATTTTTCTTTTCATAACTATTAATTAATATATAGGTAGTTATGTAGCAGTGCTGAGTGAGGTCATTTAACTTTAATGTTTGGGTGTGGATAAAAATCTTAAGGTGGACTAGTACCTGCAGGGCCGATGGGAGCTTTGTGTGACTAATGCCCTCCCTCGCCCACCCACTTGTCTCACTCTCTCAGCAAGTCCAAGATGGAAAATTTCTCCTTCACATGGGAGAAATTAGACTTTGCATTTCTACCAGAACTAAGGCTGGAAGAAAGGGACAGAAAATGGAAGCAGAGAAAAGTGTTACTTCAGAGGAAGGAAACTCCTGAGCGATGGTCAAAGCCCTCACTGCAAAGGCACTCAACTGGGCCTTCATGGAGTGCTTTTGGTTTCATACTTTGCAAAAAAAGAGACAGACAACAAGGAGAAAGCAAGAGGATGGAGGAGGATGGGGGAGGAGGGAGAAGAAGAGGGGAGGAGGAGAGAGAAGAGGAGGAGGAGGAGAGAGAAGAGAAGTAGGAGAGCTGAGAAAGGGGGGAAGGAGAGAGAAGGGGGAGGGAGATAGAAGGGGGGTGAGGGCCACTGTCTATGCCATTCCAGACGACTGCAGGCTTAAATTTGGACGCTGCCTTTTTCACACACACAGTGTGAGGAAAGCCCACACAAGAGGAAGCTATTGCTCCCTTTAGGGAGGCAGGAGAGTATGTTTGTTGAGTCTCTCATCTGTAAACACCAAAATAGTTAGCCCACCACTGACTAGGCAGTGACACAAATCAGGTTACGCACTCCTGAAGGCATTCAGATAACTGAGTGTTCATTTCATGTAAAAGCAGAACTGTATCACAACTGAGAGAAAACAACGTTCACATTGACATTTTAACATTGCTATTATTTATTTTCCTTTAAGTGGGCATTTTGATCCACTATCAGCTCTAAAATCTAACATTCATAGAACTAAAAAAAAAAAAAAGTCATATAAGCAAACAATAGAATAACCACTCCTCCCAGGGATGAGGTTGGGGCTGGGTAACTCTTGTGGGTGTGGGTGTGGGATATCTATCAGTGTGACAGTGTAGGGTAGGAAAGATGCACATCTTAATGACGTTGCATGGCCTTTAGTCCTAGGCAAGCCCTGTCAAGGTTCTACAGGTGAGGTGTCTTGTTATTTCCAGCTCTAAAACATTAAATGCAGCCTGGTTTTAGCTTTTGAATTGTTGTGCCAAGATATTTATAGATGCTTGGTACTGTCTCAGAAAACCAACTTCTAATATTTAAGGATCATTGATCTACGGAGAAGGAAGCTGTCTCAGGCCTAGACCAGGAAACTGTATTTCTCTGCTTCCATTCCTATCCATTGTCCCCGAGCCCTGGAACAGAGCCACTGACAGAAACAAAAACATTAAAAGTATCTAAGCTTATAGGGTACTGATCTATGACACAGCCATCCTTGTGGTCATCTTGTATAATCTCGGTACGCTATGCTGTATTTGGCAGAGAACTCAATCATATACTAATTTACACAAATGCTACTCTATACATATATTCTGAGGCAGAGCAACCTGGGACACAGGAACACAGCTAACAATGCAGATCAGCTGCTGGGGATGGCAGAGTGTGCCGGCAATCGTCCAGTGAGGCGGCCATGGGTGTCACAAGGTGGCCGTGGGTGTCACATGGCACACAGCATATGTGAAGCATAGCGAAGCACTTTGGGAAGTAAGCTCGTCACCATTTTACTGTCCTAGCAGAACATCTGATAACCTAAGGGACGGTCAACCCCATGAAGGCAAAAGCTCGGCCTGGGTTTGATGGTATAAAGAGTGTTTGGCACTTGGCATTGATAATGTATATGGAGAGATACCCCTTCAGCTTATAAAATAGAAATTTGAATTTAAAAATATATATTATGAATATGATAGGATACAAATTGATGCAAAAATATGTCTTGCTTTCCCTGTTTTGTGATTCAAAAAGCATCTCATTTGTTGGTACTGAGTGCTGAAGCAGAGAGAGGAACCCTTTGGTTATGCTCAAGAAATGCATTCACAGTATGTGTTCTTACAGTGTTGAAGTACATCTAACATGTTAATATTTAGCACTCAACCAAAAATAACTAAACATTAATGTAGGTAACTGTAATAATATGTTTAGTTATATTGTTTTGAGTAGTGAGAGCACAGCTGTCTGAGTGAAAATTTGTCAATATTTGCTACTTGATACATTTTGAATTAAGTCTCTGAGATAGTCCAGTAATCCTGGTACGCAGGAATTACAGAATGCCTTCATTGCTACATTTAGGTAGGTGGCCTGAGGCTTTCGCTGAGAGACATGTGGAAGGAAGATGGCATATCAAAAAGAGATACCTCCCCTCTGTCAGGCTGACTGGTAACTGTGGCATGACATCTATACCCTGAAGAATGACTTGGGACAGTGTTTGATAGTCCACCATTTTCCAAGATGGGGAACAGCCCGTGCACTCAGTAACCTTGCCTGAAGCAGGGTGAGTCGTCACTTCTGGAAGCCTCTTGAAGAATTCTGAGCAGCTATCTTGAAAGGTAATCTTCGTGTTTTCTTTAGTCACAGCCATCAGGTCACTGGCCTTCATTTCAACTGTAGGTAAGTTTTAAAGTGCAATTCATAGGGCTGAACCATCAGAAAGATCAGAATGAACATGACCACCTCCCACAGAATGCCAAGTTCAAATTACTAACAGAGTCAGTATCCACACCAGAGAATGTCCAGGACCATGGTCACACCCTGAGCATCCTGCCCACACCGTCACCACCATCAGCCTCTCTTCACCACAGCTGCAGTGTCACAGTCAGGAAGCACGGCATCAGGACAGCGTCCAGTTCGGGTGTGTAAATACTATTCTGTGCTTCTTGGCCCACTTGGCAAACACTTTCTTCTCGGTGATGAACCTGTGTCCCCCGTACGGGGCATGTTCATGGAGAAGATATTCATTACACTCGTCCTTCCCTTGTTCATAGTAATGATAGGGGACTTTTCTATACCCTTCTGTCCTGGAAAAGAAACAGAAGGGGAGGAAGACTGAGCCAAGGATGAGGCTGGCGTTACAAGAGTCCATTACATACCCTGCAAATGCATTTAACTTACAAACCTTCATCAATGAGCTCAGTTAAAAGCTACTGCACATGAAAGCTTTTAGGGAAACGGAACCGTTCTCAGTGTCCTAATAGATCAAATACAATTTACATATCCTACCAATTACATTCAAACACATGGCTCAGTTTCAAAGGAGGAGATGGTATAAGACATAACAAACCTTACACAGCCCAATGCTCTTTAAGGGGTAAGGAAACTGAGTTTTCACAGTGAAGTTTGGGGGTCATCTGTGTTCTCTTAGACTTAGTGGTTACAGCAAATGTTTATTCATGAAGACTGTGACCCAGAGTTACATTTTAAGAGCAGGATTAAATGCTCTCTGATTCCTATCGGTACAGGAACTCTATTCCACCACCTTCATAAAGCATGAGAGTTTGTCAATCTGATTAGAAGGTACCCTGCCAGACACCATAGACTGTGCATGAACACACTCATTTAAAATAGAGTCTGGCAGATCAGTCACACATTAGTGAAATAAAAATTTCAGGAACTCTTGTTGAGCCAAAATGTTTCTCTGAGGTATCAGGGCATTTTCTTCTTTGTGAGCAAATAGAGCCACTGGCTGACAGCTGTCCATTGAGCCCCCAGATGTGGCAGCCTTGACTTTGCAAATTAAATCACCGCTAAACTTGCTGTAGATTTCCAAGATCCAAGTCCTGGCTATGTGACTGATGAAGAGGGTTCCTTCTGACATGAGACATCAGACTGCAGTAAACACTGTTTTCTTTCTATCACTCCTAAAAGTCGGAACATAACGCACTGACAAGAACATGTCATGTTGGCAAAGAACACCCGGAAATAATTGTCATCTGATCTATTTCTCAGATTTATGGCATTAAAATGAATTGTGATATTTTGACAAGATATCAGAATTGGAGCTGCATAAAAATAATTTCCTGTGATCTTACTTGCAGTAGGTTTCATTTATCATCCCGTAGACGTGGATACTGTAGCAGGCGTCCATAGCCAGGATAAAGGTAAACCAGCCGGTGCTGAGGTAGGAGCCGGACTGGACTCTGTAGGGACAGAAACAGATAAAACAAAACACAGGATGACAAGAAGGTGCAGCTAGAAACAAGCCATACTTGATCAAAACCACAGTGCCCGTTATCAGGGGGAGCACTGAGAAACCTGACAGTCTGTCAAGGATACACACTTATTGTGAATTATCTCTGAATAATTTATAGGCACACTCTTGCTCACACTACCTTAAGCCTCAAAGCTCTGCTGGGTGGAAGAGAAGCCATATGGCAAATATCTGAAGTCAAATAATCCTTCTCCCTTCAGGTGAAGAATAATTTATTTGGTCTTCTGTAAGACCCAAATTAGGGGTGTGGATCAGCAGATGGGTTTTCTGAGAGATTCTCAGAGCTCTGATGAGCACGAATGATAATGGCGTCTTGCTTACCTGGACACAGCACTTTCTCAAAGTCTCCTTAGCATCTATTGCATATTTTAATATTGTGTTTTCGTGGGTATGTGGCTGTGTGTATGTGTGTGCGTGGGCATGTGGGTATGTGGTTGTGTGTGTGCAGATATGTGTATGGGTACGTGTTTAGTTATGTGGATGTGCGTGTGTGTGTGTGTGTGTGTGAGAAAGAGAGAGAGAGAGAGAGAGAGAGAGAGAGAGAGAGAGAGAGAGAATTTGTGAGTGTGTGGACATGTGGGTGTGCGTATGTATGAGTATGTGAGTATGTAAGCATGTATACTTCTGTAGATGTGTGGGTATGTGGATGTATGGGTGTGTGATTGTGTGAACATATAGAAGTGTAAGTGTGTACATGTATGTGTGGCAGTGCCTGTGCACAAGAGGAAGACAAAGTGCAGGAGTCAGTTCTTGCCTTCCACCATGTGGGTCTTGGGAATCAAACTCAGGTAAAATTTGAGTTGGTTGCAAGTACTTTTATCTGCTGAGCCATCTCCCCCCCCCCCCATAATTTATGAATTTATTTTTGAAGTGCTGGGGAATGAACCCAGGACTTTGTATATACTAAGCCAGCCCTCTTCTGCTGAACTCCAGCCCACTCTTGGCTTCTCCATGCAAGGTAAATACAGTGTAGTTAACCTCTTTCATGAAAGCATCTGCGTGTTTTCCGAATCAGCCTTGTAGGTATCAGAACACGAGCTGCTTCTTAAGACCTGGCTCCAGCCTCTTAGACATATTTTACTGGTCACCTATAATGTGTCCATCCCTCTTAAAGATGCTATAAATACAAAGTTATGGCCATCGTCTCTGTCTTTATGCTGACTGGAAGATGAGATTTACATCCAGCTGCTCTATAAAGCTCCTCGGGGATCGCCTCTGTGATGATGGTAACAGGAGTCTGGGGTGGAGGTGTGTGTGTGTGCTGGGGGAGAGTGAGTGTGGTTAAAGAGAACAAGGCCCTGTGGGCCATGGCAGGGGAAATACTTCAGGAAGATCACACTATCCCAAACATGGAAATGTGCTTTGCAAAGCTTGGTTTGTCTGAGGTGGGCTGTGGAACGCGGTAGTGGGATCTGGGGATGATTTAATCAGAGACAGTGCTGACTGCAGGAGTCTGCCAAAGGCAAATGGTTCAGGATGGATCTCTGCATCTATCCTTAGTCAAGCTGACCTAATTCATTCAAAAGGCTCAATAGTCTTTCTCCTCACACCTCTTCCTGCAGAGAAGTGGATTGCCCTAAGTTAGCTGGCAGCTGTGCAGAGACATTTCCCTCTAGACTCAGGACTGGTAGGACTTCAGCCAACTAACTCTTCTACCAGCTAACACTCACATACCCAGCACCACCCTGAGTGAGGTTCCTAGCCAGAGGCCAGTATCTGTTGATAACCAGAACCCCAGTACTGAGGATATACATCCTTAACACGATGCCATCCTTGGGTCTGAATTATAACCCCTTCCTTCCTTCCTTCCTTCCTTCCTTCCTTCCTTCCTTCCTTCCTTCCTTCCTTCCTTCCTTCCTCCTTCCCTCTCTCCTTCCCTCTCTCCCTGACTAGTATCAACCTAGAACATGTCAGCACTTCAGGAATTACATGAACTCACACGGGGAGGTGATAGCTGATTTTTTAAAAAACCTTATTGTTTAAATTTTGTGTGATTCTCCAGGAGAGGCCAATGGAACCCATCTGTGCCCTCTCTGCTATCTTGTCTCTGATTCTGAACTGCTTCTGTTTAAGAATCCATTTCTCTGCATCTGATGGTGCATATTTTCCCAATGGAGAATGCAGGTGGCACTCTGTGCCTGTGGGAGACTGGAACCCGGACCCCCATACCCACCCAACTCTTCAGGTGCTGAACCTCCTGTGTAATGGAGCAGCATCTGAATGGTACCTACGCACACTCTCCCTAATGCTTCCGGTCACCTCTAAGTTAATTCTAACTAATGCAGTCACTATATAAAGAGCTGGGCTAATATATTATTTAGGGAACAATGACAAGAGTTCAATCTGTTAATGGATTATCCTGATGCAGTTCCCTCCACATAGTGGAAAACAATGTGTAGCACCCAGAGATCCAAGACCGGGTGGGCACTGAGGGCCATGGGTTCCAGCGACTGAAGCACAGTGAGCTGTCTGTACTGTTCTACGGGATGGAACCAGCAGTGGTGTAGAAGTGTGGTTGAGGAGTGGGAAGGAGTCATACAGAGAACAAGCCTTTGTTACCACATGGCTCGGCAGAAGGCATTCTGTACCTAGCATGGCGTCTCGGGGAGCATCAAGGAATCAGGGTTAGAACAGGGAGTGCCATAACCCAAGGTCTCTCAGATATTCTATGTGCACACTCTGTCGTGTGCTGCCCCTGCATGGCCACTGCTCTGACCGACTCAGATGCTTGCTCTTCTTGATTATTCCAAAGCTTTACCCGCTTCCTACCCTTTCCATAGTTCTTCACCAGTGACTCAACCAGGCACAGTGGAGGTCACTGAAATCATGGCGCTTGTTAGAATGGACTGTATGTGTTTGAATGTTTCTATCTGTTAGAAATTCAACACAGCATTTGTTTATAATCTGGGGGGGCGGGGGGACATACCATACTGACTGTGTGCTAGAAGCTGCTACGAAGTATTAGAGGAAGCCTTCGAGTTAGCACAATCGGTCGCCATATCATACAACACACCAACACCTGTGTGAGAACAGTGCCGTGCAGGTTGACATCAGGATAAATGCTCTCACGATCCATCTTGGCCACTGACTGAAGGGGGCTGCTGCAGACAGCTCAGCTACCCCCTGGGTCAGCGACCGTGCTTCTAGGTTGGATGACTGAACCATGTCATATCTAAAGCTGCTTCCAGTTTTAAAATCCAGTGATTCTGGGTCCTCACCAAGCTGTAACTGTTGAACACTTCACCATGATGTACATGTGCTGATCTTGTAGTCAGTGAGGACACGGGCCACATGACCAGCTAGGCTCACTGGCGTGATGGACAGCACTGCACCATGATGTACATGTGCTGATCTTGTAGTCAGCGAGGACACGGGCCACATGACCAGCTAGGCTCACTGGCATGATGGACAGCACTGCACCATGATGTACATGTGCTGATCTTGTAGTCAGCGAGGACACGGGCCACATGACCAGCTAGGCTCACTGGCGTGATGGACGGCACTGCACCATGATGTACATGTGCTGATCTTGTAGTCAGCGAGGACACGGGCCACATGACCAGCTAGGCTCACTGGCGTGATGGACAGCACTGCACCATGATGTACATGTGCTGATCTTGTAGTCAGCGAGCACACGGGCCACATGACCAGCTAGGCTCACTGGCGTGATGGACAGCACTGCACCATGATGTACATGTGCTGATCTTGTAGTCAGCGAGGACACGGGCCACATGACCAGCTAGGCTCACTGGCATGATGGACAGCACTGCACCATGATGTACATGTGCTGATCTTGTATTCAGCGAGGACACGGGCCACATGACCAGCTAGGCTCACTGGCGTGATGGACAGCACTGCACCATGATGTACATGTGCTGATCTTGTAGTCAGCGAGGACACGGGCCACATGACCAGCTAGGCTCACTGGCGTGATGGACAGCACTGCACCATGATGTACATGTGCTGATCTTGTAGTCAGCGAGCACACGGGCCACATGACCAGCTAGGCTCACTGGCGTGATGGACAGCACTGCACCATGATGTACATGTGCTGATCTTGTAGTCAGCGAGGACACGGGCCACATGACCAGCTAGGCTCACTGGCATGATGGACAGCACTGCACCATGATGTACATGTGCTGATCTTGTAGTCAGCGAGGACACAGGCCACATGACCAGCTAGGCTCACTGGCATGATGGACAGCACTGCACCATGATGTACATGTGCTGATCTTGTAGTCAGCGAGGACACAGGCCACATGACCAGCTAGGCTCACTGGCGTGATGGACAGCACTGCACCATGATGTACATGTGCTGATCTTGTAGTCAGCGAGGACACGGGCCACATGACCAGCTAGGCTCACTGGCGTGATGGACGGCACTGCACCATGATGTACATGTGCTGATCTTGTAGTCAGCGAGCACACGGGCCACATGACCAGCTAGGCTCACTGGCGTGATGGACAGCACTGCACCATGATGTACATGTGCTGATCTTGTAGTCAGCGAGGACACGGGCCACATGACCAGCTAGGCTCACTGGCGTGATGGACAGCACTGCACCATGATGTACATGTGTTGATCTTGTAGTCAGCGAGGACATGGGCCACATGACCAGCTAGGCTCACTGGCATGATGGACAGCACTGCACCATGATGTACGTGTGCTGATCTTGTAGTCAGCAAACGCGGGCCACATGACCAGCTAGGCTCACTGGCGTGATGGACAGCACTGCACCATGATGTACATGTGCTGATCTTGTAGTCAGCGAGGACACGGGCCACATGACCAGCTAGGCTCACTGGCGTGATGGACAGCACTGCACCATGATGTACATGTGCTGATCTTGTAGTCAGCGAGGACACGGGCCACATGACCAGCTAGGCTCACTGGCGTGATGGACAGCACTGCACCATGATGTACATGTGCTGATCTTGTAGTCAGCGAGGACACGGGCCACATGACCAGCTAGGCTCACTGGCGTGATGGACAGCACTGCACCATGATGTACATGTGCTGATCTTGTAGTCAGCGAGGACACGGGCCACATGACCAGCTAGGCTCACTGGCGTGATGGACAGCACTGCACCATGATGTACATGTGCTGATCTTGTAGTCAGCGAGGACACGGGCCACATGACCAGCTAGGCTCACTGGCGTGATGGACAGCACTGCACCATGATGTACATGTGCTGATCTTGTAGTCAGCAAACGCGGGCCACATGACCAGCTAGGCTCACTGGCGTGATGGACAGCACTGCACCATGATGTACATGTGCTGATCTTGTAGTCAGCGAGGACACGGGCCACATGACCAGCTAGGCTCACTGGCATGATGGACAGCACTGCACCATGATGTACATGTGCTGATCTTGTAGTCAGCGAGGACACAGGCCACATGACCAGCTAGGCTCACTGGAATGATGGACGGCACTGCACCATGATGTACATGTGCTGATCTTGTAGTCAGCGAGGACACGGGCCACATGACCAGCTAGGCTCACTGGCGTGATGGACGGCACTGCACCATGATGTACATGTGCTGATCTTGTAGTCAGCGAGCACACGGGCCACATGACCAGCTAGGCTCACTGGCATGATGGACAGCACTGCACCATGATGTACATGTGCTGATCTTGTAGTCAGCGAGGACACGGGCCACATGACCAGCTAGGCTCACTGGCGTGATGGACAGCACTGCACCATGATGTACATGTGCTGATCTTGTAGTCAGCGAGGACACGGGCCACATGACCAGCTAGGCTCACTGGCATGATGGACAGCACTGCACCATGATGTACGTGTGCTGATCTTGTAGTCAGCAAACGCGGGCCACATGACCAGCTAGGCTCACTGGCGTGATGGACAGCACTGCACCATGATGTACATGTGCTGATCTTGTAGTCAGCGAGGACACGGGCCACATGACCAGCTAGGCTCACTGGCGTGATGGACAGCACTGCACCATGATGTACATGTGCTGATCTTGTAGTCAGCGAGGACACGGGCCACATGACCAGCTAGGCTCACTGGCGTGATGGACAGCACTGCACCATGATGTACATGTGCTGATCTTGTAGTGAGCGAGGACACGGGCCACATGACTAGCTAGGCTCACTGGCGTGATGGACAGCACTGCACCATGATGTACATGTGCTGATCTTGTAGTCAGCGAGGACACGGGCCACATGACCAGCTAGGCTCACTGGCGTGATGGACAGCACTGCACCATGATGTACATGTGCTGATCTTGTAGTCAGCGAGCACACGGGCCACATGACCAGCTAGGCTCACTGGCGTGATGGACAGCACTGCACCATGATGTACATGTGCTGATCTTGTAGTCAGCAAACGCGGGCCACATGACCAGCTAGGCTCACTGGCGTGATGGACAGCACTGCACCATGATGTACATGTGCTGATCTTGTAGTCAGCGAGGACACGGGCCACATGACCAGCTAGGCTCACTGGCATGATGGACAGCACTGCACCATGATGTACATGTGCTGATCTTGTAGTCAGCGAGGACACAGGCCACATGACCAGCTAGGCTCACTGGAATGATGGACGGCACTGCACCATGATGTACATGTGCTGATCTTGTAGTCAGCGAGGACACGGGCCACATGACCAGCTAGGCTCACTGGCGTGATGGACGGCACTGCACCATGATGTACATGTGCTGATCTTGTAGTCAGCGAGCACACGGGCCACATGACCAGCTAGGCTCACTGGCGTGATGGACAGCACTGCACCATGATGTACATGTGCTGATCTTGTAGTCAGCGAGGACACGGGCCACATGACCAGCTAGGCTCACTGGCGTGATGGACAGCACTGCACCATGATGTACATGTGCTGATCTTGTAGTCAGTGAGGACACGGGCCACATGACCAGCTAGGCTCACTGGCATGATGGACAGCACTGCACCATGATGTACGTGTGCTGATCTTGTAGTCAGCAAACGCGGGCCACATGACCAGCTAGGCTCACTGGCGTGATGGACAGCACTGCACCATGATGTACATGTGCTGATCTTGTAGTCAGCGAGGACACGGGCCACATGACCAGCTAGGCTCACTGGCGTGATGGACAGCACTGCACCATGATGTACATGTGCTGATCTTGTAGTCAGCGAGGACACGGGCCACATGACCAGCTAGGCTCACTGGCGTGATGGACAGCACTGCACCATGATGTACATGTGCTGATCTTGTAGTGAGCGAGGACACGGGCCACATGACTAGCTAGGCTCACTGGCGTGATGGACAGCACTGCACCATGATGTACATGTGCTGATCTTGTAGTCAGCGAGCACACGGCCCACATGACCAGCTAGGCTCACTGGCGTGATGGACAGCACTGCACCATGATGTACATGTGCTGATCTTGTAGTCAGCGAGCACACGGGCCACATGACCAGCTAGGCTCACTGGCGTGATGGACAGCACTGCACCATGATGTACATGTGCTGATCTTGTAGTCAGCGAGGACACGGGCCACATGACCAGCTAGGCTCACTGGCATGATGGACATGGTAGGAATGTCTGGGGCACACGTGGACAGGGGAGGTAGAAGAAAATGTTCTACCATGGGGCTGGACTAGATACCATGACTAAAGCTTTCAGAAGTGGTGCTCTCTGTCCCTGTTTTAACAAAAACTGCTCATAGGAGATGTGAGAGAGACAGTGTCATGGGACCAGGGCATTGAGAGTAAACTTTAATTTCTATGAATTCTGAGACTAAATAGAGATAGAAACAGACTGTCATTCTTTTGTTGAGTTCCTTCCACTGAAGTGTAGGATAAACGGGAGAAGAAATGTTATCCTAGCTGAGGATAAACAGGAGACCTTTGGGAAATATCAGGAGGTTGATTCTTCAGGTAAGCTGCCCTGCCTCTTCTGGTCCAGCCCAGTCATGTCTGTGACTTTCACAATAAGTATTCAAAAAATGAGTCCTCTAAGGTGAAGCAGGCTGCAGCCATCATTGGTGCTCCTATGGTTTGCCCATCTTTTTTGCACCCCAGGAAAAGAGGGTCAGGAGTTTCAAAGTTGGCTGCCTTGCCAAAGATATTCCTTCTTTACCAAATACCAAATGATAGGGACTTAAGAAAAATATACTTACGGCAGTCAGTTCCTTTTAGACCTGACCTGATTTGTTTCCAGGTAGACAGTTCATGCTAATTAGCCCCAAAGCATTCCTCAACATTATGTGTTGTGTTTGATCTACCTGGGAGAAGAGCTCCACTGCCCTAGTGCCCTGTCCTACAAACAGGGCTTAATTAGGTAGTGACATTATCTCTCTTATCAACTCTGGTATTTTGAGCCTTGAAATGTCATGGAATTTCCTACCTATGGTAAATGCTAAGGTTTCCACAAGGGTTTTTCCTCAAATACTCAGAGTTAATGTTTCTCTGAGATGTCCAACCTGGAAAAGTTCAGGTGCTAGCTGAACCCAGGAACTCTTCCAAAATGACAGCCCAGAGGTCTGAGGTCTTAGAGCAATGCTTCTCAATTTTCCTAAATGGTGTAACCCTTTCACACATGTTCCTCCTCCTGTGATTCCCCCCAACCATAAAATTATTTTATCATTACATGCTACTGTTACAAATCATAACGTAAGCATATGGTATGCAGGATATCTAATATGTGACTTCCAAAGGGGTTGTGACAGATTGAGAATCTCGGCCTTGGAGAAACTCACTAGCCTTTGGGGGCTGGCTCTGGAAATTCATATAGGAGTGCCACTTACATGCCCTCCATCTGTAGCATGATATGTATGAACCGAGTGTAAATCAGACCTGAATAGACCTTTTATGGTTCAATATTGACAACAACAACAAAAAGACAATAACTGGTGTACAGGGCTTATTCATATGTCTTAACTCACAGAGGTCTGGGATAGATAGGCATCCATTGCCTTAGAACTTCTTAAGTCTCTTCAGGGACACATATGACATTACAGTTTGTCACTCATGTGCACAGCACTACAGACCAGGCTGGCTGGCCTTCAGCCATAGCAATGTAGCCAGCTCCCCATATTTGGGGATCGATAAAAACAATTATCACCATCTACAAATACGCCATCAAGTTTCCCACGGGGATGATAGAGGAATTCAAGCCCTGATTCGGTCTGATTGGGAAGCTTAAATTAATGCTGCAGAATAATGAGGCATGCAGAAGGAAAGAAAGGAAGGACGGTTACCAGGAAGCTATCAATCACGTTTCCACTGGACAGACTCTGCATCCCTCTGCTCCTTGGTAATCACGATACTTACAGTGTGGAAGCCACTAAATGGACTTGCTCATCTCTTAGAAAAATGATTCTGTCAGTGCTGATCTGGTACATGCTGGAAGGCATACCACTTAAAACATCTCTCCTCTACTTTATTACTGATGAATATATAAGCCACTTTCCTCTTTTATGTCCCCCTGTTACTTGTTACCTAAAGGGCATGGCATAAATAGACGGCTTTGTTAGCTGTCAAAGTATTATTTACTTATTTATTTTCACAAATTTCAATAGTTTGGGCCATAGCATCTTTCCTTGTCTGTGTCTCTGATCTGTCTTTTCATTTGTGGAGACACTCGTGATGGACTTTATCCTGTTCTGGATGCATTCAGTGGAGGGACTGAGAATTCCAACAAGATGATTCTTCGAGAGAAAGCTGGGTAATGTTGAATGTCTTATTTCTTTCTCATTCAGTTTCCTGGACTTCCCACACCATTGCTTCAATGGCTTAGGTTTTGAGAAGAAGTTGACATTCTGATGGACCAGTAACTCTCTCTAGGTCAGTCTTGGGGCACTGTGGATGACAGAGTTCTTTGTGTGGCAATGGCTGGGCAGCCCTGTGTAGTTTCACTTCTCATTGTCACAGGTTTTCTTAAGAAAACAGCAGGCAGACACACACACACACACACACACACACACACACACCTTCTGGTTTAGGATACTCTCTGGTTCTAAAAGGCTGAGTTCCCCTGGGAAACAGTTTTCATTCTGCCTGATTCCTGTTCCTCTGCCGCCTTTCAGATCCCAGCCTACCATCCTGCTTTGTTATCCTTTCCTTACAAGGCCATCTGAATGCTTGACCGATGCTGGATCCCTGTCTAAGCTTTGAACATCATCCTAGGAACCACCGTGTGCAGTCAGACTAGAGCTGCGGGAAACATCTCGGTCTTCAGTGGGGAATGTGTATGGAGGAAGAGAACGAGTGTCAGAGGAGTACATACGGATGGAAGACAGAAGTGTATTGGAGCTGCTTCAGGTCATGAGCAGCTCCTGAGTGACCTTTGACTAACTCTGTGGACTCCATTCTACTTCATCTTATTTCTTCCATGAACCAATGAAAGCCAAGCTGGGGCTAATCTCAAAGCTAATCTTTCAAAGGCATAAAACAGCTCTCCTATTGTTTATTAAAGCTGAGCAAGCTCAAGGCCCTTCTTAGAATGGGAGAGCATGCTATTGCCTGTCTGTTATAATTAAGAGCAAGGGGAAAATTTTTTTTTTAAATTACTGATTAATCAGTATTTCATGTCTTGTTTTAACATGATTGAATCTCAGTTCTCTCATCAAAAACCTATACGACAGGATAAATAACAGGAACTTTCCAGATACTTTCCTAGGACGGAGAAATAGATTACAGAATACAGATTACTCAAAGTAGTATTAAATACTCCACTCCTTTCAGAAGAACACAGCAAATGAAATCAACAACAAAGAGCCGTGGCAAGCAAGCTGACTTCCATCAGCAGTAGCCTGGGATCCAGTCTGCTGCCATGAAGCCATCCTTCTCTGAATATGAAGATGCCGGCTATCTGTAACCTGTACAGTCTTATACATGGCTCCACAGTCTGAATTCATGAAAATGGCAAGGAGTTTGCTGTTAACACTGGACATCTGTGCCCTCCATCCATGGGATAGGTCCAGCACATTCTTAGGTAGTAAGCTTTTACTACAAATCAGGCAGCAGGGTTCTTATCTTAGGCTTGAATCATTAGCAAATGGGTGTAAACATTTCAACTGGATAAAAACATCATCTCCTGGTTGGTAATTCTTAAGTGAATATACCAGGTTAAAAAAAAATCCAAGGATGCAAAATGATGATGAATGGGCCACAGGTGAATGAAGAAGGCAGTAGTCAACCTCAGAAGGGGACTATGCTCCCCCTGTTCTGACAGTGTATAGTGTCCATGCTTATTAGTAGACACATAGACTACCCAGAATCAGGGGCCCGCTGAGTAGCAGTGACTGCAGGAACACTGTACAAATGAAGCAAAAGAAATGCTGTATTGTCTTCTAAATGAACATTTAAAAGTAAAATGGTAAAGCTCAAAGATATGATTTATAGCTGCTGTGGAAACAGAAGATACCACTCACAAAAATTACCCTGTTCATTCATCTCAGAAATTAAAAGTTTGTTTTGTTCTTACTCAGGCTTTAATGTTCTTTCAGTAGGAAATGCTGATTTCTGGGATTCCATTTGTAACAGGCCCTAAGACCTTAGCACAATGGATGCCATGTTACAGCCATCTTTCTAACCTTAGATCCCACACATAGGCCTTAACACCCACCAAGATGGAATCAAAGACCTAATCCACCAAAAACCTAGTTCATAGTTCCAGGATCCAGGAAAGTCCTTACATGGTCTAGCCTTGTATGCCAGTATGTAGCCTTGTATGTTTCTATGGCTGTGACAAAACACTATGGCCAAAGAGTAAGTTGGAGAAAAAAATTGTTATTTGGCCTACACTTCCAAATTGTTGTTCATTACTGAAAGAAGTCAGGACAGGAACTCAAAACAAGGCAGGATCCTGGAGGCAGGAGCTGATGGAGAGGCCTTGAAGGGGTGATGCTTCCTGGCTTACTCAGCCTGCTTTCTTACAGAACCCAGAACCAACATAATGCGCAGGGCCCTCCCAGATTTCTAATTGAGAAAATGCCTTACAGCTGGATCTCATGGAGGCATTTCCTCAAGGGAGGCTCCTTTCTTGCTGATGACTCTAGTTTGTATCAAGTTGACACAAAACCAGCCAGTATACTTTGCTTTGGGGCTTCTGTAGTTTTATTTCTTACTGTTTTTACTCACCAAAGTGTATCAACCAAAATGTGTGGGTTTTTTGTTTATTGTGTGTGTGTGTGTATGTATGTGTGTGTGTGTGTGTGTGTGTGTGTGTGTGTGTGTGTGCAGAAAAGGCAAGGAATGGTGAAAGATTTGGCAAGTTTCACAGTCATCTGCCATCCATCAATGGACTTTATATTAGGCTTTAAGAATGTCCATGTGCTCTCTAGTGGATTTACCTTGCAATATTCTGGAGGCCCCAGCGAGATTCCCATAAACTGAGCTGTGGGGACAGTAGGGGCCTCAGATTCTCTGGCCCAATAGTGCAGGGAATAAGACGGTTCCTATCAAGTGTGGACCCTAAGATGTTCCAGGGTCCCAGGGGCTACTCCTACCTCTGTTCCTGTTGACCCAGAGGCTCCTGTTGCTTCTTCCTTAAACAGGAATCTACCGAAAGTCACCTGGGTCAGTCCCCTCAGGAGGTGACAGTTTACAGAGCCTTCTGCATAGGTCACTTAAGGGTCTATTCCTGTGTTTGAGATTTGTGCACGACATCACCAGATCCCCTGGTTTGTGGTGTGCACGGTGGCCAGGGGATCTTTGTTGTTGCCATTCTGTGTGAGTCTCCATGATATTTTGTTGTGTGTTATCTGGTTGGTTGGTTATGTTTTTGTTTGTTTGTTTGAATTCTGTTGGCTAGAAGAAATGGAGCTTCCATGGGAGGAAAGTGAGAAGTCCCAAGACACCATTGAAGTATATGTTAAAACACTTGAAGAAGAATGAATATGGTCTCTGACTCTTTTCTGGGAAACTGGTCCTTTTGTGAAGTAGACTGACCGACCCTCTTTTGGAGTCAGGTGACCCAGTGACAAATATTTGGATCAGAAATAGGCTCAGGCTTTCTAGAACACTGTAACTGGATTCCCTGAGCTGCAACGAACTATTTCCCTATACTGACCAATAACTTTATCTGGTGCAAGACCACCACCTTGGCTTAAAACCTCTTGTTGTTTGGAGCAGGTGGCCCAGAAAACCCCAAACCTTGACCTGTTTTCTCCATATGTCAGAAGCAGCTGAAGTTTCCTTTTGTATGTACCAGTGAGACCCCCTTGGCTGACCTGATGAGGGGGAAACAGTTTGCCTGGCTGTGCTGAGGGGTGGAAAGGTGGTGGGGGAAGAAGTAGTTTCTTGTATCTCAGTCCCCCTTTCTCTTTCACATACATAGAGTGGCTCTAGCTAAGGAACCCCTGAAAGGGATTTCCCTGGGGCAGAGTTAACCCCTGTGCTCCCCTTAAGGGAGGTACCTCCAGAGGACCCACAACCCAGGGGTTCTTGCCCTTCCTTTTTCATGGTTCATGTCTTCTTCTCAACTGATGATCTGTATAATTGTAAAACTCAGAATCCACCATGCTCTGAAAAATCTCAGGCTTTCATTAGCTTTCTCCAGACAGTCTTTAACACCCACCACCCAACCTGGGGTGACTGCCAACAGCCCCAGCTCACCTCTTTTTCACAGCTGAGTAGTGGGGCAGAACCTAGTTTGGGAATTGGAAAGCCAGCCTTGGAGGAGGAGATGGCAGGGGAATCTCTGCCAGTCAAAACATCTCAGATACAGGCTTCTAGAAAACATTCCAGTCTGTCTAAGGTGAGCAAGATAATATAAGAGCCACATGAACTGGCTGCTGGGTTCACGGAATCCCTCTGCATGTTAGACTGGTTTGAGGCTCTGAATAGGTCTCAATTATTGGAGATTGCTCCAAAGGTTTCTAATAACCATGTAGAAGAATAACCTCTGTAGAAGAAAGCAGAATAAAAGATTGGCCCAAGCAATAATGGCAGTATGCAGGTAGACTCATAGGAGAAATCCCGGAGAGAAGCCAGAAATCCAGAAAAAGATGAAGCTAGAGATGCACCAACACACTTACTTACAAGCTAAAAGGATACTGGAAAGACAAATGTCCAAATCACAAGAGAGAAGGAGGACACCCATCCCTCATTAGGGTGAACTTATTGGATCAGGGGTCCATTTGACCCAGCCTCCAGGTGCTCAGGGTAACATTAAAGGTAGAAAAATCTGTTGAATTCCTGGATAACACAAGATCAGCCCATACAGTCCTGACAGTGCCACTTGGACCAGTAATGTCTCAATAAATGGCCCTCCACAATTGTAGGCAAACTGTGAAAATTCAGTTGATATTGTCCTTTTCCAACCCTGTTCTCTGATTAGATGCAAGATATATTTAAAAGATTATTTCTAAATAAGGACACAAATGTTCCATTTTTTTCCTAAATCAAGTGATTGATTCTTGTCTACTTGAGGTGAGAGAAATCTGTATGTTTAACTTCAAGCTATAAATGTCTATTTTTATACTCGCTACCTAGTCTTGGAATATTGTTCTTTGGAAAATTCATCAGTTGGCATAATTTCAACATAAATTTCTCTACTTTCTTGGACTCTCCATAGTAAATTGAATTCACTTTTTGCTGTTTAGACATACCTTTGCATGCCTTTTAGTTCTTTACTGGTATGCATGTCACCTCCTGAAATGACCTTACGTGTCTCTTGTTTATTAAGTTCCAATTCTGCCTTCTCTTGAGAAACATGTGTGGAGTGTCTGGTGTGTGTGTGGCGTGCTGCATTGTCTCTGGAATAGCAAGTTCCTCTGACCCCAACTGGGTTCACACTAGGGAAACAGATGTGAAGATTGCTTTCAAAGTGAGACTACCAAAGAGGACATCCCCTCCAGGTGCCATGGGGATGCACAACCGTGGGAGACCCTAGGGGGAGAAATGTGTATGGTAATTTCTCCTCCAACAGGAAGTAAGGGCTGAGCTACAGCCTAAGAGTTAACTCCAAAAGCCAGAAAGAGAAAGAGGGAATGTTTTAGGCTCATGGAGACCTGTGTGGATATGTCCAGTCATAAAAATAATGGGAATGCATATCAGAGCTCTGTCACCTATCTGAAGTGGACCTCAAAGTGCCAAACGGGTACATTTCCATGACAGACTTCTGGTTAGGAACTAAATGCACAAGAAGCAATGATTTATTTTTCTCCCTTACATTCTCTTCTGAAATATTAGTGATATCTTAATGTTTTGTATTGCTATTTTTCCCCCAGAGGAATGAAATTTATGGATCTTGAGAAAATATCCAGAAGAAAATTGGCAGAATTATGTTTTTTCTTCCTCATTAAATTCCTCATTAATTCAGAATTGAGAACAAATGTAAACAACATACGACTAAGAATAAATATAATTAAAACTGGGGGATGATGGATGCACCTTGAGTGTTCAACTGTGTTATAAACTATGTTACAAATCAGGAGCAGCTTCATCTGATCTCCACGCTTCTCCAGCCAGGCTCCCTTGGTACATACCTGCAGGCTCTCGACCTGGGCTGTTTATCAGAGAAATGGTTCATACATAAACACTTAATTTGCTAAAGGCTTTTTGTCCGGGTAGAAATAAAAACAGATGTTACTGCTACTTTAAGGATAGGCACCCTCTGAGACACCCTCAGGCCTGGAGATATGGATCTTCAGCCTTAGTTTTCTTTTCCAAGTAGGGAGGATTCTGGGATGAGGGATGACACAATGTGACTTCAGAATAGGCCAGAGGGGAAGGGTGCTTGCCATACAAGCCTAATGAACTGAGTTTGATTCCCCAGAACCTCTATCAGGCTAGAAATGAAAACTGACTCTACAACATCATCCCATGAATTCTGCAATGTGCCATGATGCCCCCCATATACATTAATACTTTTACACACACACACATATGTTTATGTATACACATTTATATATGTATATATACATTTATATATAATTTAATTTAATATATAAATTAATATTTAATTTAGAAACAAAGTTTGGCTTGGGTAACTTCAAGGTCTTGTTTGGATGTAAAATGCCCCCACTATACTCATGTTTCCTAGCTGGTTGGAGCTGCTCTGTATCGTTTAGAGCCTTTGGGAGCTATTGCCTAGCTCTGGGGTGTGGATCTCTGGGAAGCTAGCCCTGTGGTTCATTCCCTGGCTTCACTTCCTCTCCCATCTCTGCTTTCTGGTATACTGGGACATGAGCAAGGAGTCTCAAGCTTCTGCCATGGCCACCACTGTGTCTTCTCTGACATAGATCATGTTCCCTCATAGAGTGAGCTAGAACAGATCAGTAGCCCCAACTTTCAGTTGCTTCTTGTCAGGTATGTGGTCCTGGTAATGAGAAAAGCAGTGCACCCTGTGTCTTCCTCGCTAACTGCAACTCATAGCAGCTGGTGTTAAGAGTTGGAAGTGTGCACCTGTATTTGTGACTTCATTCCAAATGCTTTAGAACTTCGGCTGTGGTTGTGTTTACACAACTGCCTTGTGGATTTGCACATCAGCTGAAAGAAGGCAAGTCCTCACCTAAAGGTGAGGCTCCCAGGTGCCCTCTTCTCTCTGGCTTCCTCCCGGCTGTTTGAGTTTATAGCTTTTTAATAAATCCCCATCTCTGGTCTGTGTCAACTGAAAGAAGTCTGTGAAAAACCGAGGCTAGCCTGCTTGACCGCTAAGATCTTTTCCAATACTACGGAGTGCATCAAACACTCCAGGGCTGACAAGGGGCTTCTCTCCCAACAAATCCACAGCTTATTGGCAGTCACTCTTTGATCCCATCCCACTTTCATGCTTGGACTTAAAAAACATTGCTTTTCTCCAACTTACCCTTCAACTTATCTTAAAATCATGCCCTTCCTAAACAGACAGAGGCTTCAGTGTTCTGAATGCTAATAGCCTTTCTCTACCTCGGGTCTGGGCTTCTGCTCCCTGCTAACCTGATAAGGTAATTAATAGAAGGACTTGGCTTTCTCATCTAGCTCTCCTTGCAAACAGTCCTCATCAATATAGGTTTCTCTGCATGACTTTTAGAAGGTAGAAGGGAAGTCTGTAACCATGTCAGAGTCTATCTGAGGAGATCAAAGTACATCTCCGGCCGCTTCCCTTGCTGGAAGAGAAATTAGATGGTTCACCTTCTTCTAGCTTCTTGTCAGAACCAGAACTCAAGGTGAAGAGTAAAATTTATAATTTTAGGTCCTATAGTAGTGTGGTATCTAAGTTCAAAAATTCAGGGCTAAATGTTGTGAAGAACAGGCCCAGGCGAGTCCAGGCACAGCCGGACCCACCCTATAGCTGGGAATGTCTGGCCATAAAAGATAAAGAAAAGAATGCAGGAACTGGCCAGGGCTATCAGGGCTGACTGAATGGCCATCTGGCAGGATGGCGCCTCCCGGGCGGTGCCTCCCTCTAGCCCACCATAAATCATACATTAACCAGATGTCCTGCTGACCTCGATAAGTCCCAGGCCCTTGTGCCTCCCTATGCCTTAGCTGGCACGTACTACCCTGTTAACTTGTAATCACCCCACAGACATTTAAATGAGCCAATCATGTGTAACCACGCCAATTCTTTCTATTCCTCCCCTTTTGGTTTATGTTTTTTTGCCTTTATAAGCCTGTGAAAGTTTAGGCCGGGGTCGGACTCCTCTACCCTTGCGTGGTGTATAAGTTTTGACCCCAGCATGCTGGTTTGAGCGCTCCTTTGTTGTTTGTGTGCCATTAAAGCCTCGTGTGGTTACAGCAAGTTCGGTCTCAGCATCTCACTGGGTGCGCGCCTTCCCGAGATTTGAGTGAGGGTCTCCCTTCGGGGATCTTTCAAAGGTAGCTAAGCTTTTCCTCAGTTATGAGCAGCGGGATTAGACTTGAATCTGCACTTGACATAACACTTCTGGAGCTCTAGCGTTCTTTCAAGATGAAAAAATTAAAAATAACTTTAAGATAAGTGAAATTTTAAACAAAAGTTCCATGGACTGATGTAGAGTATCTGACCCCAGAAACAGGGGTTGGGGCTAGAAGCCTCATTCCTAATGCTTCAGTATCTACCACTGAGCTCACCCTAAGCTGGTCTCTGCTAGACTCTACGTGATCAAAACCGTAGAAAGGAAATTTAAAAAGACAGGTTTGCCCTTTCTATATTTAAAACAGATAAAATTATAGCCACTTCCTTTTGAGCCAGCGTCTAAGGTATTGTAGAGTTAGTTACCATTGCTCAATAGTATCCCAAAGTAGTATTTCTTAATAGTAAAAGCTAAGCTATACCCTCATTTCCTTTGTCTTTTAAATTTGCTTTAGGGGTTCAATAGAGGAAGGAAATTCACTCTGAAATTGTAAGAGGAACAAGTGACCCCTGGGAATTTAGGCATTAAGAAGCTCCTCATGCCTGACACTATTTGTCACAAACAACTTCCTTCCAAACAATGGAGTATCATTAGCATCAGAAAGCATGAGCTGTGGTCCAGAGTTCTAGTCCAGGGACCCAGAAGCCTGCCTGGATTTAGTCAAAGTTAATGGACTTGCATTCATTAAACTACTTGAGTGATTGTGCACAAGGCTACATAACCACCATCCCAGCGTTTCAGAGGTGGAGGCAAGGGAATGAAGGGTCTAAAGCCAGCCTCTACTACACAGAGAATTCAGGCCTGCTGGGACTGCATGGGACTCTTGTCTCAAAACACACAAACAAGCAAACAACAGGAAGAAAGAGGGCCAAGCCATTTGTCCACTGTGTCAGACTATAGCAGCTTAGGGGATTCAGTTCTTTGAAAAGTCCCACCTCCTTTTCCATTCTTGAAATGCCCGTTAGACCAGCGTTTAGAGAAGAGAATTCTTTCTTGGAGGTCTTTGCAGTGTTCCAGTTGAAGTGGGTTCCATGTTTGATGGCTCTGGCTCAGTGGGGTAGGGATGGGGATGATAGCCTGGCCTAGTTTGGTAACAAACTCAGCCACTGTGAGTCGGGGAAAGCTCTGCATGTTTGGTGCCTAAAGTAAGTCTACATTGGGAAGAAACCTTTTTGTGCATACCGTGTCCACACAGTATCTAGAATCCCCAAGAACTTCTAACTTCTGTTACATCCCAGAATAAGAAAACTCTAACATGTCAAGGAAGGATGCATCCCCTTTAATGTCTGGGCAGAGGAAGAAGCAGTGGTCCCCTCCCTTCCAACAGAAGATGCGGTGTCTGTGGGGTCCTCTTGGGGTAGAGGAGGTAAAAGCCACAAAGGGAGCTGAACACAAAGCTACAGCAGTGGATTCTGGGAACTTGTTAATGAAACAGCAGAGCTTAGAAGACACCCTTCACCCAAGAGGAGCGGCCTGAGACGCAATCATGTGGCATCTCTTCATGGATCTGCTACGCTGTACGAGCTACAGAATGCCAGGGAAAGAAACCTTCATGCCCAACCAACCTCCATGACTCAACAGAACACCAACTGATGAGGATTTAGACTGCTCCCTCCACATTACTGTACCAAGGACTCCCCTGTTCTCATAATGAAAATCCTTTCCTGATGAGAGACAAAAATTAGAGGGTGCCAGCCCATAGTCCCAGCTACCAGAGATGCAGTCTCAGCTCCGAGATACAGCCCTAATGAACTTCATTCCTACAGCCTTGTATGCCCCAAGTCTCTATTCTGTACCCTGCACTTTTTAAAATGTTCTTTATCTCCTCTCTCATATATTACATCACAACTGCAGTCTCCACTTCCTCCTCTCTCCCAGTCTCTCCCCTCCCATACCTCCCCCTTCCCTTAGACCCACCTCTCCTCAGAAAGAGAGGCCTCCCAGGAATACCAACTAAATATGGTGTAACACACAACATTAAGACCAGGCACATATCATATAAAGGCTGGGTGAGGCAGTAGGAGGAAAAGGGTCCCAAAGGCAGGCAAAACAGTCAGACACAGCCCCTTCTCCCTCTGCTAGGAATCCCACAAGAACACTGAGCTACACAACCACAGCATATATGTATAAAGGCCCTAGTGCAGACCCTTTCGGGCTCCCTGATCTCTGCGAGCCCCATGAGTCCTGGTCCACTGATTCTGTGGGCCTTGTTCGTGTGGTGTCCTTGACCCCTCTGGCTCCTCCAGCCCTTCCTCTCCCTCCTCTGCAGGGTTCCCTAAGCTCCCTTTAATATTTAACCATGGGATTCTGCATCTGCTCTCATCAGCGGCTGGATGAAATCTCCCTGTTGATAATTATGCTAGGCTCCCGTCCCAGTATATCCAGCCATCAGGACAAACTGTATGTCAGAGGTTTTGTGGCTGGGATGGTGTCCCAGTCCCTCCACTTGGGGTCTTTCCTGGTTACGGAGGATGTCCAGTTCAGGCGACATGTGCCCCATTACTAGCAGTCATCGCTAGAGTCACCCTCGAAGATTCCACGGAGTTTCCATTGCTCCGGGTTTCCACTTCACCGTTGAAATGCTCCTCAATTCCTGTCTTCTCCCCAAACCTGATCCCTCCTGTTTCCATTCCACCTATGAAATCTATGAAAAATGTTCTTTTAAAAAATGAAATAAATGTCCTTGCGAAGTATCATATGAGGCACAGCAGCCAGGGCCCAAAGCACTGCCTCATTGGTAGATAAGTGTGATGGTTTTATTAGATATCAGGTTCCACTTCACTGTGAGTTAAATTGGCTTCTGGGGATTGCTGGAGAACCTAGTCACTACATGAATGCTTGTATCATTAGGTAAATGCAGCCCAGTCTACAGAGAGCTGACTTCAGGGAGACTGGAAGTGTTCCTTAGTGAAGGGGCTCAGGAGACGGGAAGTGTTCCTTAGTGAAGGGGCTCAGGAGACGGGAAGTGTTCCTTAGTGAAGGGGCTCAGGAGGGAAGTGTTCCTTAGTGAAGGGGCTCAGGAGACGGGAAGTGTTCCTTAGTGAAGGGGCTCAGGAGACGGGAAGTGTTCCTTAGTGAAGGGGCTCAGGGAGATGGGAAGTGTTCCTTAGTGAAGGGATATCCACTGATCAGTAATATCCACTTATCAGTGAGTACATATTGTGAGAGTTTCTTTGTGATTGGGTTACCTCACTCAGGATGATGCCCTCCAGGTCCATCCATTTGCCTAGGAATTTCATACATTCTTTTTAATAGCTGAGTAGTATTCCATTGTGTAAATGTACCACATTTTCTGTATCCATTCTTCTGTTGAGGGGCATCTGGGTTCTTTCCAGCTTCTGGCTATTATAAATAAGACTGCTATGAACATAGTGGAGCATGTGTCCTTCTTACGGGTTGGGACATCTTCTGGATATATGCCCAGGAGAGGTATTGCTGGATCCTCCGGTAGTACTATGTCCAATTTTCTGAGGAACCGCCAGACTGATTTCCAGAGTGGTTGTACAAGCTTGCAATCCCACCAAAAATGGAGGAGCGTTCCTCTTTCTTCGCATCCTCGCCAGCATCTGCTGTCACCTGAATTTTTGATCTTAGCCATTCTGACTGGTGTGAGGTGGAATCTCAGGGTTGTTTTGATTTGCATTTCCCTGATGATTAAGGATGTTGAACATTTTTTTCAGGTGGTTCTCTGCCATTCGGTATTCCTCGGGTGAGAATTCTTTGTTCAGTTCTGAGCCCCATTTTTAATGGGGTTATTTGATTTTATGGAGTCAACTTTCTTGAGTTCTTTATATATATTGGATATTAGTCCCCTATCCGATTTGGGATAGGTAAAGATCCTTTCCCAATCTGTTGGTGGTCTTTTTGTCTTATTGATGGTGTCTTTTGCCTTGCAGAAGCTTTGCAATTTTATGAGGTCCCATTTATCCATTCTCGATCTTACAGCACAAGCCATTGCTGTTCTATTCAGGAATTTTTCCCCTGTACCCATATCTTCGAGGCTTTTCCCTACATTCTCCTCTATAAGTTTCAGTGTCTCTGGTTTTATGTGAAGTTCCTTAATTCACTTAGATTTGACCTTAGTACAAGGAGATAGTAATGGATCAATTCGCAATCTTCTACATGATAACAGCCAGTGTGTGCCAGCACCATTTGTTGAAAATGCTGTCTTTTTTCCACTGGATGGTTTTAGCTTCCTTGTCAAAGATCAAGTGACCATAGGTGTGTGGGTTCATCTCTGGGTCTTCAATTCTGTTCCATTGGTCTACTTGTCTGTCACTATACCAGTACCATGCAGTTTTTATCACTATTGCTCTGTAGTACAGCTTTAGGTTGGGCATGGTGATTCCACCAGAGGTTCTTTTATCCTTGAGAAGAGTTTTTGCTATCCTAGGTTTTTTTGTTATTCCAGATGAATCTGCCAATTGCCCTTTCTAATTCGTTGAAGAATTGAGCTAGAATTTTGATGGGGATTGCATTGAATCTGTAGATTGCTTTTGGCAAGATAGCCATTTTTACTATATTGATCCTGCCAATCCATGAGCATGGGAGAACTTTCCATCTTCTGAGATCTTCTTTAAATTCTTTCTTCAGAGACATGAAGTTCTTGTCATACAGATCTTTCACTTTAGTTAGAGTCATGCCTAGGTATTTTATATTATTTGTGGCTATTGAGAAGGGTGTTGTTTCCCTAATTTCTTTCTCAGCCTGTTTGTCCTTTGTGTAGAGAAAGGCCATTGACTTGTTTGAGTTAATTTTATATCCAGCTACTTCACTGAAGCTGTTTATCAGGCTTAGGAGTTCTCTGGTGGAATTTTTAGGGTCACGTATATATACACTATCATATCATCTGCAAAAAGTGATATTTTGAATTCTTCCTTTCCAATTTGTATCCCCTTGATCTCCTTTTGTTGTCTAATTGCTCTGGCTAGGACTTCAAGTACAATGTTGAATAGGTAGGGAGAGAGTGGACAGCCTTGTCTAGTCCCTGATTTTAGTGGGATTGCTTCAAGCTTCTCTCCATTTACTTTGATGCTGGCTACTGGTTTGCTGTAGATTGCTTTTATCATGTTTAGGTATGGGCCTTGAATTCCTGATCTTTCCAAGACTTTTATCATGAATGGGTGTTGGATTTTGTCAAATGCTTTCTCAGCATCTAACGAGATGATCATGTGGTTTTTGTCTTTGAGTTTGTTTATATACTGGATTACGTTGATGGATTTCCGTATATTGAACCATCCTTCCATCCCTGGGATGAAACCTACTTGGTCAGGATGGATGATTGATTTGATGTGTTCTTGGATTCGGTTAGCAATAACTTTATTGAGGATTTTTGCATCAATATTCATAAGGGATATTGGTCTGAAGTTCTCTATCTTTGTGGGGTCTTTTTGTGGTTTAGGTATCAGAGTAATTGTGGCTTCATAGAATGAGTTGGGTAGAGTACCATCTGTTTCTATTTTGTGGAATAGTTTGTGAGGAACTGGGATTAGATCTTCTTTGAAGGTCTGATAGAACTCTGCACCTAACCAATCTGGTCTTGGGCTTTTTTTGGTTGGGAGACTATTAATGACTGTTTCTATTTCTTTAGGGGATATGGGACTGTTTAGATCATTACCCTGATCTTGATTTAAATTTGGTACCTGGTATCTGTCTAGAAACTTGTCCATTTCATCCAGGTTCTCCAGTTTTGTTGAGTATAGCCCTTTGTAGAAGGATCTGATGGTGTTTTGGATGTCTTCAGGATCTGTTGTTATGTCTCCCTTTTCATTTCTGATTTTGTTAATTAGAATACTTTCCCTGTGCCCTCTAGTGAATCTGTTTAAGGGTTTATCTATCTTGTTGATTTTCTCAAAGAACCAGCTCCTCGATTGGTTGATTCTTTGAATAGTTCTTCTTGTTTCCACTTGGTTGATTTCACACCTGAGCTTGATTATTTCCTGCTGTCTACTCCTCTTGGGTGAATTTTCTTCCTTTTTTTCTAGAGCTTTTAGGTGTGTTGTCAAGCTGCTAATGTGTGCTCTCTCGAGTTTCTTTTTGGAGGCACTCAGAGCTATGAGTTTTCCTCTTAGAAATGCTTTCATTGTGTCCCATAAGTTTGGGTATGTTGTGGCTTCATTTTCATTGAACTCTAAGAAGTCCTTAATTTCTTTCTTTATTCCTTCCTTGACCAAGGTATCATTGAGAAGAGTGTTGTTCAGTTTCCACGTGAATGTTGGCTTTCTATTATTTATTTTGTTATTGAAGATCAGCCTTAGTCCATGGTGATCTGATAGGATGCATGGGACAATTTCAATATTTTTGTATCTGTTGAAGCCTGTTTTGTGACCTATTATTCGGTCAGTTTTGGAGAAGGTACCATGAGGTGCTGAGAAGAAGGTATATCCTTTTGTTTTAGGATAAAATGTTCTGTAGATATCTGTCAGATCCATTTGTTTCATAACTTCTGTTAGTTTCACTGTGTCCCTGTTTAGTTTCTGTTTCCATGATCTGTCCATTGGTGAAAGTGGTGTGTTGAAGTCTTCCACTATTATTGTGTGAGGCGCAATGTGTGCTTTGAGATTTACTAAAGTTTCTTTAATGAATGTGGCTGCCCTTGTATTTGGAGCATAGATATTCAGAATTGATAGTTCCTCTTGGAGGATTTTACCTTTGATGAGAATGAATTGCCCCTCCTTGTCTTTTTTGATGACTTTGGGTTGGAAGTCAATCTTATCAGATATTAGAATGGCTACTCCAGCTTGTTTCTTCATACCATTTGCTTGGAAAATTGTTTTCCAGCCTTTCATTCTGAGGCAGTGTCTATCTTTTTCTCTGAGATGAGTTTCCTGTAAGCAGCAAAATGTTGGGTCTTGTTTGTGTAGCCAGTTTGTTAGTCTATGTCTTTTTATTGGGGAGTTGAGACCATTGATATTGAGAGACATTAAGGAAAAGTAATTGTTGGTTCCTGTTATTTTTGTTGTTAAAGTTGGCATTCTGTTCTTGTGGCTGTCTTCTTTTAGGTTTATTGAGGGATTATCTTCTTGTTTTTTCTAGGGCGAGGTTTCCGTCCTTATATTGTTTTTTTTTTTTTTCTGTTATTATCCTTTGAAGGGCTGGATTCGTGGAAAGGTAATGTGTGAATTTAGTTTTGTCGTGGAATACTTTGGTTTCTCCATCTATGGTAATTGAGAGTTTGGCTGGGTATAGTAGCCTTGGCTGGAATTTGTGTTCTTTTAGTGTCTGTATAACATCTGTCCAGGCTCTTCTGGCTTTCATAGTCTCTGGTGAAAAATCTGGTGTAATTCTGATAGGCTTGCCTTTATATGTTACTTGACCTTTTTCCCTTACTGCTTTTAGTATTCTATCTTTATTTAGTGCATTTGTTTTCCTGATTATTATGTGTCGGGAGGAATTTCTTTTCTGGTCCAGTCTATTTGGAGTTCTGTAGGCTTCTTGTATGTTCATGGGCATCTCTTTCTTTAGATTTGGGAAGTTTTCTTCTATAATTTTGTTGAAGATATTTGCTGGTCCTTTGAGTTGAAAATCTTCATTCTCATCCACTCCTATTATCCGTTGGTTTGGTCTTCTCATTGTGTCCTGGATTTTCTGGATGTTTTGAGTTAGGATCTTTTTGCATTTTCCATTTTCTTTGATTGTTGTGCCGATGTTCTCTATGGAATCTTCTGCACCTGAGATTCTCTCTTCCATCTCTTGTATTCTGTTGCTGATGCTAGCATCTATGGTTCCAGATTTCTTTCCTAGGGTTTCTATCTCCAGAGTTGCTTCACTTTGAGTTTTCTTTATTGTGTCTATTTCCCTTTTTAGGTCTAGTGTGGTTTTGTTCATTTCCATCACCTGTTTGGATGTGTTTTCCTGTTTTTCTTTAAGGACTTGTAAATCTTTAGCAGTGTTCTCCTGTATTTCTTTAAGTGAGTTATTAAAGACCTTCTTCATGAGAAGGTCTTTACCATCATCATGACATATGCTTTTAAATCCAGGTCTAGCTTTTCGGGTGTGTTGGGGTGCCCTGGACTGGGCGATGTGGGAGTGCTGGGTTCTGATGAGGGTGAGTGGTCTTGGTTTCTGTTAGTAAGATTATTACGTTTACCTTTCGCCATCTGGTAATCTCTGGAGTTAGTTGTTATAGTTGACTCTGTTTAGAGATTGTTCTTCTGGTGATTCTGTTACCGTCTATCAGCAGACCTGGGAGACAGGCTCTCTCCTCTGAGTTTCAGTGGTCAGAGCACTCTCTGCTGGCAAGCTCTCCTCTTACAGGGAAGGTACACAGATATCTTGCATTTGGACCTCCTCCTGGCCGAAGAAGAAGGCCCAAAACAGGACCTTTCCCAGAAGCTGTGTTGCTTTCGCAGATCACAGAAGATGTCAGCTTCTGTGGTGCACACTCTCACCTGTGCAGACTAAGTTCCTAAGTTCAGTGGAATCCCAGAACCAAGTTGGTGCCCACTGCTCCTGAGGCAGAGGGCTTCCGAGCCAGGCAAACACCTGTCCTCTGGCCAGGAGGGTGGCCGGATGTCTACAGCCTGAAAAGGGTGCTGCCTCAGTAGCTCTGTGGCTCCCGCCTGTCCCAGAAGCTGTCCACTTCTGTGGTGCACCCTCTCATCTGTGCAGACTAAGTTCCTAAGTTCGGTGGAGTCCCCACCTTGTGTTTTGAATGTGTCCACTCTGAGTACTCTGAGTGTGAGAACAGAAGCTGTCTGTTCAGGCTAAGACTCCTTAGGCGTTTATGGTTAGCATGCCCACAGCAGACCAGATGCATTCAGGATGGGCTCATCCAGAGGCTTATACACTACAGGGAAGAACAGCCAGCGCTCACATTGAGCGCTCACCCTGGAGCTTGAGAGCCGGTTGCTCCCATCCCTGGTTAAGGAATGAATGGAAATAGTAATACAGCTCAGGATATGTCGAGTAGGCTACTGATATCAGGATGGCTCTGCGTGCTACACACCACTTTACCTTGTCAGCTCACTAATGTCTATGATTAAATGTTTTACACCCTTCAGAATATGAGGTGCTCTTGACTTCCACCCCAAGCCCTTCAAGCCTTATTCAGCAGTGAGCCCTGCCAGTTCTTCTCAGGTACCTACTATGTGTTAATTTGCATCTCTTTTTTTTTCTAATTTGCTTCTCACTAAGAATTTTAACATCTTGGTGACAAGGAAGCTGGTACAGCCTCAGAGCAGCACCTCACTCACTGTGGTTCATCGATGGCATCTAGGATCGCCTTTACCGAGGGGTCTGAGGTAGCTAGCTCGCTGCTGGGCTAGTGACAGAAGTAACAGGATGTAGGAGACATCTCTTCACAGCCTTAGGGGGCTCTCTGAAAATTAAAAGAGGGCTGAGCTGACAACTCAGTCTGACCTGCATTTAATCCCCATAATCTATGCAAGTAAAGAGCTGGGGTTGGAATGTATGTTTGTAATCCCAATTCTGGGAAGGCAGAGACAGGTAAATCCCTGAGATTTGCTGGCTAGCCAGCCTTGAAGAGTTCCAGGCCAGTGAGAAAAACTTGCCTCAAAAAGAAAGGAAGGAAGGAAGGAAGGAAGGAAGGAAGGAAGGAAGGAAGGAAGGAAGGAAGATGGAAGTAGCCTGAGAAACAACATTTGAGATTGTCCTCTGGTTTACACACACACACATACACACATACACACATGCACATATACACTCACACACACACATATGCATGCTCAAATGTACCCTCATACCCATGTGTGTAGAAATATATACTCACACATATATACACACAAAAAATCACAAAGTGCAAAATGGGAAAGAAGTGAAAAGTTTTAAGGAATTAAGAGCATTCAAACCTTGCTCTGAGGAATGGATGTTTTCTGATTTCTGCAGCAAACACTTGTCTATAGTCACAGGTGACTATTGTGGGAACAGCCTTTATGTGTTTCCAGGTGAGACGTTGGAACTGAGAAACTACACGCTGTGTTAGACACAAAATCAATACTGTGTGATTCAGCCCCAACAGCATGTCCCAGCTCTCTCCTGTATCAAGTCTTGCAAGAAAGGATGCAACAACAAAATCAAAATTTTCTCTAATCAAGGGAAAGGAATGATTTTTAGCTTTGCAATCATCAAGAAAGTCAGAGGAACTCGGAGACCGTTAAAATATTGAAGCCATGCAGACTTAATTTCATATTACAGCCTCACATGAAAGAACTTCATTTAATTATTTACTTCTACTTTGTGCAGCATTGGAAATACATCTGTTTTTAATAAGTATGCTAAACACTGGTCTAGATCTGTTAAGCACAAGGATCTATGAATAGATGGATGGGTGTGTGTATTGGGGGTGGAAGGGTGGATAGATGGTTGAGTAGATGGGTAAGTGGATGGATGTTTGGTGGGTGGGTAGATTGATGGATGAATGGCTGAATGGGTATGTGGATGGGTAGGTAAGTGGATAGATGGTTGAATATGTGGTTAAGTGGATTAATGAGTGGATAGATGGGTGGGTAGATGGATGGGTGGATGGATGGGTGGATGGGTGATGGATAGATGGGTGGATGGATAGATGGGTGGATGGATAGATGGGTGGATGGATGGGTGGATGGATGATGGATAGATGGGTGGATGGATAGATGGGTGGATGGATAGATGGGTGGATGGAATGAGATGAAAGAGCTTCTATGAACTAAGGAGACACCTGAGGTCAAGTAGCCAGAAGAAATGAGAGCTAAAACTTGGTTCCTTAGGTGACAACTTATAGGGGCCACACAGTAGGCTGACAGAACTTGCAATGATGGTTTAACTGTGTCCTTGGAACATCCCTGTATATCTTTAGACACACCAGAGACTCTGTTACACCATCAATGTGACTATATCAGCTTCTTATTTTTGGCATCTGCCACCATGTAGTGAATAACTGGAGGCTATGAATCCCAACCACTTTTCCCTGTTGTCTTGAAAGAAATGCATCTAGTATTTGACCAGAAAATTGCTTTGTATGCAGTTTGTATTTCAGACACAGCTATGTTATCCTTAATTTCAGCAGAAATAAAGAGCACTTTAATAGCTTACTTGTTTCTTGTGATCCCTTTGAATATAAATATGTTAGTGTTCACACTTAAAATGTCAAGGTCATTATTATAGCTTGTGAGTGATGGGGTAGGAGAAATACAAGTAAGGCTTGTATACACAAGGAAAAAGGAGAAAATTCACATATCCATCGCCTGTATCACACATATATGAATGTGTATGTGTGTTATGCTCACCTGGAAAACAGGGATTTATTTTTTCCTCAACTCATCTACATATCTCATTTTAGAAACACATCTGTTGCACAAAGACAGGATGAGCAGTGCGCATCTGAACTTATTTAACCAACAGTGCACTCCTAACGAACGCCTAGCACATAACAAGGGGCTGGTGCCATGCCTTTCATTCTGAAGTGACTCCTTAGTAGGAAAGAAGGCACACGGGCACCTTTGTGTGCTTCTGTGCCTGGGCCCTTGGAGGACCCATGAAGTACTTTGTCTGCCATAAGGCTTCTATGACCCAGAGAGGCATTATTTTCAAAGTGGTCTGGATACTAGGTTCCCCCCACCCCCCAAAGACCAGAGATGTCAACTGCCCTTGCAGCAATGACTCAAAGAACATGTTCTAAAAACAGGATCAATATTCTTCAACTCTGTTCCTGGAAGGTGAGTACCCACAATTCACCTGTCTCTGTTGTTTCTTTCCTCCAGCCTCTGCCCTTGTCGCTTCATGTTCTTCTCAGCATCAGAGGCTGTGTGCCCAAGGAGAAGCTCTATCCCCCAGCCTGGGATTCTATCATTTTCTGCTTCCCTGGCCTGACTTTGGAGCTCCCCTCTTCTTACGTGAATTCTAGTGACAAAGTGACAAGAGCAGGAGTGACTGCCTCTGAGCAGAGTGGACCGTGTGCACTGTTAACCCTCCAGAGCAGCAAACATTTATGCTTAGCCACAGTGAGGGAAAACGGAGGTGCTTGGTACCTCACCAGTAAGAAAACCAAGCCAGCCAGGGATTCTAATTACAAGCTCACTGACAACCAGGTGGGCTGTGCATGTGGTTCATCTCTCTCTTGGCTATTTTATAGAAACATTTCACATTTAGAGAATAAAATCCTCTGTGGCCATTGGCATGCTGCGCATAAGTTGTTCCTGAGCCCAGAACACTATGAGGTATTTTCCATCCCACCTTCCCAGCCCAGCCTCACAGGGATACAGGACTCTAGAAAGAGACAAAGTGTATAGAGGCAAAGCCAATAGCACAACAATTCCAGTATCTCACAGACTCAATGACCTCAACTACAAACTGCACCAACCAGCAGTAGCATCTTCCTCTGTGTGTGGGTGGCTCCTTTCCAGGTATGCATGGCTGACTTCACATGGGGAAGGCTGTTGGCATAACACTTGATAAGCCTGTAAGGTAGAACCCCAAGCCAGCGTGGCATGCTGGTAGGTGTTACATAAGGAGGGAAAGCAGGCAGTGTTGAGAAATAAGCTTAGTAAGGGTGACTTTCTTGACTGATGGGGTTCTCAGCATCTTCCTATAGACTAATGAACAAGAGAGTCTACAAAGACCACACTCCATAGCATTTCCTTCTGCTCTTTCATCTGGGAATTTACCCTTTTTCCATCACCATTCTCATGGACTGACCTTTGGAAGAAGACTTCTCTGGCAGGCTGGACTGTTGTCATTTTTATTTTTGATTACTCTTGTTATTTTAGTAAATAAATTTAAGACATGAGGGTTGCTGAGATGGCTCAATGTGTAAAGGGGCTTGGTGCCAAGCCTCATGGCATAAGTTTAATCCCTGGAACTCACAGGATGAGAGAGAACAGGCTCCAGCAAGTTATCCTAGGACTTCCACACATGAGTGCACAGACACTCACATGCACACACATGCATAGGGACACACATATATGCACACACATGCACACACATGGGCACACATGGATGCATGTGCACATACACCTTTGCAGAAGCATGCAAAATAACATAATAATAAAGGACTATGATATGAAATATTTTAAAAATGAGAAAAATATCAGACATGTCTAGTGGACCGTGCCACCAGACAGAAAACTGGTAAGGTCCAAAACCCAATAAATCTCCTAATTGAGAATGGTAGGCCTTAGAATCAGCTCCTGGCCAGACTCTACCTGTCCTGCAGCACTGGACCATGACACCCCACTAAGAGCACTATGGCAGCCAGTCACCTAGCATGAAAACCTAGAGATCTCCATGCTAATCAGGTATCTAGATAGGCCCGAGTGTTTAGACAGTGAGCTTCCCTTCCTGGGCATCCCTTCCTAAACCAAACCCCAAAAGTATTTAACCCTGATTCATCCTTAGTAAGACATATGCATTTTTAGCTGCCATAATAATAAAGCAGTCTGGACAAGCAAGGACTGTCACCTTTACCAAGGTGGGGTTGGGGGAGGAAGCCTGTCTTCTAGCCCCTCCATACTTTTGGCATTCACTCAGAGCGAAACAGGATTCCACACTGTCCTGGGTTCCACCATCCCCTTCTTTCCTGGTATGTAGCAGAAGTGTAGGCCTGCAGGCCACTGTTCTCAACTCCTTGGAGTCCCCGGAGGTGTCTGGGTACACGGGAGATTGAGAACTACACCATCTCTCCCTGCCCCCACTGTTTCTCACCCCTGGAAACACAGGCTGGGACCACCTATCTCAGACTGCATTATGTCTTCTCTGAGCAACATGCTCAAAATTTCAACACAATTCTTCACAGACATGGAAAGAGCAATTCTGAACTTCATATGGAAAAACAAAAAACCCGGGATAGGGAAAAAAATTCTCCTGAGGTGTACCCTCTGGCTTCCATTTACATATATGTATGTGATCTCTCTGTGTATCTCTCTGTCTCTGTCTCTCTGTCTCTGTCTCTGTCTCTGTCTCTCTCTCTCTCACACACACACACAAAGATTTTTTTTTAAATGTACTGTCTTTTTCCTCCCATAAAACTACACTTGGGCTGGACTTGGTATTTTTAAATGAAATGGTACTTTATAAGAATCAAATTCTGCATTTTAATTAGGGCCCATCCATTGCTTATGGAGACTTCTCATCCCTTGACTGGACTGCTTGACTCACCTCAGTGTTTTGAGGAAAGTCCTTACCCATAACAAGCTGCTTCCAGGGACAAGGGCAGTGTTACCTGGTTGGCCATACTGTCTGCAGAAGTCCAGGGCCATACTGTCTGCAGAAGCAGTATAGGCTATGCCTTCCCCTGGACCACACGGAGGGGCAAGGAGGGAGTTGGGGAACCCGTGTTGACCTGCTCTCCCCTGTGATTCTGAGTGTGTTGGCCCAAGGGAAAGGAAACCTGCAGCACCAAGATGCAGTAATTTAACTCCCTGGGATCATGTCTGTCAGAGCATTTGCTTTTTACTTTTCCTCTCTGGTTCCTAATACAAGAGCTTTAGAACCCTGAAGATTTCCAGAGCGTTCCTAGTATCTGTATGTCACTGAGAAGGCATACATTCTCCATAGGGAACCCTGCTATTTTAGAGGGTTGGAATTCCCATTTCAGGGAAGGGGAAGTGCTGGAGAGCAAGTTCATCATGAGCGCCCATCATTTTACCCACCAGGCACCCACCGTAGAAGGAGCGCTAAGCCACACAAAGAGTTCTGGGAGCTTTGCAGACTTCTGGGAGAAAGGAGGAGCCACCCTCCCATGTCCCCTGTCTTCTGCAGCACTGCCAGGTGGCCATCCCCGAGTTCTCTTCCTTCTAATGATCTGATCACGAGCTGTTTTGAGAGCCATTCAAGCACACCCTCAATCCAGGATTACAGAAAGCCCGTCTCTTCCGGTTCCTGAGACAAGCGCTTCAGAACACCCCACCCCACCCCCATCCCCGCCGCCGCCCCCGATCTCCAAAGTGCTCCTGTACCACAGGGTCAGCAGCCAGAAGCACCGGATGCTCCGACTGCGGCTGCGGTTGGCTTGGGGCTGGGGCCTCGCAGCAGGGGCTGTGTTAACTCTGGGTTGTGTTTGGACTCAATTGCTTGTATCAGAGATCTGGCAGGTTTACAGGAAAAAATTCATACATTTTGTGTCAGAATACATGTTGTAAGTTCGGGGATACAAGCTTTTCCCGCTGATGCTTCTCAGTAACCTGTCACTTTGGTGCAAGCCCCTCTTTCAACGGCACACAAGACAGGGGGTGGGGTGACAGCTCAGGACCTGATCATAACTGGGACTCTGCTCAGCAAATTAATCTCTACTTAAGAGGGTAGAGGGAGAGAGAAGCCATCTGAGATTCCATAGCTTGAACATGGGTTGTCTGAGAAGGGAACATGGAAACTCCGGTGTAGTCACTCCTAATTAGCAGTGGGAAGACAAAAATGCCTCTTAGAATAGACCAGGAGCTCACAAAAAAAAAAAAAAAAAAGAAAGAAAGAAAGAAAGGTTTGCCTAAGAAGGATCCCCAGGTGAGATCAGCCTTGGGAAGATGGCTGTAAGAAAGACCAAGTAAGCTGAGCCACAGGCCGATGACAAAAATGTCACACCCGTGCATTAATTCACATGCTAATTATCTTTACTGACACAATTAATGAGATTCTTCCAAAAGTCAGTAGATTATAAGTAAGGAGGAGGAAGAGACTGTGCCGACACAGGGCCGACAGGTCACCCCCGGTTCGGAGAAAGATGAGTTGGTCCTTCCTTGGGCATGTCGGGGAAGGTGTTTAGCAGACTAGTATGTCTGGCTATCTCAGTGTGCAGAGGAGCCTCCTGGTTTTGTGAAGTAGATTATTCCCAGCAGAGCAAATGTTGAGTGAAAGGGATTTGGGGAGAAATAAGAAAGGATATCATCTAGGTAAAGACGAAAAATTCACAAAACCAGACAGTGTGTTCGTAATGAGCCCCCCCCCCCACCCCGTGGAAAAGAATGAAGACTGGAACTCTGATGCTTCAGAGGACGATAAGGAGCCCCATGGCAAGCCACCAGCCACGGAGGACTGAACTGAAGGAAACAGGGATTTTGAAAAGCTATAGGCAAACCTGTGAGGTACTTTCTTGATGAATGATTGATATGGGAGGGCTCTGTTCATCTTGGGAGGTGCTAACCCTGGCCAGGTGGTCCTGGATTGAGCAAGCCATGAGAAGCAAGCCAGTAAGCAGCACCCCTACATAGCCACTGCATTGGCTCCTGCCTCCAGGCTCTTGACCTGGCTTCCCTTAAGGGATGGGAAGACCTGAGAGTTAAGAGAAGCAACAGACCCTTTGCTTCCCTGGCTGCTTTTGCTTGTGGTGTTTTATCACAGCAATGGGAACCTAGCTAGGAACTTGGCTTCTCATGTCCCACTGACTTGTGCTCAGCTTCACACCTGTCATCACGAGCTGTTTCACACATATGCGGGATGGCGTGTCCACAGGTCTGTCCAGAGGCTGACGTTCCTCTCCAGGTGCTCTGGAGGACTGACCGACCTTTCTTGAGTTTGGACTTCTCTCTTTTAAAAGTCTGGTCTCACTATCCACAGATGAGTTCTCAGCTAATATCCCCTCTGGCTTTGTGAGTCTTTCATCTTTACCTTCCTGTCCCTCGCTCTCCAGATCTGTCTCGTTCACTCAACGTCTTGCTTGTGAGAGTCATCCCTGTTGGATGGCTATCCCACATTCCCCTTCTTGTCCGCCAACTCAAGGGGAAATCATGCAAGAATGCATAACAATGGATCCGCCTGTTCTTGTATCACTTGGTATTCAAGAGGTTTCCAGTTCTCTTTTTGCTCTTGTAACATAGAACAGCTACGAACATTCACACACCTGCGCAAGCTTCCTCTAGAGGACTGTCCAGGAGGAGACGTGTTAGGTAGAGGTGAGATAATTGTTTCTGAGAGATGGGGACCAATTTGCACTCAGATTCGCAGCATATGCAAACCCCTGCTGTTCCCCACCTTCAGTAATATATGTAATATTTTCAGATTTGAGAATTTTTGCCAGTCTGGTGGGTATAAAATGATCTTTAATTTTCATTTGAGTTCGCATTGGCAATGCAAATGAGGTTGAGAATCTTCTACGTGTTTATTAACTATTCCCTCTCTTCTCTGGAATGCCAGTTCAGCTTGTTTTTTTCCAATGGATTGTTAGTCCTGTCCTTATTAACAGCCTTTAGTAGGAGCACTTCATGTCACTCCTGTTTCTATGCACTATAAATATCTTCTCTCGCTGTGACTTTGTCTTTTAAAAAAAAAAAACTAAAAAACCTTTTCTTTGATATTTTACATTTTAAGTGACACTTAAGTCAATTAATAAAACTGATTAAATTCAGAATAAAAATCAAGATGTTAAGTTATTAATAAAATGACTAAAAGCAAGCATATGTAGCAACATATTCCTTTATGGTTAGTACACAGGGGTTTGTTTTTTCAGAAATACATCTAGAATCTCATACCAAATTAAAGACTTTTTTAAAGATGATGTTTTAATTAGCATGTAGTCACTGTCCAACTCCACAGTGTATGGTGCACTGTTTTACACACACACACACACACACACACACACACACACACACACACATCATGTACATTGTCTTTTATTTTAAGGACATTGCTGCCTTTTGCTTTTCTTCCAACTCAAAATCTTTTACTTTAATGACTTCACAAGCAAACTGGTGGCATCTCAAGTTCACTCTGGGGAGACCTCAGGTTCATTTCTGTGTCTTCTCTCCTCCCTGGTCCCTTAAATTCATCTGCTTGGATGCATTTTCTCATCCACTCTCAGACAGTCACGGCTTTATTCCGGGTGCATTCACACGTGGCTATACACTACACATGCATGCCTGTGACCCCTTCCCTCATTCAAACTCATTCGCATTTCTGCCTCCCCACAGAAGTGTTCACTCTCCATCTCTATCCAAGTGGCCCTGCTGGTCGTTCCCTCTCAGCTTGTTCCCTGTACTCTGAGTAATCCTTAGCTTGCAGTCTGTAGGCAGCTAGGGTCCTCTTCTTATTTTTCTCTTTTCTGAAGCGTCTCATCCCCCAACTTCTCACTCTGGTGCAGTACGCTGTCACCAGCTCACTAGTATCTGTGTATGTCTTCCCCACAGTTTTGAGAGACAGGCTTCAACTGTTCTTCCTCATGGCCAGGCCTGAGTGCCAGCTGGGCCATCGATTCACTGCTGGGGTCTTGACAGGAAAGACTAGGAACCCATCTTAGGCAGTGTCTTTGCAGATGGGAACACCTCTCCCATGTTAAAGTATCTTAAGGATTAACATGACCTTGTCTGGACTTTACACTAGCCCAGAGTAGAACTGTCACACACATGTAAATAGGCTTTCTTTACCTTATGATTCATTCTCTCTCTCTCTCTCTCTCTCTCTCTCTCTCTCTCTCTCTCTCTCTCTCTCTCTCTCTCTCTCTCTCTCTCTCAGGGTTTCTCTGTGTAGATGTGTAGACCTGGATGTCCTGGAACTCACTCTGTAGACCAGGCTGGCCTCGAACTCAGAAATCCGCCTGCCTCTGCCTCCCAAGTGCTGGGATTAAAGGCGTGCACCACCACGCCCAGCACTTCATCTTTTTTTTAATATTCTCTTTAAACTCTGGCAAAAAAATTTCTATTGCTTCCTGAGCCAATGGTTTAAATGCTTTTACTCTTTAATTACATCTTTGGAACCAAGATCCCATGTCCTAATTTTTCTATTGATCATAAAATAACCCACACTTCCTTTAAATTACCTGCTCATCTCATTCAAGTCTTCCTAGAGCTCTAGTAATGTCCTAAGGAACACTAGGAAATAAAAAGGGAAAAGAACCCAAGGCGGAACGTGAACCTTCTGTTTACCTGGCAGAGACATCTCTGTAGGGTGTGTCCCAGCCATGGTGCACTGTGTGCATTTTGTAGACATCCGTTTTCAGGAAAGTGTTTAGCAAAATGGCATTTGGAAAAAATACATTAGATAAATGGCTTCTGAAGTAGTGTCCTAATCTAATTATTAAAGCCAATCCATATTCATAAGTTAAAGGCTGGCAAAAATACTGCTTTGGTGCATTTATTTTATAATAACCTTGATGTGTTCTACAATGTACCAGCCAGATACCTTCAAGGCAGGCCCAGCCCGATTCAGTCAGCACAGTGAAGCACTCATGGGGTCAGCAGCGCCTCACACACTTGCTGAGGCAAGCATAGGCATGTCCTCAGAGCCAACACTGTTTGAGGGGAAGGAGCAAGGGAAAGTGAGCAACAATCCCGTGTTATCAGTTCCAATCAAGTTGTGTGTACCCAGAGGTGGCTGGAATACAGACGGGAGTAAGGCTGGTATGACGTCACTGGAGACAGGAGAAGGCGATCTTGTTTCTAGACTGTTTTCTCTCAGTCTGATACCCAGGTTGCTGTAGCAACATGTCTTAGGAACAACAGCCATTTATTTTTCAAAAATCTATGGTTGGAGGTCTATGTGCCTGGTGTCCACGTTTGAGGCTGGAGGTCTATGTGCCTGATCTCTGTGCTTTAGTAAGGGTTTTCTTCTTCAGCGTGCACACTGCTGACATCTTGTAGGGTCCTTCCATGCTGAGAAGGAAAGAATAAAGAAAGCTCTTTCTTCATTCCAAAGAGCTTACTCTCACTCATGGCAGGGGTGGGGTGGGGCGGGGCGGGGCGGGGCTGTCTTCCTTTGTTGTACATCTAATCCTAATCTTAATTCTAATTCTTTCCCAAAGACCTGACAGCCTCATATGATAATTTAATGATACGAATTTTGAAGGTAGACATTGAGTCTATAACATATACCTTAAAATTTAACCTTTGCTCCAGAATTCATTTTCATGGCAAGTTATTTCTGTTACCCCTAGGTAAGTTTTCCAGTATGAGAGAATAGACAGAACATATACGATGTAAAATTGTAAATTCTGAAAACTATGTTAATGATCATGATCTCATTGATATGCAATAGCTGAAACGATGAGAAACGATGGAGCAATAAAATAATCAAGCAACCTATTTTATTATAATTGCTAAGATATTTCAGGTAACTCTTCCTTTTAGAATGAGGGTATTTTTTTTTCCAGAACACTTAGCTCTTTTGCAACATGAAATGTCGAGAATACTACCTTTACAATTGGCAGAAACACAAAAGCTTCTTAAAAATTTCAAGAAATCTTACAGAAACCTTTCGATTCTTTGCATGCGGAAGAGAATTACCAAGGAATTTATTTTAATGGGAACAGCTAATGAAAAAAGAAATGAGAAGTATTAATAGTGTTTCTTCTATCAAATGTCTGGAAATAAACAATCATAAAATATTCACAAGGGGGAGAGATGCAATGAACCCACAGCCATGGGAGGAGGGTAGAGGCGGGGGAAGCAGAGGCAGCTGCATTACTGTGGGAAGTAAATAGTTCAGATCTATCGAGTTGTTTCTCCTCCAAGGAAAAATAGAGAGATGCCTACAGCTTACTTTTTCTTTTTGGCCAGAAATTAATGTTCATCTGAGTGCAGATGGGGCTCAGGGCAGGTGTCGGCGTAGTTGGAGAAACCTCCTCGTCAGGTCCTCCGGTAAACGCTCGGTGAAAAGAGGCCTTTTTTGCGGGTCTAACGGGCGCAGTACTTGTTTTTTAGTTTGTGAAGCAGGGATGGCAGGGATGAGCAGTGGAGACCGTGCTTGTCTATAAAGTGAAGCTAAATCTGAGTACAGCCACCATCGGCAGAAGGATTAGTGGAGGTTTGATATGGCGCACTGCTTCCCCCTATCACCGAACAGACGAGAATAGATACAAAACCAGTTTTTGATCCAGGAAGATTGCAATAGGATTAGAATTCATATTTCTTTCCCAAGACCTCACCATCTGTTTCTATTCTGAACCTGTGAGCAACACTTTGCAAAACATTTCCATGCTCTCATGGGCTGAGGTCCTTCCTCTGTACCTGGGCACAGCTCAGCGTTCTAAAAGCAGTGGGGGCAAGCATGGAGATGGGTGTTGAAGAACGTGGGATCCTTGCCCTCCCAGAAGCCTCCTGTGTGTTGAAGAACCATCTTGATTGAGAACATATTTGATAATAGCCCTAAACGTAATGCTTCTGTCCTGGAAGGCTAAAATTTAAAATTTAATAAATTTTAAAATGTATTTAAAAATACATTTACCATATTTTGAAGGGACAGCTTTCATGATCAGATTGTGAAAGCAGAAGCCCCACGAGTGGGACTCTAGAGTATTTGTAGAAAAGACCTGAAGGGCAGGTTTGGCTCTCAGACACGGTTCTTGTCTAGTAAGCACAAGGCCCCGTGTTTACGAGCCAGGGCAAAAGGAGGAGGAAGGACAGCAGAAGAGGAGGAACTAAATGGAGAGGAGCCGGAATTCCGCTCCTTTCCATGCTCGGCCACGCAGATGTGATCAAAGAACAGCTGCAACTTCCTTCCTACCTGCCATCATGGGTCCCTGCCATCATGCCTTCCCCACCGCGATGGGGGGATCTGCTCACACCCTGAGCCACAGGAAACTTCTCCTCCCTCATGCTACTTCTTGCCAAGAATTTGGCCATAGTGACGAGAAAAGGAGCTCGTACGCATATCTTTACAGTAGAGCCCTTTGCTCTCCGGCCACCCACCATGCCCAGGATGATTGGGGGAAGTCATGATGTCAGGAACCCATGCCCAGTCTGCTTCTCCTCATGGTGCAGGGTAGGGCAGTCTACAGGCCTATGGAGCCGTCGTGCCTGGGAGAGCAGCCACTCCCGCATGTTTCTCAAGCCCTGCTTGGCTATCCCTGGTTAATGCTACAGCAGGCCTGAATCCCAGCATAACAAGGCACCAACCTAAAACACAGGCTTCCTAACTTTATTGTAAATTTCCAGTCATCTAAATGACCCAAGTGCAAATGCTCTCAGCGTACGGTCTTTTGTTTCAGTATACTACAACCCAGAGCCTCCCAACCCCTCACTGCAAGGTTGCATATTTGTTCTTGGGGCTGGCAAAGTAGGATCCAGTCCCTGGTCATCATCATGCCCATCTGGCCCCCACCCAGTTATCCCTGTTTGAGTTCGTTTGATCATCCATCACACAACTCAGGACATTCAACTCTCCATGCCCGCCACTCTTGAGCCCTCCTGGATTCATGTCAGCCACAGGAAGTGGCTGCTTCTCAGACCACGCTGGGTGCAGAGCAGTCAGTGGATCTTGCCTTCACCGCACTTCACTCCCTTTAGAGTTACAGTTTCAAGTCATTGTCAGGCCACTTCCCACAAAGGAACGGCCTTCCTTGTCCAGGTTCTCTTGCTAGCCTGCTTATGTAGGCACAGCCTAGGGACTGTCTTCCTGAGCCCTGCAGGGTTGTCCTAACTCCTATACAGCGGGTGTAAGTTGTTGATGAGTTTGTGATGTCCTAGAGACTACCTGCATTCACCATACATAAAGGATATAAGTTGTTCACTTACATCACCTGGTGGTATATAGTAGATATATGGTGGATATAAGTAGACATGAGATTTACATACATCACCTGATGAGCAGGTATAGTCTGCCTGCAGTCATCGCTCATTTGGAAGCTCACTCTGTTCAGTGGTCTCTTTAATCGGACCAATGTCACATTTCAGGCCCCCCCCCCGTTAATTTGATCCTTTGAGAGAGATCATGGTGGGTTAAATGTGGATCAGAGTGCATGAACTCAGGCCCCAGTGACAGCCTTTACTACTGGTGTGACAACGGCCTCTCTGAACCCCACTCTCTTCACCTGTAAAGAGATACTACAGCAATGATACCAACAGAGGCATAAAAGCTACTGCGAAGACAAACAGAATTAATCTATCTAGAGCGCTTAGAACAGTACCTACAAAACAGCATATGCTTCCTGGCATTTATTTTTATCTTCTGGAGATCATTAGATGACTCACGGGCTAAGAAAAGCGCTAAGGAAATGCTAGAGAGGACGGAGCAGCTTGCAGGCGAAGCGAGGCAGGAGCAAGCACATTGATCTGAGTGTAAAACCCTAAATGCAGTAAGCGCGAGGAGCAGTGTGTGGGAGTGGTGGATGCCACTCTGGAGTCTGTAAAAGTCCCAAGGTCCGCCTCAGAGACAGAAAGCAGACAGAAGAGGGTAGGAGACAAAAAAGCCCAGAAAAGATTGGGTTCCTCTGCCTTCCTCCTCTGGGAACAAACCATGGGGCTGAAAAACACCTGGTTATCAGTGTGGTGCACTGTTTGGCAAAAGTGAGGTGAAGGTGTGTGTGTGTATGTGTGTGTGTGTGCGCGCGTGTGCATGCATGTGCATGTCTCTGTGTGTGCATGCACGTGTGTCAGGGTACACTGTGTTAGTGTGTTTAGGCTCCTCTAATGAAATACTTCAGCCTGGGTGGGTCATAAACAACAAAAGCTATTTCTTATGGATCTGGCTCGTTTACTGTTTGCTGTTTTGAGACAGTTCACTTGTAGCTCAGACTGGCCTTGAACTCACTATGTAACCAAGGCTGACCTTGAACTCCAGATTCTCTGGCCTCTATTTCCCTGCGTTGGGATTATAGGTATGCTACCATACCCATATTATTTCCCACAGGATGGGAATCCTGATATAAGCCACCAGCAGGTTTGCTGCCTCAGTAGGTTTCTTGTCAGCCCTCTTCCTCTTAAGCGGTGTCTTCTCTGTGGCAGGATATGCTGGGGTTTCCTTCAGCCCCCTTTAGAACACTAATCCTGGTCACAAGAGTTCTGCCCTATGACCTGTCTTCCAGTGTCCTGGATCTTGCTAGCATCCCCTTGGGGCGATGGGACTTTAAATACTTGGAGGAGGGTAAACATGAGGGCATTGTGGGCTTGTCTGGGCTTCTTTGGAGGAGAATCTTCAACTCCTAAGTGGACAGAGCTTCCACCAGGGAGGGATGGAATCTAATCGCCATGCCTAGCACACACACGGGAACAGGTTATTTACTGAATAAACGCATCGCCTGCTCCAAAGTGACTGCTTGTCTAGGCTCTGTGGACTTGGTTGGAATTCTTGCTCCCATGGCTCTGTGCAGGAGTGCCTGGCAGGCTTCCTCGTCGGCCACGAGGGGAATCCTGCCCGGAGCCCCACACTTTATGCTGCTTGACTCAGGCTAAACCATGGATTTCCTTACTTCTCATTACTGAGCCCAGAAAGGGCTAATAATCAGCAAGGCTAGCAAAGCTCTGAAATCCCATCGCAAGTTGGAAAGGAAAACGAGTGTTAAAATCGTCTTTGAAGCGATACCCACGGCTTCACAGGATGAACATGGTCATTCAGAATGGACAGGTCTGCAGGAAATCTAAGCACTTCAACCAGTCCAGACTGTGGAGCCAGGACAAGCCCAGCCAGGCACATACCTTCTACCCATCGCAGAAGGCCTAAGGAATGTCCTGACAGCCTCACAGTGGGTCTGCTCCCCAGCCGAAGTGATTTCAGCTTGATTATGGCTTAGTGAGCCTGCTCCTCCACTCTTGATACCCCCATCTCTGTATGTTCCTCATTTCCAGATGTAATTTACTGGTCTAAATCATTTAATAAAAAGCCTATAGCTACCACAATTCTGATGAATACTGGTGATAATACAAGAAAGCAGAGGTTTGTCTACACAGCTATCTTTGATAGTGTCTACAGAGGCATTTTGCAGCCAATACTAAACCACACGTCATACCTTTTTTCTTTCAGTGTTGTGTCCACCTTTCTATCCCTGGACACTGACAGGCTATTGTATGTGCCAGCCTGTGTCCAAGGCAGAGACTCTCATATGCATGGCACACGGTCTCTGCCTCAGAGAAGACTGTCTACATAGGAAGACAGAACCGAAAAAAAAAAAAAAAAAACAATAATTCCACATAAGTGAGATCAAAGAGGCTCGGGTAAGTTATCACACAGGAAGTAATTAACTTTGCTTGGGCAGCACAGGGGAAACCAAAATCCAAACAGAGATCCCTACAAAACATTTAAGAAGTCTGCCAGACTCCTGATAACGAGCCAGGTCCAGAATGCATGAGCTCATCTGAACTGAATAGATAAACTGGGTGCAAAAGTGAACCAGTTCTCAGCTCGGGCTGCTTATAATAGTGGAGAGGAGAACCCGTCCTTCAGTGAAATCAGAGTCCCTGAAGTGAGGCTCAATGTAGCACACTGGAAACATCTTTCCAAATGAGTGTGCACACATGTGCACACACGCATAGACACACACAAAGAAATAGACATCAAACTCCCACATACAACCAAAACACACAATCTCAAAGACTAAGTAGTAAAAAATTGAGTACTTCTGACTGAGTCATAATCAATCCCTCAGGTCCTCTGACAACCTCAGGTGATGGGAAAGGATTCAAGGTCTCTGCAACTTTCAAAGGTCTCCCTTTCCTGACAGGCGTTGAGGTCAGTGACAAACACATTCTTTCTAGCAGGGTGGCCCAATGCTGAAGGAAACTGGGTCTCACAGAATGTCACACTGGTAACACTGACGAATGCCACTGCCAACCTTTAATTTGAAAGAAAAAAAAAAGTTCCGCATGCATAGAAATAGCTTCATTTTTAAATAGCTAAATTTTTGTGTGAGATATTCTTTTTTCATTCCCTGCATTTCTCAGAAGAGTATGTTATTCCCCCAAGTGCTACAACTAAAACCATGCAGCCATGTGGCAGGCTATCAGCAGCCACTTCAGGTTTCCTGTCAGCCCATGTTGAAAGCCACCTTCAGTGCAAGCCTCTTGGGGGTGAAGCACAGTGGGAGGGGCTGTGGGGAGCCCCTGCCTGAGGTCTGGCTCATGCTGCTGCTGCTGAGCCTCTATGTGAGTCTAGGCAATCCAGAGAGAATTTCTTCCTGATGAGTAAGTGACTTTTTCCACACAAATACCACAACCCCAAACACATCCTTTGCCGTCCCAGCAGCTGTCACCCACTGAATGGGCATGCTCACTGCACATCACCCGGATAGGGGTTTCCCACCAGACCACCATGGGAACGCTCTGAGAAGAAGCCCAGTCTCCTGTCTATCTTTGATTTCCCAACCATCCTGAACAGTAAGAGCCCCTGAGGCTGATTACCGGAAGAGAAATGAACTTCAGAGCAAGTAGGCAAATAAGTATCAGAGAAAGAATTGGGTGGCAAATTTAAAACTGTGGACATGGGTGAAACCTCCAGTAAAGAAACATGAAAGCTATGTCAAGAGATGCTCAATAAAGGGAGAGCGAGATGCCTCAGAGGGTAGGGGCACATGCCACCAAGCCTGAGGACCCAGTTTGATTTCAAAGACCCACATGGTGAAGGTGAGAACTGACTCCCACAAGTTGTCCTCTGACCCCCATGTGCTCCATTGTACCAGCTGTCCTCCCTATAAAATAAACAAATGATTAAGCAAATAAAATATATTTAAGGAGCTGTTTAATAAACCTCCTTTGAGTCTATCAAGTCCTAATTACAAAATTATGCACCATCAACAGGCACAGAGCAGAGCCGGCTTATCTAGCTGAGACAAGTGTGTATCTATTCCAAGTGCTCACCAGGCTCAGAATCTGTTCTCCGCTGTGGGCACTTGCATCTCCAGGTAGGCACTATAACCCTGCTTCTACTGAGAACATGGCACTGAGGTCTGAAAAGCTGCCCAGTCTGCCTCTGCTTCTCCTCTGTGCGGGGCCTGACAGCGCTCGCCAACAGGGACATCACACTCATTGGGTTTGTTAGACAAAGGGCAGGGAGACTGATAAATGATTCCTTGATTATTTTCTCTCTGAAATAACTCTTCCGTCCCCGTCCTTAGGTTACATTTAGATAATGAATGGAGGGCTTAAGTGTTTTCCTGGGGAATTATTTAGGAGAAATCACATTGACGGTTTTAATTCTCAGCAACTGCGGGCGGATATGCATTTAAGAAACAGGAAGACGGAACAAAGATTCTGTGTTTCTGCGTGCAGAGCTATCTTCGTTAAAAAACAGATGGCTGTTACCATGTTCTCTTTGTTTCTTTGTAACACGCTTCAGTCCCTGACAACCCAAGTTAGTGGGTATAGGTCTTATAGGTCACACTCTCCTGTAGCCGCTGAGGGAAGTGTCAGAGGCAGGATGTCTCCAGGCACCTATCCTGGTGTGAAGAGGTCAGCTCATGAGAGCTGATTTGTTCAGTGAGAATGGCAGGCTGCAGGCATGCCCAGGCAGAACCTGTTTGCAAGGTCTTCAGAAGCTGGACAACAAGGATCAGGAGCCTGGGACACAGACCGTGGGGACGGACAGCAAGCTGCCCTGGTGCACCCTCTTCCCAGACTGTCCTCTCTGTCTGTGTGTGATGGCTCAGTTTTGCTGTCCACGCCCACTGGATTTCAAACCGCTGGGCGTGTCTGTGAGGGTGTTTTCAGAAAGATTTAACTGAGAAGAGGGCCACCCTGGTTATGGGTGTCGCTGTCCATTGCTTAGGAGTGAGAAGGAGAAAGTGGCCTGAAAAGGGCTCAGCTGTGCCGCAAACTTGCTAGGGGCCATGCTTTCCCCACCATGATGGTGAGGTGGAACCCACGAACTGCGAGCCCAAACACACTTCTGTCCTGAAGATGCTCCTATATCCAGCATTTGGTAGCAACAGTAGGGAAAGTACCAGGCCAGCACTGAGAAAATCTCTGCAAGAGGCCCAGAGCTCTCTCCACTGGATGACAAGTGTTTGTCATCCGTGAGCTGCATCTGTTGTCACAGCCCTTTCCCTCACTCAGTGGCAGCAGCATCTCTGTGACCCAGAACCTGCCCTCACGCCCTCCAGCAGGTCTGCATGAAGTCACCCATTACTGTTAAAGTTTACTGAAAGTCATCTTTCTCAGCTCTTCTCCTCCTACACCTTTGTCCTGAGCCCTGGTGTCCCCTCCGTTCTGGACAACCCGAGTCTCTTCTAGGCAGGCCTCACTGCTCTGAGGTTCCCCACAGCCCCCGTCACCAATCTCCTGAGTTTCCAATAGCAAAGAACTGATGATGGTGCCATTCCAGATTTCAAATGCTTCAGTTACCTTCTGCTACCCAGGGGAGTAAAGGTGAGCCTTCTCTATTGTATGTGAGAAAGCTGTCCCAATTCTGTCCATCCATATGTCTGGCCGCCTGTATGTAGGTTGTCCTTCTTTGTGTGTATGTGTGTGTGGCGTTGTAGTGTGGATATCAATATGCTGCAGAGGCTCATGTGTCTGAACACATGGTTCTAGGCTCACAACACTGTTTGAGAAGGCTGCAAACCTTCAGAAGGTGGAGCATCACTGAAGGAAACTGGTTGTTGGGGGATGGGGTGAACTGAGACTTGAGGGTTATAACCTGGTCCTAGATTCACCTCCCCTTATCTGTCTCTGTCTCTAAGTTTCTGAGTCAGCCTCATCCACCCCTTTCTCATCTATCTACCCACCAACCCATCCATCCATCCATCCGCCATCCATCCATCCATTATCTACCATCTCTCTATATCAGCAGAGAGGTCAGCAAGCAGCTGCCAAGCCAACATCGCCATGAAGCTGTTTGCTACCATGGTTTCCTAGCATGATGATGGGGTGCACTCTCAAACCAGGAGTCCAAACAAACCCCTCCTTCCTTAAATTGACTTTTGCCAGGTATCTAATCTCAGAGATGAGAAAAGCTACTAATAGATATGTTGTCTGTTTACCCGTTTGGGGTAACTTCACACACTCTTTCTGTGAGATTTTCATAACAAAAGGGACATTTGTTCTCTAGGTATTTTGACAAGGCTCCTCCAGATTCACCAAAGCAGGGATCCCTTGCACGGGCTATGGATGCTCTTCCTAGCCGTCTATAAAATTCTGCTCACACAGTGCCTCTTCTGTGCAGTTTCCACTTATCCTCTCAGTGAGAGTCCACCAGGCTGTTTTCCATGAACCTGGAATTGATTGATCTCTCGTATACATCTGTGATAGAACACACTATAAACTGAGGGCCGAAGACCTGAAAGAGAGTATGTCACTGGCCTCTGTGTCCCCAGTGATCAGGGAGTTGCCTGGCATGCAGTAGGTGTCTGCCACATAGGTACCATCATGTATGTTCAGAATAGACCTGCTTCATAAAATTGATTTTTCTGAAAGATGGAAATAAATATAACTGGAAAATGGGAAGGGACATTGATGATTCTGGTACCTTTGCATGATGGCCTTTCAGAGGGGACCTGGGCGCGCGTGCACACGCACACACACACACACACACACACACACAGAGCAGTGTTATGAAAAAGCCAACTGAGCAAGCCATGGAAACAAGCCAGTAAGCAGTGTTCCTCCATGGCCTCTGCTCCTGCCTCCAGATTCCTGCTCTGACTTCCTGCCATGACGGATGGTAAGCTGTAAGATGAAAGGGACGTTCCCTGCTTTTAGTCACGGTACTTATCATAGCACTAGAAAGCACATCAAGATAGAAGACTGAATTAAGTCACCTGTAATATGTTCCATTAGCATTGAGCATCTTCCTTTAGTAGCCATTACTTACCTAGAATCACATTGATTCATGCAACTGTATTATTCTGTTTCCCCTTCCAAGCCATCCATGCAGCAGGGTGGGACTGTGTCCGTTACACAGGAGACGTACAACCAACACTTACTGACTCATAAACATCTTTAACCCTCATACTTCCTATTCAAGATAGGTACTGGTGTGTGTGTGTGTGTGTGTGTGTGTGTGTGTGTGTGTGTGTGTTCCAGATGAAACAGAACTGTGCACAGATATTCCGTGACTCACTCAAGTTCCAGTCAAGGGTGAAACTCTGGGCTAGGCCTGACACTTCCACATGCAGGCTTCTTGGATCACAGAGAATCAATCTCTAGCTAGTTTGAAACTTTAAATAAACACATTATTATTCACTGTTTTGTGCCTACTAAAATCATTAACTTTAAACATGAACTTAAACATACAAGTGTGTCTACAGAGGGCTTTTTTTTTTTGATCTCTCCACTCCGATTGGAAATAAGTATTAACTCTATAGCTGAAATATCTCTTATGAAGCTCTGTGGGGAAGCCTGGAGTCAGGCAATAGAGAGCCTAAGCCTTGTCTTTTCTGTATCCTGCAATTGTGGTGTAATTCCCAGTGCGAGTCTGAAATAATTAAAAATGTAATCTGATATTTGCAATCTAATGAAACCTATCTGAGAACTGGGTATTGAAGAATTTACTGTTCCATTATCATATAGCCGTCTTAAAATCTAATCCCATGTCTCCCACAGAAGCGGCATAGTCTTTCTCTTAGCAGACACGGAAAATTAACGGCAGATGAATTTTATTTCCACTGAGCAGCTGTTGAGAACTTCAGTAAAGCACGGTTCTTGAGTACACAGGACTTGCCTACTGTTTGTTTCTATGGCACTGGGGTTGGAATTCCGGCTCTTGCACAAGCAGGATGAGCATTCTGCTATTAAGGTACATCCCCAGCCGTGTTGCACAGGGTTCTACAAACCCCAGTTGATGTGGAACAGAAAGGCAAATAGATGGACAAATGGGTACAAAGTGGCTACATAAAGCCTCTCTCTCGAGCCTTGCTGATCTTGCCCATAACTGCCATTGGAATCAGCCAAAGATGGTTAAAAATGCATCTCCTCGTGTGAGCAAAAAGGAAGGATGCACCAAAGACAAAGTAGGCCATGCAAACAGCGTCTCCAGCCTGCTTCCTACTTCTCAGAGACAAAACAGGAGCTACGGTTTTCTGCTTCCCCAAGTCTAGTATGGAGAAAGAGCAATGTACTCAAAGATTTCTGGCTGTTGAGAATGAATTCACTTCTACTTCAAGACAAGGTTTTATAAAAACCACAATGGCCATGAACCCATTACAAAGCCCCGGATGACCTTGAACTTCTGTTCCTCCCTCCTACTCCTCCCAAAGGAGGCGATTACAGGCATGGAACGTCACGTCTGCTTTTATGTGAAGCTCGGGGTTGAACCCAAGACCTTCTGCAGCTAAGTAATCCCTCAACTGACTGAGCTACATCTCAGCCCATGACTTAGTTCTTAACTCGTTGGGTACGTGAGCACACAGTTTAATTCTGGGGCAATCTCACTCTTTCAAAGTTAATTTAAGGTACTCTTCAGACTAAGTTAGCATTTTTCCTGCCCCAAGCACATGTGTTCTTTTAATGGGACTTACACACACTCCAGCGATTAGAAGGAGTGACCAAAGGAGTAAGTCCCCCCATGCCTGACATGTTGCGTCATATTAATACTGAATTTTAGATGTGAACTATTTTAGTGGCCCATTTTCTAAGCCATTCATCATCAGGAGTCTGCCCAAAGTTAGTACATTTTATTCTGTATTTAATAAAACTCTCAGGTTTTCTCTCTTAGAAAGCAGTAATGCAAACAGGTCGGGGCACATTAGTTCTGTGGGCTAGGCAAGTGTCTCTGGACTGAAGGCCTTCTGGGCGTTAGAATGGTCTGTCTGTCTAGGAAGGAGGCAAACAAGAAGAATCAGAACCCATTTCTTTACCTAGAAAAGAACGGTGATTTTTTAAACTTCTAAGCATTTGGTTGTTGTGTGATGTCGTTTAATCCTAAAGAGAAATCTCCAGGATAACACAGGGAGAGCACGGTACAAACAAGGTAAGCATGAGAGGGAAGCAGGGGCTTGCGAGGGCATAATATCCAGGTGCAGTGTCTCTGTCTGTGTAGCTTTACACAAAGCCAGGGAAGCGCACATTACCTTCCCCAGTCCTCTGACCCAGATCTGGGGCTGGAGAGGTGAATCTGTCGTTAGACCATTTCTGCTCTTTCAGGGGACTGGAGTTTAGCTTCCAGCATGAACATCAAACAGCTCACGGCCTGGAGCTCCAGTTCTACAGGAACCAGTGTTCTCTTCTGGCCTTGTCAGGCACTCGCAGGCACACAGATGTAACTCTGCACAGACACACACTCATAAACTAAACCTCTTAAAAAAGAAATAGGCTCATATTGGAAAGTCTAGTGAGTGTATCAGTCAGAATCCAGAGCAAGAGGAAATTTCTGCAAGTAATTTAGTACCTGGAGTTAGTTATGGAAATGACAGAAATCCTAAGAAGCCTCCTGGAATAAACCAGTCAGCAATGAACACATTGGTCCTGAAAGGATTCTACAGACTAGATCCTTGCACAGGCTCCTTCTGTGGTCTTGCCATCCATCCATCACGGGCCTCACCATGGCCAGGCTCTGGAGTCAAATAGACCTCCTTTATTTAATGAAACAACTAGCTGCAGATGTTCTGGATAGCAGCACAAAATGGACTCAGTCACATCATGTCATGCTAACTACCTGGACCCAAGCATGACAGAGAAATGGCATTTTCCAAGATGGGGAGTAGACTGAGAGAAGGTGACGGGTCTGAAGACGGGCGAAATGGCCAGTGGGCAAGCATGTGCTGACCACAGTGTTCCACTCCAAATCCCAAGCATGCTACATGGTTTAGCATGGAAACTCAGTCTACTATTTTTTTCTTTTGTGTCTGTCTCAGTAATTTTTCTTCTCTGCTGCAGTTTGTACTGGGTGGTAAGCAGAGATCATCTGCAGGACCAGAGAGAGGAAGGAGGTGTGGCTAGTGGAGACGCTGCACACCCAATTCCAGCCAGGGGAGGCGCTGCATACCTGAGTCCATATAAATCCATCCAAAACGTTATGACTGGAGTGCTTTGTATCTTTCTAAAGGAGTATTCCTTTCGACAAGTCTATTGTTTAACAAAAATCAAAGAAAGGAAAGAAGGGAGGGGAAGAGTGAAGGGGCCGGAGAAAGGGAGAAAGGAAGATGTGAAAGAAAAATGCCCCAACCTGTGGGTGCCCCCTTAGCTCCTCACTCTTTTCCCAGGATGCCTTTCAGGGCTCACAGGGTACAAAGAGAGACAGGCTCTGGAATGGCATCTTACCTAGCAAGGAGCAGAGCAGATGTGGATCAAACAGAGAAAGCCTGCGGTGTGGCAAACCTCTGTGGCACTCTGCTTATGCTGGGGTTCCTTGCTAATGTTCCCCTTGGGCCTTCCAGATGCCTCCAGGCTCAGTAGACAGACACTAGGACATTTCCAGGAAGTTAGTGAGGAGGCAGGGTCTGCCTTCTGCCCCTGCTTGTGGTGTGAGCATGCCTTTCACCAAGCCCCTATCAGGATCCTGCTAACCACATGCCACTTTTCTCAGCCCACTAATGCTCAGGAGATCTAGAGTATCGGAGGGCTAGTCTTGCTACAGACTTTCCGTATCTAAGCCCTATAGGCCTAGAGTCTGGTCTGGATGGTGTAATATAATTTCCTCCAATCACCAGGACAGAGACAGATTTAGAGATTAAATTATTTGTCCAGAGCATCTTGGCCAGTAAGCCCAGAATAGGGCTTGAACTTACTTCTTTGCATGCACGTGCACAGTGTGCCATACTGCCTCAGACAGCCCAGGGCCAGAGCAGTGGCTCTGAACAGAGCAGTGGAGACTTCCCCATTCATAGCAGGATCTCAGACTGACAGACCATCTTTGCTGTGGTATCTCAAGACCACAGTCAGAGCTCTGGACACCCAGGAGTTGAGGACAACATTCATATCTCCTGGGGATCTGGCCAGTGGCAGCCAGGTATGTGTACCTGTGATGACCAAGACTACTATGGCACAGTCCTCGAGCCCCTCAGATTAGCCTCCACCTTCCATCAGGAAGATTTGTCTCCCTGGCTCTTCTCATTCAGGGAGCCGTATCTTCTTCCTACAGCGTATTTTGTGTCACTTATCAGGACTAATCTGAAATCATTCCAAAATAAGCCTCCCAAACTAGCCTTCATATCAGGTGTCTGGAGGAGAACAGAAATGGTTTGATTTCAGTTTTAAAGCATTTCTTCATGCGCCTCACTGACTGCAAACTGACACATCGACTGACTTAAAGGTTATGGATCAGTAGGTAAATGTAGAAATTCTATTAGTTTCCAGACGTGGGATTTATGCCATTCATTTTAAATGAAATCAAAATCCTACAGAGAAATAGGAACAGCAAACCCCACCATAGACAGATCTGTTCTTAACAGCATCTATTTACTTACTCCCCAGGGCCCAGAAGGTGGGCACCGCTTTATCGCGTTCATTGACTTTGACAAAGACAGCAAACAGCACATGGAGAACACACACATTTTGAGAGAATATTAAAATGTGGATTAATGTAACAGTACAAACTACAAAGCCTCTTACTTAAAGAGAGAGAAGAATTAGATGTCTACTGTGCTTAATGAAACTGTAGTGGGTGTCTATAAATCTAAAGTCCTTACCTTAACCTGAGTTAAAAATAATGGGCTCGCTTGACAGTGCTTTACAGATCCTAGTGCTGAGCAATAACACGGACGACCGGAGTGAAAGATAACGGAACAGCGGAGAGGCAGAGCCCGGACTGAGTGATGCCGGAACAGCGGAGAGGCGGAGCAACAGCAGAGAGGCGGAGCAACAGCAGAGGGGCGGAGCAACAGCAGAGAGGCGGAGCCTACTGGGATGCGTCCACAGAGCTACGGGAGACAATATTTCTTCTTCATAATACAAAGATAAAACAGTTGTAAAACTCAGAGTTTATCCCATTTGTTTGGAAGAGGACCAGGTAGGTGCTTTGCTTAAAAAAGACCGTAGCCCACTCTTGGAAAGCATAAAGGACACACATAAGAGGTAGTATTCCCTCCACCATGCAAGAAGGTAGATGGATTTTAAGTCCACTGCAGTAATTAAATCTCAGTGTTGACACTGGACATCTCTACAACCAGGGCTCTAAATAAAGTTTATGCAGTGCCCGTGGGCAAAACATAGCCTACACGGGTATTTTTCTCAGGAGCCAAGACTCTTTTTGCTGCATGCCCAGAAAGCAAAAGTAGAGCTGAGGACAGATCCAACCATGATACAAGGGCGGAACAAGAAATATTCCTAAATATTTGAAATTCTATGGGAGCCTCATCTGAGGTGGGAATGTTAAATCATTTGGGGAGGAGAACCTTTCCTACAAAGGAAATTAACTGGAAGGCAAATATGTGAAACAGACTGAAATAGAATAGGTGAGCTAACTTTTGAGCTGAGGCAGAGCTGTCTGGACCTGATTTCCCAAAGCCATGGTAGACTTGAGAGAGAAGACATGATATCAGAAGGGGCAGATTCTTTTTCTGTCACAGGAGGAAAACAGCACCTTCAGAGGAGGCCTGCTTCCTGATGGGGCTGAACCTCTCCTCTTCTGCGGGTCTCAGGGATGACGTCACTGCTCAAGCTCTCCCCCTGCTGGAGGAGGCTGAGAAGTGCTCCTGTGCCTTACATTGCCAGGGCGTCCTCAGGCATTCATAGTTTGTTAGTGAGCTCAGGTTAAGCATGCTGGGGTAACAAATAACTCAAGTCCTGGGTGACTTATAACAATTTATTTCTGGCTATGTCCTCGGGATAACGGTTGGTTAGATAGATGGGCTTCCTGTTTCTGACATCCAGGCTAATGCAATGTTCATATATGGCGTAGTACCAACCTCACAATGGAGGGGGGAAAAGCACTGTAAGGATATTAATACAGCGTCTGAATGTGGTCTGGGATGTAGCTCAATGGGAAGGTGCTTGCTCAGCAGGCACAAGGCCCAGGGTTCAATCCCTAGAACAGGAAAAAATATTTTCCTGTTATATATATATATATTTCAATCCAACTATCTGTCACTGATGGATATCACACTCCCCAGGGCTGTCCTCACTCAGGGCACTCCTTTTAGGAATGGGCTACTACCTAATTTAAAATTTGAGGTTGTTGTTAGCATTTTGATATTTGAAAATCAGGCATGACTACCAACGCTGAACAAAAGGACTGCTATGCCTTGGTGTCTCCAAGGACAGTTTATGGAATCCTAAAGTTGTGAAATCATAGTTTAAAAAAAAAATTCCACTAAACATCAAGACTGAATGATGATCAAGCATTGGGCTTTATATCACCATTGGTTATTGACAGCTTTACAAACTTACAAATACACCATTCATTCATTCACTCACTCACCTGCTCACCCATTCCTATAACATCTGTGAATACAGCCCATCCTGGAAGCGATGTCTGATGTCTCAGTTCTGTATTCAGTATCTGACATCACTCCACATCAGCAACACAGATCCTGGCTTCCCCATTTACTGCCTCTGAGACCTTGGGCCAGCTCTCCAGCCTCTGTAATTTTCCAAATACTTAACGCAGAGACAATATAAGTAACTACCCCATAGGTTTGTTATAAAGATGTCTGGAGATAATGAAAAGCACTTTATTGTGCCTGCATAGTAAGAGCCCCATAAACATAAGTCATGCTTCTCTGCACAACTGGGGCCAGACTCCAGACTCGATACTAGCATGGAGGTGAGGAAGACACGCTGGCTTGTACAATCTTATCTACAAAATACCTGGACAACTTCCTCACAGAAGCTTAAGGTGAGTCAACACTGTAATACAGCCTTTTAAAAAGCTAAAGCCAACTCAAACAATAGAGAGAAAATGCTATGCTGTGAGAAAACCAATTCCATTTCTCTGTTCCTTGATCAGAACCCACCTAGAATGTAGAGGTGTGCAGTGTGCTACGGGGACTCCTCTCCTCACGTCTGGCCCTAAGGATGTGGCCCACAGGAAGATGCGTCCCTGACCTGGCAGTGCCAGGCTTTCTTCTACGTTATTAAGTAAGTAGAAGCTATGACACATACTAACCTTAGCTGCTTCTAGAAATTTCTCTGACAAATGTTGGGCAATTCTGCGGGGATGCCTTGCGATGCCCTTCAGAATGTCAGGAAGACTGAGACCAATCCCTAATTTCCTGCTAGTCCTCCCCATCTGTTACCCTGATCTTTTCTTCAGAGGGCCCTCAACACACAGCTTATCACCAGCAGGATCTGCTTCCTGTGTGTCTTGGCCTCCCTCACAGCGTGCTACCCCTTACATACATTTTGCCTAACATTAGGGCTTCAAACAGTTCACTAGATCACAAAAATATATGGCAGAAAGAGAGGCTCCTGAGGGCATGTGAAACACATTGCTGAGCACTTTCAGCTCAGTGTGGCAAAGGGGAGTGTTCACTGGCTGCCACAAGTCTGCCATATGGACTCAAAGGTCTGCTGCCTGGAAGCTGTTGGAATAGCCTACCTCATGATTTCTCATCAGCAGAGAGGGCATGGGCACTCTAGTGCCCCTCCCCACAATATTAACAGCATGTTCCAATGAAATGTTCTACCAACACATAGGCATTTCTTGGAGGAAAACGTTTCATATACAATTACAGGTAGCATGCACTGTACTAAATGGAACATGTTAAAATCCAGTTGTGCTTCAAAAGAACAATACTATATCATCTGCTTAGGTGATAGCTGGGTGAGGAGGGACAGAAGCAATCTGGTCAAATAGTCTTACAGGACAAAAAACCTCCAGAAGACAACCAGAGCTCCTATCAAAGCTTCTTCCAAGGGGGGGGGGGGGACTTCCTTGCCCTGTCCTGTTTGAGGGAACAGAGGCACAAAGAACAGAAATGAAAAGAAACTTTATGTTTGTGGAGCCGGAGGAAAAGTTTTCTTATATTTAATTCTGCCCAACGGAGGAAGAGTTTACACTGTCCCAGTGCGCTCTGTAGCTCTAGGATGATAAATCTGCTGGCCATTTCTTTGTCTGAGTAGCCTTCTGGTTAACACATGAGGACCAGAAACTCTTTGACATTCCTTCCACAGGGTCATCTGTGTCTTTCTTCTGGAGTCTAGGTGTTGTTGTCATTGTTTAAATAACAAATGTGATGGCTAGTCAATTGTTTACTTGTCACAGTCTAGAGTGGCCTGGGAAGAGTCTCAAGGAAGGATTATGTAGATCAAGGTGTCCTAGGGGCATGTTCTGGGGAGTTGTATTGATTCGAGTTCCCTGGGGTGGGAAGCCTTGTCTGCTGTGGGCGGTGCCAGTTCCTTGGGAAGAGGATGCGCTTCCCCCTATAATGACAGACCGTAAACCTGGGGTTGTGAGCTAAACTTGACCCTTTCTACCTTTAACTGCTTTTGTCCGGGCATATTATCACAGCAATGGGGAAGGAAACAAACATACCTAGGGATGCCCTCATTGCTCTTTATGACTTCGTCAGCCAGGACCTCACACTCTCAGGAACATTTCCCTGTATGTGGCTGCTTTTGTGGGGAGAGGCAGGCTCCCTGTCTCACTTATGACAGGGAGCTCCATGGAGAGATTGCACGTTATAAGCACAAAGGAAACGAAGGTGTAAATGCAAGTATAAGTATCTGTTTGACCACTTAAAAGAATAAAGATAATCTCTACTAAAATTTAGCGTAGTATTTCACGATGACATAATCACGTCTCTTATCCTCACAGCAGAGTCCGTACAGCAAACACTCCCTATGAGCACACCGTGACTGACACACCCTCAAGCAATGGTCCAGTAGATGTGGTTTACTTACTATCTGGTCTGGGCTTATTCACTAGCCCTGCCAGAACGAACAAAAGGCTTAAAGAGGTTTTAGCAAATAACCCACAGGTTGACCGCAGAATAGTGTCCAGGCCAGTACATAGACATACATAATGAACAACTGGAGGAACACGTCCCAGGTCTCCTAGCTCTCGATGCCAGGATGAAAACTGTAATGATTTGCCCTGATAAGGTCTAAACCATTTGAAAATTATCCAGGAGACTAAAATACAAATCACATGCACCGTCACACTAACTGATCCTAACCCAAAACGTCCACGTGTCTAAGACAATTAATTAGTGATGACAGGGTATGTATGCCTATATGCAGGAAGGAAGACATTTGCCAAAATATGGCTTTGGCAGGAGTCAACTATTTTAGATCCATGAAATGTCAATTTTATGGAATATTCATATGTTCACCCTCATTTACTGGAAGAAAAATGTTCAAATTTTTGGGTGTATGAGCAAAAATAATTGTACATAGGCTGACGGTCTGAAGAAGATGTGCGTTAACAAGCATGGATTTGGGAACTGTTGTTTCATTCTGTATGCCTGCTGTGTGTATGTAAAACGGATACATTATATGTTATAGAAGCATTGCCCTTTGTCTGGGGTTACACAAGGGGAATCTTGGTATCTTGATGACTGAGAGGAACTGACTGGAATGGCAGCTACGATTCCTTCCTTGATTTCATTCTGCAGTGATCCATCTAGGAAATCAACATTCCCTTTGAATAAACAAAAGCTTTAAAAGAAACGATCTTTTCAGGGTGGTTATAGAGAATCTCAGTGTCAATGAGTGGGAGATGGGGGCTGCATGCTCCCCTTTGAGGCCACGAGGTAATTAAAAAGCCATATTCAGTGGCCTTCAGAACATCTATCTCCATGAAGTCTCTGCATGAAACCATTCAGGAAATCCAAAATAGACAAATCACACAAACGAATCAGAAAGAAAAGAAAAAGATTGATGAACCAACTTTAATTCTAGTCAGCTTCTGATCCACTAAATTACTTCAGTCTTTTAAGTGGAAATTCCCTAATACTCCAAAGCATGAGTTTTTATTTGTTTCTTGCAAGAGTCTGAAGGGCTCACAGGGAAGGGTCTTCCATTCAAGGGATAGTTTCCGTGAAGCCTCCTTCAATGGCTCTGGGAAATGTGAGCTCAACTTGTTTCTCAGAGAGCCTGTCTTGCTTATCAGCTGAATTAATTCTCATTTAAGTGAGTTCCAGGACAGCCAGGGATACACAGAGAAACCCTGTCTCGAAAAACCAAAAAAAAAAAAAAAAAAAAAAAAAAAAAAACCAGCACAGATTGTGTCTCCAATGAAATGGGTAACTGCTTATTCCTCTCTTCCTCCAGCTTTTGATTCCTCCAGCAGTTAGTCAAGTGACAGCTGAGTTCCAGGCAGGGATGAAGACACAAAACCTCAGCAGCCTGCCACTCATGACTAAGGACCGCCCACAGCTAAGGACCACTTATGGCTAGGGACCGCCCACGGCTAAGGACCACTTATGGCTAGGGACCGCCCACAGCTAAGGACCGCCCACGGCTAAGGACCACCAAAAGTTGAGTTTTCATGTCAGATGTTTTTGGTTCCTCTTTGATAATTTCCTGCATTTACTGTTGACTGGCATTTCTGACCCTGATAGAAATATCCAGACAAAATGACTAGGCTGTGAGCTGTGACTTTGTCATGGGCAGCTTCAGCCACCGGGGCAGCAATCTCTGCATTTTGCACTACAGGAAACAGCCAGGCTGCGCAGCCACCCTCCTGTGGCTGAGCAGTGGTCTGGAGCCATCCTTGCTCTGAATCTCTGCATTCAGGTTAAGCACTGGCTTGTGGATAGTGTTCTCATGTAAGAGCTCCAGAGAGGACTCCTGACAGGAACACCAAGATCACTTATGTAGTTTAAAATCCCACTGACAAGATTGGGAGTATTCAGGGTGGTGGCACACAACTGTAATCTCAGCACTCAGGAGAAAGAGGCTGGTGGATCTCTGAGTTCAAGGCCAGGTTGGTCTATAGAGTTCCAGGACAGTCAGGGCTACATAGAGAAACCCTGTCTCAAAAAAAAAAACACGGATAGATGGATGGATGGATGGATGGATGGATGGATGGATGGATGGATGGACAATGGATAGATTTAATATTTTTTTTAAAAAAGGAAACATCAATATGTCTAATAAACCTGGGGCCAAGTCAAAACCCTGCTGCTGGGTGTAAATGGGACTATTACAGCATCATTAGACATAATAGTTACAAAAGATTACAATTCTTTAATAATTTCAAATCTATAAGCATGCCATTATATAAAAATGCTGTTGGATAATGACTGAGACAGTCTGAAAACTCATTATTTTCTAAACTTAAGTTTATGGTTATGGAATTTCATCTTCTTTTCCCCTCTGTGAACTGGAGTTTTCAGGAAAATCATATGCACCCGGATAAGGATTCTTGGAGGATAACTGACTGCACAGGAGTTATGGGGAGCTGGCATGTTACAAGTCGGGAGTCAACTACCTTGGACTATCTTAGCTTATTAACAGCCAACCACTACTCACCTCTGCTTGACCTGACATCTGTTTGCGAGCCTACTAGGTAAATCCTTTTGGAATATACACCCCTGCTCCCACCTTTCACTCACCCAAAGGCTTAATACAAGTAGTATCAGATAGCATCTAAGGCTATAAAGAGAGGTTTCTCTTCTTTGCCCTTACCCACATATCTGATGTTCCTCCAATGCATTAAAGAAAACCTGATTTATGACTTTACTTTTTTGGTTACTATAAAAATGCAATGGAACTATAATCACATTGGAACATGGTATTTGGGGTAAACCAAGTCTATAGTCCTGGACCATAGTCACTAATATTTGGCTCCAGAATAAACTGTTTCTCATTCCCTGTTAAAGATGGTTTTTATCTTGACAACACCATACCTACCACTGATAGCCAAAAGGTAAACAATGAGAAATTATTGTGGAAAACATGAGAAAATAAGGACATATGCATTCGGTAATTTCTATTATATAGCACATCTAGCCACGAATCGTTCATGGCTGATCTCTCCAAATGATACCTAATTAGCTAATGCTTTTGTTTTTCTATCATGTAGACAAATCAGATATGTAGATATCTTGTAAAAAAAAAACTATCCATCTTGAACAGGATGAATGGTCCAGATCAAATGCATCATGTGTGTGCCACAGACCTTACTATCCCATGAGATCACATGCATGCCATAGCCATTACTATCCCATGAGATCACATGTGTGCCATGACATTACTATTCATGTGAGTATATTCTGTGATGCTCATATAATGACATCTCTCGATATAATCTAGATATTAACTGACACATATCTATAATGTGATACTGGATTTGGCTCAGAATGGCAAAAGCCAAGGTCTGAGTTAGGGAGATGTGACTAATGATGGTGATGGGTCAGGGAAGACCGTGAGCTGAGATTGGTTGGGGTTGGCGATGGGTATACTGGGATTTATTATATATTATTCTGCTTATTTTTATGTGCCTTTGGAATTCTCTCTAAAAATTATCAAGAGGAAAATATAGGTACATAAACTTATAACCAGAGATCATCAGAAACTTTCTGCCTAGTTCAAGTCACTTTCATGTTTCCCAGTGAAGTCACCACACATTTAATGGTCTGGCCTCAAAGCTGAAATTGACAAGGAAAGTCCTAAAAATGTGAGAACATGATAAGACAAAAAGAGAGCCTCCTCTCTCTCTCTCTCTCTCTCTCTCTCTCTCTCTCTCTCTCTCTCTCTCACACACACACACACACACACACACACACACACACACACACACACAGAGACACACACACACACAGACACACAGACACACACGCACAAATACTTTCTCTCTCCATGCATTTGCACAGAATATATATATGTCCATACATACCAGTTCATGTCTGTATTAACTGATATTTGCTTGAGGCCTTTGGTAGCATTGTTAGGAGAAGACATCTCAAGTTGACCACAAATCAAGCTAATATTTCAATGAGCACAAAAAACAGTTCACATGGCACCCAAGGCAATTGATCTTGGTGGTATGGTCAGGTGACATTTCTAAGTTGCATCCCTGGAAATGAGTATGAAGCCACAGCAACTCCAAAACCATCCAGGATGTGGTCAGCCTGGGGAAATGCACTTGCATGCTTGAAGGTCACTGCAAGTTTCCTGGGGTTAATCTTTCATGCTGAATTTATGGAATCTTATACCGCCCAACTAATTAAGCAATCAAAAGATGGTTCTCCTACTCTTCCTATTAAAGGTCAAAACATCCATCTTCATAAAGATAATGTGAGATGTACATGCAAAGAAATGAAAGCGGGACAACAAAGGCAAGCAAAGTAACGCCTCCAGCTCCTCAGACAACCGTCAGCTCCCAGGACGGTCTCCAGTTCCCTGGTGACTGGACTGACGACCTCCAGCTCTTGGGATGACAATTTTCAGCTCCCAGGATGAACTCTAGCTCCCCAGACTACGTCCAGCTCCAGGTGAGACTTCTACACAGTGCTAACACTGCCTCTGTGCCCTGACAGCTGACCACACCCAGATGCTGTGTCACACAGGAAGCCTAATGAGTCTCTCTGTTACTAGCACAACCTAGCATGTTTCGCTGAAGTGGTGGACTCCTCTTTTTTAAAAAATATTTGCAATACCCGTGCTGTTTATTTAATGTGGTCTTAGCTTCCTGGGAACGTAGATCTGGTGAGAGAGGCTCACACACTGTACAAGTACTTCTGACCATAATGAGGATTATAAAGGTCAGACTTGGTTGACAATCATGGATCCTTGCAGATGAAATGTTTTACCAGCAGGATTTTGCTCGTTGGGATGGTGACAGTGTGCTCATTAGCATCCGCAAGCCGCATATCCAGAGGAAGCATGTAAGCTTTCAAAGGTCCCTACTGCAAACAGACAAAAGGATTTTCATCCAGGCAGTGATTATTTAAAGAAAAAGATCCAGGTAGCTGAAGAAATGGCTCAGCAGTTAAGAACACTTGCGGCTCTTGCAGAGGACCTGGGTTCGAGTCCCAGTAACCACTTGGTGGCTCACAACCTTTCTCCGTAACACTAGCTCCAGGGGATCTAAACCCTGTTTCTGACTTCTGCAGGCATGAAGCGCACGTGAGGTCCTTAGGCATACATACATACATACACACACACACACATACACGCGTGCGCACGCAGACAAAACACTCATATACATACAAAAATTAAAAAAACAAATCCAAATTTAGAAATTCGGGTAGTAAACAAGAGTAACTAACTCCTGTTAACTGACCAGTTGCCACGCCCCACAGTTTCTAAGGATACTTGGAAAGAGTCCTCTCTACTTGTCATTTTTGAAATGTGGAAAATAATTAGTTGGCTGTACTTACCCACAGCTAAACATATTGAAACTTAAGAGCAAGAAGCTTGGAGGCAACAGTTAGTGTTCTCTTTCTCTAGTGGAACAGAATAAGGCACGAACACTAGACCGCTGCCCTCCGGAGCTGCAGGCTCTGTTAATACATTGGGGGAGGGGAGGCAGGGGAGCTCACATTGCATTCTGCATTCCCCCTCCTGAAAGCACCCTGCATAATACCCCTTGCAGCTTTGGGAGCGCTGGTGCTAAGTATCTCTCCACTTTATATGTCTGTGCGTGTGTGTGTGTGTGTGTGTGTGTGTGTGTGTGTGTGTGTGTGTGTGTTTCCAGATAATCATGCAACAGCTGGGGGCAGGGAGGAGGCATGCCAAGTTTTCAAGGGCTATGGGGAAAAATGGATGTTTTTATGATATGATTTATAAATGATATTATATCTATGAAACTTTAATGTTTTAATTTTGGCGCACATGGCATGAATTAGTGAGCCAAGATAACTATTAGATACTCATTTTCACAGGAGCAATTCCCAGGAAAAGATAAAGGGGTCACTCCTGGCGAAGATTACCTTCCTCGCAGAGACACAAGCAACCAGAGCCAGCCTGGCCCTCCTGGTAAAGCAGCACACACAGCTGCAGGAATCCTAATAATTTCCATTTCACAACGGTAAAATCCAAGTCAGAGCAATGGGAAGATGAATCACAGTCCTTGGACTTAATGGGGGAAATTGGGGAAAACAAAGTAGACAAAGAAGAGTGAAGGCACTTAGAGTTATTTACATATAACAATTCTCCTTTTATGTTAACCCATCTGATGAGCTCTGCAGCAAATCCACAGAGGAAAAGAACTTTGCGCAAAGCCACAATTTGGTCTTTGAATTACAAAAATGTGTTGTTTGTCTTCCTTTGTTTCATTGTTTCACTTTCTCTTCCTCTTAAGTTTAGGAGGCGGGAGGGTGGAGAGTTACTTCTGCTCCGGCACTCACAATGTATCTAGACTAGCCTAGACTAAGACTTGGGCCTGCACTGACTGGGGTCTCCCAGATTAGGGAGGAGGGGGAAAGAACGACCAAAGAGCCAAGGTGAGGGATTCCATTTGTCTGAGCTCCTAGACTCTCACAGTTCAGAAAGAAGGAAAACCAAAGGAATAAACTCCATGAAGAGACAGAGGCCTTGAATGGGCCCTGGAGAATGTGGAAATCTGACAGCATCAGATTTCAGATGGAAGAGGTAATCTCCACAAGGGATCCTACTGGATAAATGATGGTACTTGGCAAACAGATAACAGGCATAATTAGTGCATAGGCATAAGAGGGCGTGTTATATATGCAAATGGACTTCTTGGACCGTGAGAAGCCACATTGCTCAGTCTACTGTGAACCTAGGCTACCTGGAATTGTCCTCTTCTGGCTTTCCTCTGGGCCAGTCTCCTGGCTGATTCAAATTGATCGAACAGCATTCAAGAAACTGCTCCAGATGACTGGAAAGTGTAACTGATGTTTTCTTCATAAACCAGAGTTGCAATTCTGTGTCTCGGGGGACTAACATTTTGACACTTCAGGGTGTTATTCTGTCTGTGTCTGGCTGCCACACAGAAGGCTGCCAACCTTCTCCCAACCATCCTCCCAACCTCCCACCCCCACCCAGGTCTAATAGCCTCAAGGCAACAGCTATCATCAATTATGGCTGAAGAATAAGCAATCAACCCACAAGAAGCAAATCAAATGAAAGATAAAATTGTTTCTGGATATTCTATACTATCCAAACTTTGCTCTGCAAGGAGACTGGAGACCACTGCATTCTTCACGGTGACTCTGGGCACCATTAAAGCCTTTCCCTGGCCTTCCACTGTCTAAGTAAAACCCCACCATGGTCTGAAAGACCCACTGTCAAACAGCTACACCCTCCCCCATCCTCACCTCATCTGACCACCTCCTGGGGAGCAGCAGAGACTTCTTTTAGCAGAGTGGACTAAGGTCTCCCACGCTGGCTTGCTTGCCCTGGCCACCTGTTCCCTGGTTAGAGAAACCGTCCTCCCCACCAGCCTTCTGTTGCTTGTCTCAGACTAACGATGATGTATGGGGCGATATGTTCTTCCTAATTATGAAAAGTGCTTTCCATTGGTTGCAAGATTTTTATTTGATATTTTCTCAGAATCTTGGCTAGCCTCTGTGCCTTGGGGCCCTTCAGTAAAATTAGATCTCAGAGCCCCCATATGGGATGTGACACACAGCTTTTAACCAGGAGCTCTTACTTAAAAAGGAGAAGTGAGCCTCCACAGATAGAATTTTCCACTCTGCAACCCACATCCCAACCAAGCCTGAGCTTCCAGACCTGAGGAGTCAATCCCAGAGGCTACCACTGTTACCAATCCACTTCAACTGAACCTGAGCTTCCAGACCTGAGAAATCAATCCCCGAGATACCTCAGCTCCCCCTGACACCATACCATTGACCTCTGTTACTTCCCTGTGGATTTTTTTTTGTCTTCTGTTCCTTCACACCGTGACACCCCAACCAGTGTTTGTGGGTTAATTCCAACCCCCAGTATCATGTGACAATGATGTCTCCTCTGCTCCCTTATTTTCATCAGATCTCTCTGACAGCTTGTGCTGTCCACACCCATGTATGTGTCTATGCTACAACTTTCGGCTCTCGTGAGGTCTCACTTGGAATACAGAGTAGGTTTCAGCTCCTTCCTAGGTGCAGCTGCCCTCCTGGTTCCCCCGAACTCTTCCCCATTTATTTCTATAGTCTCCCTTCCGGATACCTGTCCTAAAGTGCTGGGACAGTTAACACAGTCAACATGACAGAAACTAAGGGTGCCCAGGAGATGAACCTCTGGACTTCTCTGTGACAGACTTTCCACATTGAGTGAACTGAGGTGGGCAAGCAACACCCTTCATCTCTCTGTGCTTCCTGGCGGCTGAAGTGATGTGAGCAGCTGCCTCAGTCTCTTGCTGCCATGAGTTCTCCCTCCCACCCCCGGCCCCCGCCCCACAGAGTGTGCTCTCAAACTATGGGGCACAGTGAACCCTTCCTTAAATAGATCTTTTAGGTCTTCTGTCAAGTGACATAAAAGGAAATGCTACATGCACAATGCGCCATCGGGTACTTCCTTCCAACGTTTTAGTTCCTTCTGCCTTTAGATGGCATCTAGATCATTGGATAAGGATTCCAGGGGCGGAGTGGGGGTAGTAATTTCCTGTAAGTAACCCTGATTCATCCTTGGAAAGATATGTTTCCAACCTTGTGCTACTCCAAACTCCTCAAACTCAACTCTCCTCATAAGGTCACTTTGGGTGTGCGTGTTATATGTGTGTATGGTGTATGTGGTGTGTGCATGTAGAGTGAATGTGAGGTGTGTGTATGGTGTGTATGTACTATGTGTAAGGTATGTGTGTGCATGGTATATAGTATGTATGTGGTTTGTGTATGTAATGTGTGTGGGTTTGTGTCTGCTATATGTGTGTGTGTGGTATGGGGTGTGTTTGTGTATGGTGGGTATGCTGTGTGTGGTGTGTGTATGTAGTGTGTCTGTGTGTGTGGTGTGGGGTTTGTGTGTATGGTAGGTATGCTGTGTGTGGTGTGTGTATGTTGTGTGGAGTATGAGGTGTGTATTTCTGGTATGTGGTGTGTACATGGTATGGGAGATGTATGTATATGTAGTGTATTATGGTGTGTGGCATTGTGTGCTCTGGTGTGAGTGTGTGTGTGTGTGTGTGTTCTGTTACTACTCTGTGAATCTTTGGTGCTTTGTGTTTGGTGATAAATAAATCAAGGATACAATTTGCGAACACAGTCTGTCATCCTGCCTGAACGCCAAGGGTGTGGCTGGATCCGACACTAGTGTTTAGTTGCTGCTGTAAGTCACAAGCGCCTGCCTTTATTTTAACAATGAAACTGTTCCTGCATGCTGGGCAGAAAGCTATGAACCAGTAATTAAAATTGATTTTCATTTCATTCATACAGAAAGACAAACATTTGCTTTCACTCAGCTCAAGACGTTCCATCCCTGGTCTCTTCATGACCCCATCCTCTGTATAGCAGAATGTCCTCACAGCTATGAAGACAGGTAAGCTGTTTCAAACCACAGCTCTGTAGTCACAGTTTCTATTAAGATAAGTCAGCTCTTCAATCCCCCTTGTCTCTGTGCTCAGAAGGCCAAGTCTGCCTCCACCTATAACTCAAAAGTTATAACTCAGCGAGGAAGGATGGCCACCCCCTCTACTGGGCTAGTCAGCCAATCACTGTTCTCTATGACAGATGTCAAAGCAAGGCCCCTCACCACAGCATACCTCTGGCGTTCTGTGACACACACCATGGTTTCCTGCATTAGTTCCTGGAAGAAATGAATGCTTTAGACTCTTTAAGGGGCTTTCTTGGCTGTTTGAATCACATGAAAGCAATAATTCCTCCATTCCACTGCTCAAGAAAGTTCCCGGAATCTGAGGTTCAACGCAGGAAACTAGAGATGCCAGATTAGTGTTAGGTCTGCTGACCACGGCTAGGAGAATGGGTGACCCCACGAAGGAGTGGCCTTCCTGTTCTAAAAGTTTCAAACAGATGATATTAACATTGACTATGCCAGGGAGAAGACTCTGCCCTGGAGAGGCCTTGGCAAAGTGGTGGAAACAAGAGGCCGCCTGCCATTAGGACAAGTTCACTCTGGAGACATGATGACCCCAAGAGGTTCCATCACTTGTGGCAAAATCAACTTTGACTTAAATAGTTTTCAAAAGGCTATACAGTCTCTGCCGGAACAAGGCTGATCTGTTTCAGCTTTCTGCAAGCTACTACTTTAGACACAAGTCAGATGGTCATTCCTGAATTTGAATTTATCACAACAGCACCAAAACCATGTTGGTATTCAGTGTTGGATTGATTGATCTACAACAGTTTGGCTACAGATTATATCATTCTGTCAAACTTTGCGTTTCGAAACTCTATCTCACTTTCCATAGGTGACATTACAGGTACCTGCACAGTGTTTGGGATAGAGAAGGCGTTCTGTGATCGGTATTGAATACTGAGCATTTTCTTACCCCAAGAGTAACAGAAAAGACAAAGACATCTCCCTATCCAGAGAACATGCTTCCCTGAGGTCTTCTCTGCTGCCCCTTCCACTCCATCACCCACAGGAACACTGTAAGGATCACAAGAACATAGCTACACGATTCCTAACTCTCCAGGAACATACACCAAAGAATGAACTTCAACTGTTAACAGTAAAACACATACATGCATGAAACTCAGAAACAGGTTTAGATTTTCTCCTTTACCCTTTTTCATTTTAACGACTATTTCTTTGGGCCAGTGAAATAGTTCAGTGAGTAAGGGCTGTGTCCTGCCACCCTGATGGCCTGAGTCCAATTTCCAGAACCAAAGTGGCAAAGGAAGGAAACTGACTCCTGTTTGTTGTCCTCTGACCTCCATATGTGTGTGTGTTCACACCCACAAAGGTTCCCACCCACAAAGATACACAAAGGTTCACACCCACAAAAGTTCACACCCACAAAGATATACACACACAGAGATATATATACACAGTCACACCCACAAAGATACACACACACACAGATATATATACACAGTCACACCCACAAAGATACACACACACACAGATATATATACACAGTCACACCCACAAAGATACACACACACAGATATATATACACAGTCACACCCACAAAGATACACACAACACACAGACATATATATATATATATATATATATATATATAGTCACACCCACAAAGATACACACAACACACTTACACACACACACACACAGAGACATATATATACAAAGTCACACCCACAAAGATACACACAACACACACACACAGACATATATATATACACAGTCACACCCACAAAGATACACACAACACACTTACACACACACACTCACACACACAGAGACATATATATACAAAGTCACACCCACAAAGATACACATAACACACACACACACATATATATATACACAGTCACACCCACAAAGATACACACAACACACTTACACACACACACACAGATATATATATACAAAGTCACACCCACAAAGATATACACAACACATACACACATACACAGATATATATATACACAGTCACACCCACAAAGATACACACAACACACTTACACACTCACACACACAGAGATATATATATATACACAGTCACACCCACAAAGATACACACAACACACACACACACATACACAGACATATATATACACAGTCACACCCACAAAGATACACACAACACACACACACACTCACACACACAGAGATATATATATACAAAGTCACACCCACAAAGATATACAACACACACACACATACACAGACATATATATACACAGTCACACCCACAAAGATACACACAACACACTTACACACACACTCACACACACACACACAGACATATATATACAAAGTCACACCCACAAAGATACACAAAACACACACACACACACTCACACACACACACAGATATATATACACAGTCACACCCACAAAGATACACACAACACACACACAGACACACACACTCACACATATGTGCTCATACATGCACATGTACACATACAATAAATGTAATGTTTTTAAGTTTCTAAAATGAAAATTTATAACCCACATTATACAAACATAAAGAGAGGGGAAGTTACTCTGGCAGCATCGCCATAGCAATTAGCCCAGTGTCTCTGAAAAAAAATGGAATCAAGGGTTATCATTCCTTCTTCCTGAGTGAATAAAACCACGACAATATGACACAATTTATAACCTCACCCAAAGGACTGGGCAGAGGAGACATTTAAGTCCCATCTTGGGTTTCCCCCTTTACAGTGCTGTGTTCACAGAGCCCTGCTCCCTCAGAAATAAGAGTGCTGTGTTGACACAGAATATGACACTGTTGGGGGTAGGGGTGGTGAACAACCAGCTCCGGGCATCGAAGGTACAGGAAGGCAGCCAGGGTTCTGTTGGTGGGATTAGATTACCTTTGTCCAAGGTTCTAGCATAGGGCTAGAAGCCCTAGCAAGGACCTAGAGGGCAGCTCCACTCACCAGATCTGTTTGCCACTTAAGCGATTGTGGGAAGTGAAGATTTCATGAGCTCCTGGATTGGGCTGGGTAATTCTGAGTTTTGTTCGATGTCTAAAGTGGCCAGAAGCACAAACGAACAAGAAAGCCTATTTCCCCACGAGTTCCCTGTAATTCCCTCCTGGTCTCTCCACATTGATCAGCGGGGAGAGATGCTCACTTCTACAAAAGTTAGTTAACTTTCTGTACGATGGCTGAGATCAGCAGACTCTCTTCACATGATGTGGCTGGCTATTTCACTTTCTCCTAGTGAGTTTAAGGTATTAGGTCAGTGCCGAGAATTGTTCATTTGATATCTCCGTGATTCCTCGCCAGTTTCAGAGACCAACAATACCTTTGACAAGCTGAAAAAGTCCTCAGCTGCCTGCTGTCTCTGCAACAAATTTCCTTCATCAACTAATTCACTAATTTGGGCCTTCTCGAGAACTCAGCTAATTTGTAAGAACAGGTGGCTCATCCATAAGTGTTCAATAAAGATTCACACATGATTACCCAGACAGCACTGCCTTAAAAACAAACGAGGAGATAAATGCGCGTATTCACAGAGCAGCTAAAGAGACAGCCCAGAGATCCTTCAGCAGCTAACAGTGTACATCTGGCGATCTGACAGAACTCTTTCCAAAACTGGTGACAGAGGAGAAGAAACAGGTGACATAAGGACGTGAAGCCTCAGTCATGTGGACAATTAATTCTTGGGAAGAATATCGAGGAGTAATGGATACTAAGCAATCAAAACTGCTACTTACAGGTTCAGTCTTATTTGCTATCTGTTCTTGTCTTTACCTGGTCTCAAGGTCACTGACTGATGCCACGCCCACCGCACTAAACAGCAATGAATATGTGCGGGTACAATTCTGTCAGTGAGGTGAACTGTCTCCACATATTATAAAAAGAGGGAAGGGTACCTTGTGTGGCTAGGAAAATGTCGTTCTGCTGTTCATAAACTAAGCTGGAAGCTGGGACTTTATGGAAACAGGTAAGGAAAAGATAGCTCATAAGAATTATAAATGTGATCATTTCACCAGTTGCTTGGATGTAAATACCCAATAAAATGAAACATGAAAGATGGGAAGGAAGAATGAAAGAACAAATGAACAGAAAGAAGGAAGGAACGAGAGAGAGAGAGAAAGAGAGATCCATCAATCTTAGCTGGTGCTTTTGTTGAATTAAAGAAAATTATTTTATCAACAGGAAATAAAATTTGCCTAACAAAATATTGAAAACACCTCTCTCTCTCTCTCTCTCTCTCTCTCTCTCTCACACACACACACACACACACACAGACACACACACACACACTTAGCAGAAAGTAGCGAGGGATGCTAACATTAGGAGTTTTGTTTAGAAGGGCAATTATTTTGTTAAGAGAGTTTTCACATGAGAGTATAGAATATCTCACACACCTACACTAATAATCTTTTTTTTACCCCTCCATAAAGAATTAAGTAAATGTGTCCAGGTGCTGCACAAATCCTTACATGCAAAACTATAAAACAGCACATAGTGAAATGAGTGCCACGATAGTTTCAAATCAACACACACATAACTGGGCGTTAAGAACTCAGCCACTGTTCAGATGTAGTAAGCAAAGAGCTACAACTCCTACAGACACCATGGACAGCTCCCACTTCTAACCATAGCTACTACTTCCTCTTCTCTCACACACGAGAAACAAGTGTATGCATTTGTAAGAGGCTAAATGCTTGTAGTGTGAGGTGAAAAACGTAATTCTCTAAGAAAACATGGTGGCTAAATGAGAGAGGAAGCAGCTCGATGGGGATGGGAAGACATGATTGCTAAAAGAGACAGGAAGCAGCTCTATAGCGTGCAGGAAAGTCATGGCTGCGGAGTCCTTCCTTGGGCGCACAGACCTTTGTTGCCTCCAGAGAAGTGAAAAGTTACCCTTTTAAAAGTACATCAATAATGGTTGCCAGCAGTTTGGGGGGCAGCATCATGAATTCAAGAGGGGTTCATTTATGTCTTCCATTCATCACTGAGTATCTCATTTGTCATGAGCACTCTATGCCAAAAAACAGAGGAACAGACTCGAGTCTTTTCATGGTTCTCAGAATTTTCTGAATAACAACCAGCTCACAAGATTTAGAAGTTTCAGTGACAGCCATCTATCATAAGTCTGCCTACTTAGCTCACCTGCAGAGGTGAGTCCAGGTTATTTGTCCTTATCTTAATTACTAATATTGGCTATACATATATGTGGGTTACAGGATGAATACAAGTTAGAGAGGCTGTAGCAAAGTTCAGGAGCGTTCAGGAAGTGGGTGGAGAAAGAGTCTGTATGAGACACCAGACGGAGTTGCTCCTAGAGCTTTTGAGTCAAGTTTGAGAGCAAGGCTGCAGAATTTGGCTGTGAGGTGATGTCTAGATCAATGAACAGGTAGTGTAGTTATGAATACAGTTGTGTCGGTAGTGAATGTAGTTGTGTAGGCTGACCAATGGAAGTCACTGGTCCTTTATGCACCCACTTAGAATCTAGGTTGGTAAAGGACAATGCAATCTTAGTGTTACTTACCCATTACTTTATTAGGGCCAAGAAAGGAAGTTACAGCCTCTCCTTGGTCTTATGTGTCCAATAAGTTCTTGGTTCTGGTTTCCCTGTATGACTTTAATATACCCATGTCTCCACCCTGACCAGGTTCAAATTTCCACAATCAATTCATAAGGTAGTTCAATCTCAAAGTAATGGATTTGAATGAGGGTGAATTGGTTGAAATCCTAGACAAAGAGTTCAAAAGAAAGATAAAGTGGAAATGTCTGGTTTCTTTGGAGATTCAGTTAGATTATGATGATGTTTTCTGGGGCAGACAGGTAGGAGGATGTTTTGGTATAGCAAACACATGATGTTTAGAAAACATATAAATATGACTTCACAAAGATGGGAGATCAAGCTTTGGCTTGCCTTGCTCCACCTCAGTAGTGTTCTGTGGAGAGCCGTGCGCGTGCCGCGAGCAATCGCCATTATAAGATGGTGCTGGCTTCCGCTGTGCCTAACTAGTAAACAAGCCTTATATGCAGGTGCGAGAGTGAACTCACTCATAGTCATTGCCCATTCTCGGGGCGTAATAGTGGGGTGATGGGCGAGCAACAAATCAGGAGCTGTCACGCCACATCAGGTGCTGAAACGTCACACTGAGGGCTATATAAGCGACTCCATTTTCTGGGGTCGGGGTCTTCCTGAGAAGTAACCAATAAAGCTTTGCCGCTGAAGATTCCGGTTGTCCTGAGTGTGTTCTTGCCGGCGGGGACAAAAGCTCGGGATAGTGTTCATTGACAGCATGCCTATATTGATTTGCTTATGGTCACGTCACAGAGAGAAACAACTTCTCATGAGGTTCCTGTGGCTTTTTGCTGCTTCCGAGGACACAGACCAATTTTCGAGCCTCGTGGGTTCTTCTGGATTGAACTGCCCTTGCTGATTCGTGTGTTGTGTCTGGCAGTAGACGGGGCTACAGTTGCTGATTCGTGTGTTGTGCTTGCTTGTGGACTGGACTGAGAACAACAAAGACTGGAATCTCCCCAAAGAACTAATTCTAAACAGGTCCACTTTCCTGTGTCCTAACAGCCTTCTTTCCCACTACCTTTGGTAGTTGGTGGGCTAGAGGGGAGGGTGAACCTTTATTAAAGTAGGTTGTGAAAAATATATATCTACAGAAAAATTCTAAGTTTGTTTGGCAAAACAAGAGAGGACACAAGCTCCTAAATGATTTAAAGAGAATATAAGTAAATAGCTGTTTTTAAAGGAAGTAAACATAGCACATAAAAGAGAAATTCAATGGAGAAAAAATGCTGAAAAAAAAAAGTCAATTGCAATGTTGAAAGTAAAAATTTCAGCCGGGCGTGGTGGCACACGCCTTTAATCCCAGCACTCGGGAGGCAGAGGCAGGCGGATTTCTGAGTTCGAGGCCAGCCTGGTCTACAAAGTGAGTTCCAGGACAGCCAGGGCTATACAGAAAAACCCTGTCTCAAAAAACCAAAAAAAAAAAAAAAAAAAAAAGAAAGAAAGTAAAAATTTAATAAATGAACTAAACCGCCAGCCAAAGAGTACACATGGTGGAACGCATGGCTCCAGCTGCATATGTAGAAGAGGATGGCCTGGTCAGGCATCAGTGGGAGGAGAGGCCCTTAGTCCTGTAAAAGTTCTATGCCCCAGTATAGGGGAATGCCAGGGCCAGGAGGCAGGAGTGGGTGGGTTGTTGAGCAGGGGGAAGAAGGAGGGGATAGGAGGTTTTCAGAGGGGAAACCAAGAAAGGGAATAACATTTGAAATGTAGATAAAGAAAATATCTAATAAAAAATCTAAAAAAATTAATAAATGAACATTTAAAATTCCTTAGCCACATAAAAGGGAAGACAGAATATCAAGGCGGGGGGGATGAATTGATGACTTGCCTCTAGAACTTCTAGCTACCTGCTTCCCAGGACAAGCTTTTAGTCCTGACCTGTTTCCTGCTCTGAACCCAGATTGGCCTTTCACCTCACAGCCAAATTCTGCAGCCTTGCTCTCAAACTTGACTCAAAAGCTCTAGGAGCAACTCTGTCTGGTGTCTCATACAGACTCTTTCTCCACCCACTTCCTGAACGCTCCTGAACTCTGCTACAGCCTCTCTAACTTGTATTCATCCTGTAACCCACATATATGTATAGCCATATGTGGATAGATTTACTGTGTGCTGTGCGACGTGGGAGTTAATATTAGTAATTAAGATAAGGACAAATAACCTGGACTCACCTCTGCAGGTGAGCTAAGTAGGCAGACTTATGATAGATGGCTGTCACTGAAACTTCTAAATCTTGTGAACTTAATTAAATAGATTCTGAGAACTGTGGGAAGACAAGCCTGTTTTTCTCTATCTCTGGCATAGGTAGTCCCGGGAAAAGTCATCTATCAGTCTGTGATGGATGGGTGATGGCTAACAGACAGTGCAGTCTCTGGGTCCACCTGAGCACTGCAGTCATCCTTCTCCCTGAAATAGGATTCTAATTCTGTTTGTAGAGTGGAGCCTCTTAGGGTAATGCATACTCAAAAGTTATGGCTTTATACAACAATGAATAACTCAAAATAGGGCCTAGACTGAGCTCAATATATGAGATGCTCAAATGAAAGTCAATAGGATATTGCCATTCCAAGAGTCCATCAGTGTGAATAGGTACTAAGAGAAGGAGCATAGAACCCTCAGAGTGATTTCTAAGCAAGACTAGTGTCAGTTGAAGGTATATCAGAAAGAGTTGGGTATATGCCCCATGGCAATGGAAAACTGCAAAGTAGTCTACAAAAAGATTTGATATACCTGTGGCCTGAAGTAGCTGCTGGGCTAAGAAGAGGGAGCCATGTGAGGAAAGTGGATACATTGTGGTTGAATTATGTTCACATGGAGTATACTAAGCTAAGCTCTAGAAACAAGGAAGAATCAATGAAAGATTTAAATTAGGGATACAATGTGATTGAATTTGTATTTTTGCATCTATTCTGGAAACAAGAATATTTTAGAAGATTTATTAGTAATTAAGTGAGGGGAATGTCGGGTAAAAGGAAGGGTGGAGACCTAAGGCATAATGGGTGAGATGTGCTATAAAACTGAACACAGAGGATGGTAGAAGCCACTTGTATATTTGGGATTCTGACCTTAATGAGAGATAGAAGCACCTACCATGATCAAGGGTAGGACATGAGCCAAGCAGCAGCTCTGGAGAAGAATTTGTGCTTAGTTATGGATGCCTAGCCTTTCAGTTGCCTACAAAGATACTCAGGGACAATATCTAGAAGACTGTTGATATTTGCGTTAGAATCTCAGTTTGCCTAACTGATGATGTGAACAGAAGAGCAGTAACTAAAGCCACAGTCCCGAAAAAAAAGTCATCTGCTCGTTTGGTGGAGAAAGGAAAGAGAAAAAAAAACAAAGAAGCAAGGAGCAAGTTCCTTGCTTAGCTAAATCTACTCTCCATTTTGAAACCAGTTTTCTTGTAGAGTACAAGTTGGCCTAAACTGTGGAAGGTATGTCTCCTGTCTCGCTTGACCTTTTGAGAGCTGGATTGCATCAAGTTTCCTGACTGTGTGTCTGCCTCATTCTTTTTGTACTCTGCCTTTAGCTGGAGTCGCTTTGTCTTCTTTCTCCTTACTATTACCCACCTCTATTTTCTCCATTGTTCTAATAATAATTGCAAGTATTACTGTGTTTATATTCTTGTATTATTACCCTTAGTAACTAATGTCTCAGTATATACCATATTATCATTGCTCCTCTACTTCCCAAAACAATTTGAGTTAAAAAGGAAAGTTGTTTGAAATTGGGTGTTACTCTATGCCATACTGGGCCTATCCATCGGTTGTGGGTACTCCTCCAGATAGGATTCTACTCCCAGGCTAGTGCTGAAGAGCAGGCCCAATATCCAGAGCATATGATAGATGGTTCAGTTTCTCACCTACATCCCCAGTCCAGCGGGGATAAAGGTTATCTCAACTCCATTACGATGTAGTCCCACTTGAACATTACACATTTTTAAACAGAAAGTATATGGCGCTCATGCACAGGCCCATGCACACACATTTAGATAATAAACTGGGGACAGTGAAAAACAGCTTCTGTTATGTAATAATGGAAAAATATTAGTTTCAATAGTGAAGGACGGGGCAGAAACCTTTATAAAGAATAACAAGAGAATCTGGAGTTCAGAGTCAGGCTCTAAAGGCTCAGCCCCAGCTTAGACATGGTCTGCTCCTATGAAGAGTTAGTGAACCTACAGGGCTCAGACTGTCTGTTGAACACAAATGGAAAGCCTCAAACAAACAAACAAACAAACAACATAAAACAAAAACAAAAACAAAAACCTGCACTGTTCTTTCCGTAACAAGTATGTTAAGAAACAAAAAGCCCAGAGTAGTGACAAAGTCAGAAACTCAAAACTGCTGTCAACAGCAGATACATTCATTACCCAGCTGTCAACCTGACAAGATCTTTGAGGTATGGATACCACCAGTGTGCTGGGAAAATCATTTTTTCTTGGCACTCAACTGGACCATTGGCAAAGTGCCATTTTAAAAAGATCCCAGATAAGACGGTAGCTGGGAAGTTCTAGAAACAAGCATCAACTCCACAAATGAGAGTGAATTAAGTGAAATCCCAAAGAGTTCAAAACAACAGTTATAAGTATACTCTATGAAACAGAAGAGAACACAAACTCCTAACTTAATTCAAAGAAAATATAAGCAAACAGTTGATTTTTTTAAAAAAGGAAGTCAATACAAGAAGTGAAAGAGGGATTCAATGAAGAGATAAAAATGCTGAAAAAAGTCAAATTGAAAATTTCAAAGTAAAAGTTTAATGAATGAAAATTTAAGATTCTATAGCAACAGAAAAGATAAAGTAGAAGACAGAATATCAGGATTTTAAAATGGGGGAAATTAATTAGCACATTTAGAGGATAGCAAATATTAAATAATAAGGTACAAACAACATGCAAAGTCTATGTGACACACTATTAAAAGATCAAATTTATGAATCATGAACATAGAAGGAGAAGTGCAAATTAAATAAATAGGAAATACATTCAACAAACTCATACAGAAAATTTTTCACATCTAAGGAGAGACAGTCACCAAATCAAGGAGCCATTTAGGATCACAGACACATGGGTCCATCCCAGGACCTCATCCTGTCATACTGAAGTTAAAGGAGGAAGGGAAAAGGGGGGATATAAAAGCTCAACCAAGTCACAGAGAGAAGCAAACCCAACAGAATAACAAAAGATTTCTCAGCAGAAGCTCTACAGCCTGGTGGGTGGAGCATGAAGCAATTTCTGAAACAGTAACTGACAATTCACATTACTATTCAGCAACAGTATCCTTCCTTACAGAAGGAGGAGGAGAAGGAAAATCTTTCAAAAGGAGCACAAATTGAAAAAAATTACAACCATGATATACAATGCTTGGTAGAATCCTGTACGCCGAAGAGAAAGGTAACGCATTTATGAGGCTCCAGGAAAGAACAAAACATATTAGGACACTAAATAGGCAGTTAAGGAGTAGGGAAGTGTCAAGGGTCCTGAGAACAGCAACATGGGATGAAAGAACACGGATCTTCCAGGAATAACTCTGGATGTGAATGGTCTCAGTCATGCAATCACACTACATGGACTGGCATCCCCTTTTTTATGAAGATGCTTTCATATTTAATAATAATAATAATATATATATATATATATGATGCATGTATACATGGGTGGGATATGTACTCCTAAATGTAGGAGCCTCTAGAAGCCAGAACCATTAGATGCCCCTGGAGCTGGAGTTACAAATGATTGTGTAAGGATGCTTAGAACTGAAGTAAGTAGTACACACTCTTTTTTTTTCCTCCAATTTTTTATTAGGTATTTACTTCATTTACATTTCAAATGCTATCCCGAAAGTCCCCTATAAGTAGTCCACAGTCTTAACCACTGGGGCATCTCTTCCGCTGAGTTAGCTTATTCTTACTACAAAACAAAACAAAACAAAACAAACCAGAACAAAACTGCATAGGATCTACATGTTTGTCATCTGAAAGAAACATATCTCACTAGCAAAGACAAACAGAACTTCAGGTTGAGAGAGTAGACAAGGGCATTCCACACAGAGGGAATTAGAAAGCAAACAGATGAGGCTATCTCTGAGAAACAGATGTTAAACTAAAATTAGTCAAGAGAAATAAAGATAATATATTGATCCAGGGAAATAGTCATCAAGAATAAATAAAAAGCTCGGGGCTAAGGAGATGGCTCAGCAGATAAAGGTGCTTGCTGTGCAAACTGTGTGAACTGCTTGCTTGCTTGCGCTCCGCTCAATTTCTCCACTCTTCAGGACCTCAGACCCAGGGAATGCAGCTACCCACAGTGCGCTGGATCTTTCCATATCAATGAATTTATGACAGTCCCCCTAGATATTCCACAGGCCAACCCTCATCGAGACTGTTTTCCTAGGTGAGTCTAGGTTGGATCAAGCTGGCAGTTAAAGCTAACCATCACATACACACTCAGTTTCATGAGAGAGGTACTTCAAGAAGAAAGGGAGACAGATGAACCTTAACACAACAATAGCGGGGGCTCGCAGTACACAGCTCAGGCCATGAGATAGGTCACCCGGATGAAAAACAAACCAACAAGGAACATCAGAGTTCAACAACATTACAGATTAAGTCTATGTAACAAACATCCACAGAACAGTCTATTCAAACCCTGAAGAATATTTTCAAAGGGTCATCAATAGGCTTTTTCTAAAATAAATCACATTTAGAACACAAAGCAAGCATAAGAAATATAAGAAAAATGAAATAATTTCTATTCTACATGATCACAACTGAATAAATAAAAAAAAACAAGAGAAACTACATTCAGATAAACACATAAAGACCCAATAACATATTATCAAATATCATGTCCTTAAATCAGGATTAGGAAACTTAAAATTTTCTAGAATCAAATAAAAAAATGATAATACAATACAGCAGATCCTGTGGATATTATGAAAGCAGTTCTAAGAAGGAATTTTATGATTATAACTGTGTATGTTAGAGAATCAGAGAACTGTCATATAAACAACAATGGTATACCTTACAGCCTAGGGAAAAAAGACATACCTTCAGTCAACAGGTAGAAAGATATAATAAAAATCAGGACATAGATTAATGAACTGAAAATGAAAAAGACTAAAAGAAACAAGAGATTGATTATCTGAAAAATCTGATTAACTAATTATTAGCCAGCCTAAAGGAAGGGGGAAAAGATTCAAATGAATAAAACTAGAGATAAAACAGCAGAAACCAATGGAATTCCAAAGATAATTAGGGAGCATTTTGAAAAGTCACATTCCAAAAGAACTGAAAATCTAGAAGAAATAATTTCTAAACTCACACTCACAGGACCTACTAAAATTAAACCAAGAACACAAACAACTTAAACACAGTTAGCAACGGGACTGGCTTGGTAATGAGCTGCCTGTCTACACTGGCCCATGTAGAGACTGATTCCCTGATGGACTCTGGTCACTGCTTCAAAGTGCAGCTGAGACCAATGTTCCTCAAAATACTCCACAAAACGGAGAGAAAAGACATTCTACCAATTTGTCCTTCAAAATTAGTGTTATTCTGATACCCAAGCTGGACATAGATGCAGTGGAAAATTAACAAACAAACAAACAAACAACCCAGAAAGAAATAAAAAAGAAAATCCTGTCTCCCTCCTTCCCAATGAACATAAATGTGAAACTTCTCAGTAAAATACTTGCCAAGGTGCCTCAGCTGCACATTCAAAAGGCACTCACCGTGACCAAGGAGATCCAGGGATGGTTTTACACATGTAAAAAAGAAAGTAGTCCATCACACAAAGACAGAAATCACAGGATCATCTGAGTTGGTTACAAATGGCCTTTGACAAAACCCAACACCCACTCATGATAAAATCCCTGAAGTACTGGAGAAGGAGACACCACAGGGACACACTTCTTCTATGGTTGGGGATCATGTGGCATTAGGGCGAAGGCAACAGGAGATGGAACCACACAACTTCATGTGTAGCATTTTAAAAAAAAAATCAATAACACAAGGAAGAAAAAGAAGGCCCAGTGGTGAGGTAAAGCCTTTTGTTTGAGGGCTGAATACTGAAGTGAAAGAGGAGAACTATGATACATGCATTTTAAATAACATTCCATAAAGATTTATATTTCATAGAGGTATTTCATAAAAGTTTTAAGTCCTTATTGATTTAGGATGGGCAGTGCTAGATCAACCAACGCAAGCACACGTGGCCCATGAGTGGCTGACTTGGCTCTCTGCATTCAACTGATGACTTCTGCATGACCCAGCCCTTCTGCTCTTTACCACAGGAAATGGTTCAGGTTTCCACCCACGCCCAGACAGAAGATATGCAGTGACTTAGGCTGCCTTGACCTGGATGAGCTAGCAGCATGACACTGGACTCTTGAAGAGAAAAGCAAGCAGCAGAGATGGTTTCCCTCCATTTTAAGAATATCAAATGCAAGAACAGGGTTTCCATAGCTTGAAAAATCTAAAGCAGCCTAACTGGTAAGATAGGGCTCTAATCGAAACGACTCAGGGTTGAACCGTGAACCTGGAAGCCTCCGGCTACTCAGTGTTGTTTCTTGTGAGAAATGTGATATTCAGGGTATAACCCAACCTGCAACTATAAATAATACACAGGGCAGAGGAAACAGGAGATCCCTACGCACCAGTCCAAGTGGTTCTAATTGTATTGTACCTCAAAGAAGAGAGTAATTATGTGGGGGAGCATGGGATTTCCCCCTAAAGCAATCAAGCATCCGCTTCAGCCAAAGTTGACTCACTAATAAAACTGCATTTGTACTCAACCGTTTATTTTGAACGTGCCCGTTTTTTGATTTGCCTATGGGCCTTCCTCTGATTTGTCCAAGCTAATTCATCCTCAGGGCCAACACAGGCTTCTTGAGTTGACTGGACTCCGACCCTGTTTGTCTAGCAGATCCTCTGTACTTGTCCAAACAGGTGACTTTCCATGTTCAGCCTCGCTCGTTCTGCCAAGCCGGAATCCATTTTCAGTACTATTTCCTCTTGCATTTCCTGAACTTGTTTTCAACAATACAGGAAAATGTGTGATGGGGAGAGAATGTGCGGGGGGGGGGGCAGCAGAGGGGGTTTTCTTCTGCCTTGTTTTTCCGCTGCCTTCACTTCAAACAAGTGTGTGTTTAGGCGGCAGAGACAGCAGCGTGCAGCCTTCATTCATTTCCCTAGAGAATGGCTTATCAAGTGCTGAAAATACGAGCTGTTCTATTCTGCAAAACACATATCAGATCCTTTGACAAGCAGTAGTCATTACTGTGTGTTCTATAGGCAGTTCCCTGCCTGGAAAGTGGTCGGCAGACAAGCCATCCCCTGGGGCGGCTTAACCCCGTTTATTCATCTCAATTTTTCTCTAGGTTTCGAGCCACAAAAAGAAAAAAAAAATTAAATTAACAAAACCCATTTGGAAAATGATCCTTTTGCGGTGGGTTCCAGGAAGCATTTAATTCAGGCAAGGCTGTGCCTCGCAGAGCCACCCACACGCCACATGCCGCTGCTTTGATGCATGGACAGTGGCAGCTGCAAACCTGAGATCTGAGGCTCATTAATGCATCTGCATGCTGAGGAATGTGCTGTATGTCGAGGTTTCCACAGCGACTAGACTGCCCATGGCCTATTCTCTGGAAGGAGGAACCTCGGTCTGCTGTCACTGGGGGGTAAGCATTACTAGCGAGCATAGAAAAGCTGCACATGTGTTAGAGTGGGTGTCAGTCCACACACTGGTTCAATACAGTGGAGCCCCTGTTGACATTCCAAATTACAATGAGAAAGCCCGGGTCTGCAGACAGTTCTCACGCTGAGACAGAGATGGTGTTCAAAGAGAAAAGTGTGCCAGGCAGAAAGTGTATACGTGACACAGAAGCAGGCTTGGCCACCGGCCTTTCACAAAATTTCTACAGATGGAGATGGTGTGTTAAAACACCATGAATTGCTTTTCATACCAATCAGCCGCATGTTCAGGAGAGAGGTGTGGGTGTACTGGAAGGACAGGATTCAAATCAGGCCTCTGCCACATACCTGGGCTCTGATCTCGAGTAAGCCACTAGCGATCTCTCAGTTCTGAAAATAGAATGTGAAGACATTGGCTGTACAAGGTAGCCTACAAGATGAAGTGGCACAGTAGATGAGGAACGCCCTCATGCTCACAGGGAGTGAACCGAGTATCCTGCCAGGTAGCAGGCCAACAGGAGAGAAAATTCCAGCCTTCCGTTTAAAATGTTTTCCTCATCTTTGATCCCAAATTTCTCCTCCCACTGTCCTAAGAACCCAAGGCCAAAAAACAATCTTCTTATTTTTGTCACAGAAAAGGAAGTACTGGGGCACAAACATGTAACATTATTTGTCACGGGACATACAACACAAACTCCTATTGTCCTTCATGAGCTGACACTTGCAAACTAGAGGGTGTGGGCAGATGGTCTCACCTTATCACAGCCTGCGGACTGATGAAGTCCCACACCCACTCTGGGCTGAAGGACAGTCAAGGTAAATAACAGTAATTCGCAGGAGGTTCTTGCAGATGAGAATATGAAGATTCATGAGAGATCTCCATATCCTACAAGTGCCAGCTGGATTTGACTTGAGCTGCTCAAAGGACATCGTTGGGAAGGAATTAAAGCTGCAGTATTATTAACCAGACATCACTGCGTCTGGCGGAAACCCTGCCTCGTGGTGCTGCTTTGAAACGCTTTATTATATGAGGAGGAGGAGGAGGAGGAGGAGAAAGAGATGACAGTTCAGAACACTGTTCCGTTAGTTCTAGTGTGTCATTAAAACGATCTTTCATTTTTCTTATTTTCTCCAGAAAGATGTCATAAGTAAATAGCAACTAAAATACCCTCCTGTTTCTTTGATTGTTGTTCTCTTGTTGATACTCTACTTTGCCAGTCATCTCAGAAGCGAAGCTGTGATTGGTCCCATGAATATGTATAATCTGAGAGTCTACACTAGCTTGCACGGTATATTAAACCTGCTATTGAAATTCCCACCCAGTGTATTATGGTGCTGTGAAATATGAAAGCCAAAATGAAGAGGTATCATGGCTCTGAACAACATATTCAATTTGATCCAGACAGTCCCTAAAACAGTGCATCTCTTTTGCTCTCCACATAGAGAAATATGGATTTATTAATATCTTTTCTCCCTTTATTGTCCCAGCTTCTTGCCTTCCTTCACTGTCATTTTGTTTCTTTCAAGATAAATTTGTTGGACAAAGAGTGGGCCACGGAGTGGTCTGGGATTGCCTGAGATACTGCAGGATGCTTCAGTGTGGAATTTCCTTTGCAGAAATGAGGAGCCCTTGGGTCATCTGGAATGAGCCAAACACTAGAACTGAGTGGCTACTTTGTGTCTGGAGTTATTTCCCATGTTGGATTCTCAGCAGCCAATAGACCAGACCTTCAGCACACCACACGTTCCAATGAAGAAAGCAGAAAGGCATCCTGATAACTGAAGTACCAGGAAGAAAGCTACTATCAGAAGGGATGGAGCTGGTGAGGCAATCATGAGGCCAGTGCCTCGATAGCCCTTTGTGCTTAGGTGACATTTGAGCAGAGTATGAAGGAAGAGACAATTTATAGGATGGTGCAAGGAAGAGTCCACTGGGCACAGGAAGAGCCCTGAGGCAGGAGGGCCAGAAAAATGAAACCAGACCTGCTGTACATGGCCCTTCAACTTTCAGTTGTTAAGCCGTGCACCTTGGTAGGTTACTTCACTATTTCCAAGTAAATAATGGGGGGCCGGGCACTGGCAGGCTAGGATTTGCCTTCGCTGTGCCCAAGATCCCATACAGTATCTTCCAGTCTTGTGGGTTTCCTTTATAGGTCTTTTATTATGGGGTGCTGAGAACAGAAATGGCTTTTCACTATCTTTTCTATTTCCTATTTTATTTTTTTAAAAATTAACGTTTTTATTCATGTTTTGAGAATTTAAGAGGGCTTCTGATCCCTAGAACAGGAGTTATAGATGGTTTTGAGCCATCATGTGGGTGCTAGGAATTGAAGCCAGGTCCTCTAGAAGAGGACACTGTGCTCTTAACCATGGAGCCATCCTGTGAGCCCAGCCTTTCCTCTTCTAATCATTATTCACTGGTCTCCCTACTTTTGTTGGCCCTTTCACATACAGCAGCACCATTCAGGAATCAGAAAGCCTAAGGAGAGTTGTAAAGTGTCTGGATTTTCTTAAAAGGAAGTATGTTCACAGTAAAAGGAAGATGGGCAAAAAACTAGCAATTCGTGGGTTCACTGGGTCAGGGATGAATGATTATGAAAACTCTTAGGGTATGTTTCTGAGTTGGTCTTTATATTATTATTATTATTATTATTATTATTATTATTATCATTAAATTATTATCACGCCACCACCTCCACTGCTAGTCTGGCATCCATGGCAGATCCAGCATGCATTTGACCTTGAGGTGAATGATGACATTATTGTCCACGTTTTCTCTGCGTGGGTGGATTCATGTACAGGTTTTACAGCCTTTATAATTAGGGGATGTCAACCAAAGGGGGAAAAACAAAAACAAACCAAAAAGCCAAAAAACCCCAAACTAAGTAGAAAATTAAATGTCCAAAGCAAAGGAAAAAAAAATCACAAGCAACTGTTCAGAGACAGATTTGGGGGTCTTCTGTGGTCTCTTTCCTCACATGGGGGTGCGTGTGAGTGAGGGGTACAGATGACTAAGCCTCCTCAGCTCCAGGGGAGTCTCTGCTGGAGAGTAGGTACTCTAGCCCACCAGGGCTCACTCCCCCTCCCCCATCCTGGCACCCAGTTATCCTTACTGGACTTGGGCTGTGCAGTGCTTTGATGAGCACTCTCCCCCATCTGCTTTGGTATTTGAATGTTAAGTCTCTGGGTAGCCGCACTATTTGGAGAGGCTTGAAAGGTGTGGCCTCGCTGGAGGAAGTATGTCCCTCAAGGCAGCCTTTGAGACTTTAAAGTCTCCCTGTTTTGTGTTCATCTTCTCTCATTCTGGCTTCAGGTAGATGATGCAGTTCTCAGCTTCCTGCTCTGGCTGCCATGCATTTCCACCATGAAGACAGACTCTGGACCCACGAGCCAACATGAACTGTCTCATCTATTTGTTGCTTTTGGTCATGGTGTTTTATCACAGCAACAGAAAAGTAAGATGCTCAATAGATCCTTTATGCATGGACTGTAGGAGGAATAATTACTTCTTTATTTATAAACCATGCCAGTATTCGTGTAAAAGTTTGAAGAAACAAATATATAGGCAAATTTGAATAATTTAGTATAACGGTATATTGGAAATATACAATCATCATTTCAAAATTCATAATTTTAATTTATTCTAGAAATTTTTAAGCTTTTGAACTCTGACAGTTGTGTATGTCCGTGCAATGAAGTATTTTAATATTCAAGCCCTGTTTCCCCTTAGTCAAAATGTCTTTTGAGGATCAGAAAGGATTAAAAAAGTAACTTTTGCTGAATATTCTATCAGAAGCTATAATAATAAATAAAAATTCTATGGACATTGTTTTATTTTCTTTGGAGTATGTTTTTACTTCATATATGTATAAGAAAATGAAATTCCACATTGAATGGCTAAACAACATGGCTTCCTCCCCTGGGTAAATTAAATAAAGCAATTATATGATTATTTTAGATAAACATAAACTGTTATTACTGTTATGATAGTTGGTAGTTCTATTGCTTTGGGGACACAAAGGATAAATTGGTTTTTAAGAATGCCTGGTATGGGGCTGGAAAGATGGCTCAGTGGTTACAAGCATGGACAGCTTTGTCCCAGAGGACCTGAGTTCAGTTCCCAGCATCCATATCAGGTGGCTCATAACCACCTGTAACTACAGCTTCATGGATGGACATTCCCTTCTGGTCTTCATGGGAGCCTGCTCATAAACACACTACATACACATGAATAATGAAAAAATATGCCGGACATTGCTACTGGGGTGTGTCTGAGTCATGAAACCTGGGTCTTGCTGAGTCATGGAACACTGAGTCTTACCTTACTTTGAGACACACTGAAAGAAGTGTGCCTGGGGGAAAAGAACGGAGGTTTAAAGACCATTCCTGAGACAGCCGGTGGGACTTCCGGGGCATCCCCACATAAAACAGGCAGTGCGCACCTGCCTCTCCAAATTCCAATTTTGTCAGCACGTGGTGCCACCAAAAGAGGCACAGCTTCATCTCTGGCACAGGGCCAGCCATCCCGTCTTCCCTCTGGTGGCTCTCTCACCGGGTGCAGTGCAAGGCTGTCAAGGAAGACTGAAACCTGATTGATTTCCCACTGGGAACCAGCCACACTGCTGCCTGGACTATGCTTTCATGAAGTTAGCTAAATATTTAATGGAATATTGAGAGAAGATGTCTGTCTATGTAATGTAAACATATTGTTAGGCTGGCTGAAGGGTCATATCTTGATTAAACTGAATGTCAGGAGCATCAGCGATACTTTCCCAGGATCCCCTAAATGCGCTCTCAGTAAACACTCCACACAGCACCAAAGCAGCCCTGCCTTTCATGTACAGCTGGCATGCACCATGGGGGAAGAGCTGGGCCAGCTACACGGTGCCCGATTCTTCTGTACATCTGGCTGACGGCTTACACTTCTAAAAATACAACACTAACTTGAGAATTTGTCTTTCTGACCCTGTTTGTACAAATATTTATAATTCTAGAATGTGCGGCAGATCTTTGTTGTTTATTAAACAAGCAAATGTCTTCAAATGTTGTCATAATAACATGTCTATCTTGACAAGACAGAACTAAAGCCTACAGGTAGAGGTGGCAGACAAGTGAATTTTGCTTCAAACAGTAGAATTCTTTAAAACGGTTCTCTGGCTTCTCGGGCTTATTCGGAGACGGTGAGGAGATCCTAGCTCTATCTTTTGTTTGTTTAATATAGACCTGATATAGACAATTTCTCCATAAGGCTCCCTTTCAGAGTGATTCTACGATGTGTTAAGCTGATAGTTAAAGTTGCCCAGCATAATCCCACTGGGGCAGACTCACCATAATCTCATGTTAGGGCCTTTTCTTCAGCCCAAACTAGTCATGAACCATTTGTGCCCATTTCTCATTTCTGCTCCTGCTCTCTGGCCACAGTCCCAGGAAAGCCAACCTTCCAAGGCCTCTATAATCTCTCTATTCTAGACATGCTAAATCCACAGAGTCACACAACGCATGGATTCCTTTGCTCAGCACAACGGTTTCAAGAGTCAGCTCCATTTTTGGTGTGTTTGTTTTGTCTTTTGGCATACATGATTTCAATAGAATAGCCATGTGGGTGGTTTACACTCTTTGGCTCCAAGAATACTTCTGATATCAACATCCCGTGTTGATACATTCCTGCATAGATGTGTTTTCATTTTTCTTGAATCGGAATTACTAAACAACATGGAAACTTTCTCTGTAATCATCTGAAAACTGGTTAGACTTCTTCAGAGCAGTGGCTCACTCCGCAGCCCTACCAGCAGCAGGAGACGTCTCGGTCTCTCCTTCCTTGCCAATTCTTGCAACAGACAGTTCAACTGCTTCAGCTTATAGGTGACTGAGCATGACATCAAGGTCGGGATTGCACATATGTGAGAGTGCTGCACACACACATGCACTCACAGACATGGGAACGGGGTCACACACATGCACACACATGTAGTCATAATCTTGTTAGTTATTTGTAAAATTCTAAGATATGTAACTTGCAATTGTTTTGCACATTTTGCAGTCTTCTTTTTTCACTTTGTCATCTCCCCATAATGTACAAATTATTTTAATTTCAACAGTTTTTTGGTCTGTTTTAGTTTGCTGTTGCTGCTTACACTTCTCGTCTCGCACATCGGAATCTGCTGCGTAAGTAAAGTGCATGAAAATTGATTCTTTATTTACTGCTGGTTGGTTTTTTACCTTTAGCTCTTGTACTGTGCTGTGTTATTTTGTGCACCACTTGACATAGGGATCCAAATTCTTCTGTTCTTCATGTGCTTATGATAGTAACATCATTCACTGGGACGATGATTTTTATATCACACAAATATCTTTTGTAATTCACCGTCTGTGGCCATGACTCCTAGACCTGGGCTACGTGACCTTCATCTCCAGAAGCCCAGTCTCAGCAGCTCCGGTACCAGCTTAGCTTTGGCAGGGAGAATCCCTCTAGGGAAGTAGCTGTCTGTCCCACCCCAATGCACTGCACAGCTAACGTAGAAAAGCCCAGAGCGGCTGTACTGCAGCGCTCTGTACTCGCCTACTTTGCATTTGTTGACATTTTGTTCTTTAATTACTTCAAATAACATGTATTTGCTTCACCTGATTGGATTATAATCTTCTCAAGGATTTCCAGTGCCTTCCTTTCATTTTTGTGCCTGTTAATGAACTATGTGGCGCCTCTAATAAGCTGGCATTCCTGGTGCCTCTTTGCTTTGCTTTCCCTCTTTACATGACTCAAGGACGCATTTATTTTTAAGAACACTGAGCCACCACCTAGGTGTGCTGGTGTGCACCTGTAATTCCAGCACACGGAAATGGGGGCTGGAAGATAAAGAATTAAAGGTAGCCCTGGGTTATAGAGAGAGCTGGAGTCTAAACTGAGCTATGCCCCTGTTCAAAAAAAATCAATTAATAAAAAAAGAATATGTGCAGAGTTTTATAATTGACAAACTGATCTGTTTCCATTTCAGAGAACAGACAAGATTTACTTTGCCAAATAATACCTTTGTGTATCCTTGGACCACTTATACAGCTTTCCGAGGCTCATTTTTTTTAATGGACCTTCAGTATCTTTTCTGGACAATAAACAATATAATAACTATTGATGATTGAGTGACCAGTTGCACACGATATCTGCCCTGGAAACTCCACACTTCTCCCTTAGTCTTTCTGAGCAATGGGGGTGTTTCTCTTAGTTCTCAGGGTACCCATGATTCCAATGTTGTTTCCCTTCAGGATACTGTAGAATACCCTCATTAGCCTATTTTGAGTTTAGTAGTGTTCCCCTAGGTTTCTAGCTCTCTTCTAGTAAGTCTAAATTCACACAGAAGTGTAGCTTTTAAAAAGCACTAGTTTCTATGTCAAGCTACACATTTTAAAAATATCAAATTTTGTGACCTGCATGAGGCTCTTGACTCTAGCCAGCCTCCGGAGCAGGAAGAGCTCCGAGCAGCTCATTGTCTCCATCAGAAAGGAGCTCCCCACTGATGGGTTCTTCTAGCAGGCTTTAGGTTGGATTTTCCTTAGGTCATGCTATACTTCCTTAATTGGCTTTCCCCCACTGTAGCAGAACTTTTGGGTGAAGATGAATATCTGGAAATCTAATTACACACCTTAACTATAGCCTGAGATGCTTCGAATTCACAGATGCGCTTTGTCTGTCAAACCTGGAGACAGTTGGCAAATGCAGGCCATAAAGGTGGAGATTTAGGGCCCGCCCGTGTGAATTGTTACTGCCTTCCTCTGTTTATTACTTCACAGTTAATCAAGGAGAAAATCCCAGGAGGGCCGCATCTTTTCCCCTATATTCTACACAGTGAGGGGAGGGGGCAGGAAAGACTCGCCTTTGTGTTTCTAATTGAAATAAGGTGTTTGGTTCACAAATCCTTGAGTGAAGGAAGAGCACTAAATGTTCTAATCAATTTCTGAAATCTCTTTTAAAGTCAACAGAGCAGGTCATCATGGTATTATATCTATGTGTGCACAATCCTTGTATACAGTCACTTCTCAGTAATTGCATGCAATTAATACTGATATTCAGAAACAGAACTGCTTAGCAGCCACCCAAACCATATTTTGACACTAGCTTGGCATTTTACCACTGCAAGCAATTATATGAGATTATTTTGTAACATAAGAGACCTGATAGTAGAATAGAACATAGTTCTTTGCTGAGTCTCAGAGCCATAAAAGATTAAATGTACATAAATCTCAAAACAACATAATCACCAACAATAAAGAAAAAACAAAGTGGCTTAAACCAGATAAGCATTCATCACCATGAGGCATCACCCCTAAACTCGGGACAACTTCCAAGAAGACAGGTCCCCCCCCCGGGTTCAAGACAGCACTTAGTTGCCTTAAACAGTTAAAGACTTAAGTTCTAAATGATTCTGGATATAGGAGTCTCTAAGTCTGTAAGATAAATGTCTGACATGAGTCATATCCTCAGCAAACATGGTACCAACCTGTTTCCCTAGAAACCTTTTGCAGAAAAATATGTTTCACATGTCTGTGGACTATCTGAAAAGGTTTATAAATCTTTCATGGTCCTTACTGAGGAGTGAACAATCCTGTCCTCCCCGTCTCCCTCTGTCTGTATCTGAGAAGTTCTCATGTTATGTTTATTCCCTCATAGTGTGCACTTGGAGGTCAGAGGACACCTGGTAGCAGTTGCTTCTCTCTTTATACCATGTGGGTCCCAGGGAGGAAAACGAAGTGGTTATGCATGGTGGTGAGAGCTTCCGTTCATACCCTTTTTTACTATGGTATAAGTTGAACGCAATCCAGTTTTAAAATAAAGAAATATAAGTAACAAAATGGAAAATTTTTGCAGCATTCTCTCACTCACGGTTACTCACGAAGGCACAGCCATTGCAATAAGTGAACAGAAGAAACGGGCATCCAGTAGGGAAGTGGGAGAATAAATAATCCCTAACCAAATGTTACATGGCTTTGTATGTTAAGAACACCTAATTCCACCACTACCACCCTGTTAAAGTCGATAATCTAAGTGAGGTTTCAGGATACAAAATCAGCTATAGCAGTCACGATCTCTTTAAAATATAGAAAGGAAACAATCCCATTCAGAAATCTACAAATAGAAATGCAAACCAACAGTCAGCATCAAAACAACAAATAAAACAAGCGAGCTACCAACCAAGGAGACAACAGCTAAGAACAAATTTCACCAAGAGAGTGAATAATCTCTACAGTGGAAAATGCAAAAGATCTGTTTTGATCTCCTTTCTGCTGCTCTGATAAAGACCATGGCCAAAAGCAAAAGAGAGGGATGGTTTGACTTGCTGTTCCGGGTCACAGGCCACTCCTGAAGGAACTCAGACAACAACTCAAGGCAAAAACCATGGAGGGATGCTAATTGCTGCCTTGATCTCAGATTTGCTCAAAGGCCCATTTTAAACCAGCTTCCTTATACAACCCAGGACAACGTACACAGAAAATGGCATCAGCCACCATGTCCCATGCCCTGCTACCTCAATAAAGACAATCAATGCAATCCTTAAGGGACAGGTTGACAAATCAAGATGATCAAGAAAATTATTCACTAGAACCTCCTCCTCCTCCTCCTCTTCCTCCTCCTCTTCCTCCTCCTCCTCCTTCTTCAGGAGATTCTAGGCCATCAAGTTAACAGTTATGATGTTAAAAGAAAACTTAAAAGACACATATACACATAGGCACACAAAATGGGAGCATATACTATGTTCATGGACTGGAAGAATTAAAATAATGTTCATAATGCCAAAAGAAATCTAACTCTTCTATGCAATTCCTATCCAAGTATCAATGACATTCTTCACAGATGTAGGAAAAAGCACTCCTAAAATTTATGAAGCTATACAGGTCTCCTGAACAAAAGAACAATCAACATGACAGAACATCTAACACTAAGGCATATTTAAAAATCCGTGTGGTATGAACATCAGAACAATATAGTGAAGCAAAACAGACAACACAGAAATTAATTATATACCTACCTTCAACCAACCTATGTCTTAGAAAGGTTGAACAGTGTTAGGGAAAGGAAAACTTCTTTCAACAAATAATGCTAGGAAAACTGAATATCCAGATGCAGAGGGAATAAAATAAACTCCCCATTTTAATGAAGGAATGAAATACCCCCCACCCCACGCGCACACACACACTCTGGGACCATGAAAAGCAGCCTGATTTGGTTGAGTGAGGCTTGCTCCAGAGACCCAGTAGAAAACTCTAGAAAACTCTACAAGGGAAGGAACAGTGAGCCTCGTTCCTAGAGACAGGTGCCTGACACCACAAAGCCTCCAACTCCATAATTCTGTGACTATCAGTCATGCAGACAAAGCTACAAGCCCCTGGCATTCTAGATGTACCTCCACACAGCCCCACTGCAAGACAGACCAGCCCACTATAAAAGCGGCTGCTTGGCCCCTCCTTGGCTCTCTTAAGCTCTCACCGTTCTTATTCTCATCTCTAGCTCTCCTTTTCCCCTTCCTTTCCCCCTTTCTCCACGTGGCCATGGCTGGCCTCTCTCTTTTATCTTCTCTCTTTCTCTCTGCATTCCTATAATAAAGCTCTAAAACCATAGACTGTCTGTGCTCATCAAGGCCCACAGTACTTGAATGATGGGATAGGCTTTCCCCTAAAGAGCTGTGTCTAACTAACCTTCCACTGGAAGGCCTTCCACGGACTGGACCAAAGACTCTCGCCTGCGTGGGACCCACCCAGTGCCCCCTCTCTCCCTGCCCTCTCCTCTCTCGGGGATGACTGAGCTGCCCCCGGGGCCTCCACTTTCTTCTCAGCTCTTCTGTGGTGTCCAGCGGTGTCTGGGACTGAGAACCTGTTATCTCTGGCTTCCGTGAGGCCCAGAGACCTTGGACTGCCCCTTATCCACCCGCTGCGGGCTGGGGTCTGTGACTTCCCACAGCCGGACACCCACCAGGGGCCACGTGGAAAGTGTGTGGTAGCCTTCCACTTCTGCCTGCCCAGAGCACCAGAACTCTGGCATGGCACAGGTTTTCTCCCACTTCTGCTGCTCTACACCCCACCACCATAGGTAAAACACAATTCATCATCTGTAAAATGCTCAAGCATAAGCTAGAGCAATGAAACAACTAAAAGAAAACATAGGAAAATGCTTTAGAACATGGGTTTGGGCAAAGTTATTTTGGATATGACTTCCAATGCAGAGGCAATCAAGGGAAAATAGGGGTACAGATGGCATTGCATCACACCCTAAAGCTTTCCTCTGCAGCAAAGGAGATGTTCAGATGCAACCTGCAGAATGGGAGAAAATATTTGCAATTCACCTGACAAGGGGTTAATCTCCAGAATATATAATAAGCTCAAACAATTCAACAACAAACCCTTCAAACAATCCAATGAAAAATGGATAGACAGCTTGCAGAGACACTTCTCAGAAGAAGGGACACAATGTCCAACAGACAAGCTATAAAATACTCAACATCAATGGTCGTGCAAGAGATACAAGTCAACCCTGCCCCTTGCCATACACACCCAAACCAATGGCCGTTTTGGTGTGTGTGTGTGTGTGTGTTGCATTTCATACGGTGATATATACAATATATACTGAGTGTATATATATATATATATATATATATATATATATATATATATTCAATATAAAACGATGAGATGTTGTCATAGAATTTCAATGTCACAGTGCGGATAGAACTAGTGAATATATTAATATAGTAAGTAAAATGTCACACACATCAAGAAGATGGGACATATCTCTATGTCTATATATAATATAGATGCTGAAAACTTGATCTCACAGAAGGCGGTAGGCAGCATCTGCAAGTGTGGGAGGGACCAGGAGCATGGTTGGCAAACAGGATGCTGGGATAGGAGGCGTAACTTCCCACGCACTATGGTCCCAATATCCCGTAGAAGACAGCTGTGGCTACCAACACGGGGTTGTGTTGAATAGCCAGTAGACAGGGCTTCAATACTCGCAACACACAGATATGATAAATGTCTGAGGTTACAGATATGACAGGTACCCTGATCTAATCATTACGCATTATACACATGTCACAGACTAATGGGTTGATAAATGTCACTGTATTAAAATTCAATACTATTCATAAAACAAAGTCATAAATGATGTGAAAAAAAAATCCAGGAACCATCTGGGAAAACACATTTTCAATGCGTGTGAGCAATAAATACTGTTATCTAGAATATATAAAGAACTTTATGATTCAATAAGAACAATTCTCCATCCACTCATAAAGGACACGAAAGCACATCAATAGTTTTTAGAAAGGGAAAGCTGGCGGACCAACATGGCCGGTAAGAGAGCCCCCACTGTCTAGATCATAAACTTCAGAACATATAAAAAATAAAATGAAATCAAAATTTATCATTTTACGCCAGCCAAAACAAAACCCCAAGTACTGTATTGGTACCTATTAATCAGAAAGGCTTTCTCTCATTCACTGTTTCATTGCATTTTATTTCATTTTATCTTATCTGTGTTTTACAGTTTAGCAACACTGGGCAAATGCTACATGCCCAGGTCTGTTTCCACTTTTAATGTTGAGATAAAGGTTTCATTAAGTTGACTAGTCTTGAACTCCCCCAACTCTACAGCCAGGCCTCAGAGTTGCTAACCTCCTGTTTTATCCTCATAGAAGCTGGAGTTACAGGCCAGCACCACCAGGCCACACTCAGGCAGTGCATTTGGAATTATCAAAAAAAAAAAAAATGACTGTTTTATAAAACACTGCAAAGCTGAAGAAAACAGAAAAACTGTCTCCTGTGTACGGTGTTGTTGTTTCATTGGGGGTGAAGCAGTTTCGACAGCAAACACTTCCAGCTTCTAATTCATCATTGTGGGAAAGTCAAGGCAGGACCATCAAAGGGCACATCCAACATCCTTACTCAAGGCAGAGATAAAGATATGCATGATGCTCTACTTGCTTGCTTGTGCTCAGCTCAATTTCTCTATTCTCAAACAGTTCAGGGCTGCACACCTAGGAAATGGTGCCACCACCATAGGCTGGGTCTTTCCATAGCAAGATGATCCCTGATGGCTTACCCACAGACCAATCCCATGCAGACAGTCCCTAGCTGAGATTTTCCTCCCAGGGGACTCTAGGTTGGGTTAAGTCGACAAAGCTTACCAGCATACCCTGTAAACTCATCTCTGGATGTATATCTTAGACCAAGAAACCCTTAGGGCATGGCAAAAAAATATGTAAGGGAAACTAATTGTATGAGGCATTATTTGCAAGAGGAAAACTATAAAAAAAAATAAAAAGTTGTCAGTCAGACATGGAAGAATGAATGCAGAGTCTTCACCTGCTGAAACACAACCTGAATCTATCAACATTAGTCAAAGTAGCAGAATATATGGAAAATATAAAATACTTTTTAGAACTTACATACTTCAAAGTGTTTTATTAAAATGTAAAATTAACATATGACTTAAAACATGATAGGTATTTTTTATAGAATGTCATCATATGACAGCAGAGCCAAGCGTGTTCCAGGTAATCCTCGACACACAGTAGGGCAATAGATCCAACATCAGGGCAGTCATTACCTCTAGAAAAAGAATGAGACCGGCACACCAACCAGGGAAAGAGACATTAGGGACCTGGCTTATTTGAGATATTTGCTTCTTAAAATACAACATCAATAGACCACAGTGGCCAAGGATTTGTGAATTCCATGTAGCTGAATGATGAATATTGGAATGATAATGATTTTGTCCTATATATCCCTGGCATATTTGAGATCTTCTACAACAGATGCAGAGGGAGTCTTAACATCTTTTGTTAGCCAGAGTTCTGTTTTCTGAAGGGGTTGTAGTTGTATGGTCATTTCAGAGACAGTTTCTTTCTTCTCTCCATCTAGAAATCAGCCAATCCACAGATTAAGTAATGTTGGAGTATCTACCACTCATTAGTATAAAGCTGGTATGTTAGTTAACACTGCATTGCTATAACAAAATACCTGAAGGAATCAATTCATAAGGAGAAAAAGGTTTATATCAGCTTATATTTCAGCTCAAGATATGGTGGCCCTTTACTTTTGGCCACTAATAAGGATGACATACTTTTCCAGGAATGACCTGCATACATCTTGAGGTAGGAAGCAGAGAGATAGAAAGGGCTAGAACCCTCAACCCCTTCTGTGCCCAGAAGGGCACACTACTTATGGCCTAAGGATGTTCGTTTGGCATCATAGTTTACAGGTCCATAATCCCTCTGAACAACTCCCCTGGGGAACAATCCTTTAAGACATGGGCCTTTGTGGGACACTCATCTTCACCATAACAGGTAGGTTCTGGGGTGCAAGAGGCTTTCAGGCAGACACCGGGGCTGGGCTGTCCAGAAGTCATTTAACGTCCTTGTCCTCTGTTGTCCTATACTAAGGAGGCTGGTAGCTAACTGGGGCTTTCCAAACACCTTACAAAAAATAGTGTCTCGTAGGATGACAATCCTTTCTTAATTGAAAAGGCAGAGAATTGCTGGAAGACATGAAGACGGCAATGGGTGCCAGAGAGGGACACAGTCACAGATAGGCTAAGCTAGGACACTGCTGAGTCATGCTTCCTGAGACACCACCGTGCTACAGTGTCTACACCGGAAGCTTGACTTTCCACTTCATTTCAGTCATATGATGAATTGATATCTACCAGCCGAAGATGCTAACAGTATGGTTTTGTTTTCTCTCCTGTGTTATCCAAACCATCCCAAACAAACGCATGGCTGGAAGGCTAGATCCTGATCCCACAGTGCTGGTGAGAACCTGCAGCTAATGATTTGCAGAGAGCGCTCTCACCAGCAGTCTGCTGTGATTCATCTACTTAGAGACCATGGCTAATCTGAAAGTGGAGCCTCCCTTAGCTACAGCCTCCTGCACCCACACCCAGGTACTGGCCTAGGTTGGGTGTGGTGGTGAATTCCTGTCTTTTTCTCTCATTGACATAAAGTAAATTGCCCTGATAGGACTTAACCAGAGCGTAGCCAAGCATGACCCAGGCAATCCTGGACTGAAAAGGTTTCTATTTAGTTCTCTGTGTGTCTGAATGGGAAGAGAAGACCTCACCGCTGCTCAAGAGTCTGACTTGAACAACACAAATCCAGTCCCTTTAATCCTGTCCTTACTGGGACAAGCCAAGTAAAGGGCTGGCTGATGTTTTAATGTGTGTGGTTGGTCGGCTTCCCAGATACTATGCTTTTTGGCTTTTGATTTGATAAGTTGGTATTTACCAAGCACCTGGATAGGCAGGATGCCAGGTCAGGCAAGCAGCCCATGCCTTGGGAAGAACACATCTACTTTCACCTGGAAGAAAAAAAATCTTCATTTTTGAGTATTCTGCAAGTTTCCACTTGGCTGTTTTAAAACGGCCCTGGCTCTGTCACCAGTCTCTTTTCTCTTCCCGGCAGCTCTCTGCAGCTAACCTGCAGGGATCATGCTGTCCTTCTGCTCCTGAGTTCATCCCCTGACGTTACCATTGTCTGCAGCTCCTCCAGATGGCAGGGGCTTTGCTAGCGATGAAGCTGGGGCATAGCACGGGTGACAGGTGGTGTTTGGCAAGGCTACCCCCATAGGAGTCATTATTGTGTGTCCCTCTGCCCAGGCAGCCTCACTGTGTGCTGGCGCAGGCAGCCTTCCAGTCTGAGTAGGTTTGATCTGTAGATCTTGGGGCCTCCTGGGCCTACTTTGGCATCCATGTAAACTAGAATCTGCTTCCCAGAGAAGCAGTGTTTGGATTCTCTTTGCACAGGTATATTCTTTGCCTGGCCTCTTTCAAGTATTCATGAAGTTATTATTCCCTGCTCCATGCCTCAAATCTCAGAGGCTATTTATATGTTACATCTGCCCAAGATGCTTACAGTTATTTTCAAACTGGAGTCATCAGTAAACTCCAAAAGGCAGCAGCTCCTTCCTTCTTCTGAGTCAGGCCCACAGGGCAGCAAGGGTGCATGGGCAGAGCTTCCTGGTCCTCTGGGCATTGCATGGGCGGGGCTTCCTGGTTCTCTGGTCCTTGCATGGGCGGAGCATCTTGGTCCTCTGGGCATTGCATAGGCAGAGCTTCCTGGTCCTTCCATGGGCAGAGCTTCCTGGTCCTCTCTGCAATCCCCACATTGTCACTGTCTCTGAGAAACTTCAGGGGTCTTTGGCCAGTTGAGACCCTCATGTTCAGTCTTGCAAACACCCCTTGAGTATCACATCAGGTTCTGTACAAGCTCCAGTCATTTAAGATACTGTGGATGCCCTTCTCAAGTTCTCTTACTGAGGAAGGCATGAGGTCTTCCATCATTGAGTATTTAATAAACATGACTGCCAGGTACTGGGGTTACAAATAGAGAAAGGATAAAGACACATTCTTCGAGAGTAAAAGTTTCCTATGGCAGATAACGAGAGGGGATTAAAATACGACATATAGACATAGTGAAATGGGGTTGGTGAGACATTATGGTGGGAGTTCAGATACAAAAAGAAACCGTGGAAATTCCATCCCAGTTGTGTGGCTATGATTACTGACTCCGAAGATTCCCCAGAGCAAGCTGGCTTATAAGAATGGCCACAATAGAGCTTGGGGTTTGACTGAGTCACCAGCTTCAATAAATAATGTGGTAGAGTAATAGAGAGTGATTCCTGACATCAAAATAAGTCTATACACATACACATGCACACACTCACACACACACACACACACACACACACACACACTCACATACACACACACACACTCACACACACACTCACACACACACACTCACACACACACTCACACACACACTCACACACACACTCACACACACACACACACTCACACACACTCACACACACTCACACTCACACACACTCACACACACACTCACACACACACTCACACACACACTCACACACACACTAACACACACACACTCACACACACACACGCACACATGCACACACACACATACACGTATACACATATTCAGGCAACTATGCATGCCCACATGGATGCAAAAAAAAAAAAAATGGGAGAAAAAGGAGAAAAAGGAAATAGAAACCAAGGATATTGAAATTTCCAGGTTTTCCGATCTGCAAAACGGTGCTGATTTCTAATTTACAGTTAAGGTTTGTGTGAGCTGAGATTAAAGCAACAGGAAGTGAAGTTCATGCTGCAAATGCTAAGAATATTATTGCTAGTCACAGCTGCAAGTGTAATAACATGACTGTTATTGTCATCATTATTACTATTCAGCATTATTATGAATGTTATTGCTCACACTGAGGCTGACTGATCTGGCCTGTCATGGACAGTGGTGCAGAATTCAAAAACCTGTCAGTTCAGTAGATGAGAAAGCCACGGTGATAGTGCCTATCCTAGGGTGGACAGGGAGATGATACTGCCTATCAATCATCCTCGGGTGGACAGGGAGATGATACTGCCTATCCTAGGGTGGACAGGGAGAAGGGATGCTCATGCATTGCCTGGAGTTGCTTCAAAAAGCGACTAGGCTCCACTGTGCAGCATCGTCATGTGTCTCAGAGTCATAACTGACTGTAGGACAGGAGGGATCTGGGGTCCTACAGAGGGGCTGTGGTACTCAGACCTTTTCATCAATTCAGAAACTACAGGTGTTATCTTAACTTGGAGTTGGAGTGGGTTGAGACAAGATTCTCTGTTTCTGAAGGAGGTCATCCCTGCCTAGGGTGTTTACAGAAACCCCAGGGTCTGTAGCACAATAAAGGCCTGAGAGGAAAGGACTCCGTGCTATTCACTTAAAGCTGATGCGGTGTTCTTTCTCGTTTCTCCTTTGTGGCTCCTTCATAGCTGGTCAGCAGGTCCACTGTAGTCTGGGCTTTGAATGTTACAGTTTACGTAGTGTGTAACCCCATGAAGATGTATCTCCATGTATGGCTTAAAGACTACTGATATGTACACATATGTATTCCGATTATGTATACATGACTGCTACATGTATGTCCAGCAGCAAAACACTCCTTTATGCTTCCAATGTCCTGTATTCTCCCGCCTCATGTCTCTCTCATGCACATATTTTAAATGGCAACTTGATCTGGCCCCAAGTTTAAGAATCATTTTTGATAAGCTTTTCCTCACTCCCCTCATCCATGGGTGGGAGAAGAAATCTGAATTGCAAAAGAGGCTTCAAATTCAACTAGTTCACGGCACCAGGCGAAACCCTGTCATATCTAGGCCATCCGTGCCCCATCCCAACGTTCCCACTCCTTCCGCTCCTGCTTCCCGCCAAGCCACTCCTCAGTAGCATCCAGAGAAACCTTTCAAAACACCAATCCTGATTTGAATTGTTTAATTGCATTCTATTACTCTTACAATGAAGTTCAAAGTCCTTATAGTGGCCTAAAAGGCACTGTACAGCCTCAGGTTTGTTAAATGCAAGCACAAACTGTAACGGGGATAACTTCCCTAACACTCTGCGGCTCTCTAAAATTAACATGTCCAGTGTTTACTGACAGCCAAGTTTGTCTCCATCAGAGCACCTACTATGATACAGTACACATCCATACACACATCCATACACACACAATATGTATGCACATTCATACACACCTGCACATCTACATACATAGATGCACACACACTCACACACATATGCACATACACACATATATGCACATGCACACACAAGTACATGTGCATACATACATTCATACACATACATGAACATCATCGACAAACACACTTGTACATATACATACACACATGAGCATATATACATATATGCACATATAGACATGCATACAAACATACATGCCCACATTCACACACACACACACATATATACACATTCATACATACACATCTATACATACATAAACACATGTACATACAGACACATGTATACATACATGCACACACACTTGTACACACATATATGCACATATGTGCACCTACATGCACACAAGTACATGTGCATGCACATAACACAGGCACACACATACACACATATGTTGATAGATAAATTATCAGTTGATATGTAATTGGCTACTTCTAACTCCCCTTCTAGAATCTTTATCCTTAAGGGCATGGGTTCTCTACAGCTCTGTTTCATCATATTCTCCAAGCATATAGACAGATAAATAAATACGGTTAGTGCATGATCAGAGCTGCAAACATGCACATAGCTTCACCAGCCTTTGTAAAACACTGATTAGAAAGAGACTTCATTTCCTGACCCCTGAAACTAAAAGGTCTTGGAATGACTGCTTTGAATTTGAAAAACAAAACAAAACAAAACAAAATGTGAATTCATATGTACCCTGGGTGTGATCAGGAGGGCTATGCCGATAGCCTTTCAGGGATTCACAATGGTGGGCTGCTTTTCTGCTCTCTGGGATGGGTCACCTTCTTTGGTCTAGCTCTGAAGCTTATGAGCCCCAGACTCTAATCGTGGCTTTGGAACTCACAGCTGAATGCCAGACAAGGGAAGCTTTGCATTCTAGGAGGATGTAGCAGCACGCTGGTGTCTGACTTGATTCCAAGTCACAAAGTGAAACGTTATTAGAAGTAACCCTGAGCCCACATCCTACTTGACCCTATGGCATCCGAGTTCATCACAGTGGGTTCTCAGACAGAAAAGCAAGGGATAGGCCAGCCCGTCAGAGCACGTTCCCAGCAGAGCCTTGCATCGCAGCACATAGGTTGTTCCATCAAATTATTTACTGAGCTCCAGATGTTCCGGATTCTGACCTTCCCTGAGTAAGTGGCTGTCCAAGACAGGCACTCCTGTCTAAACAATGCAGCCGGCACTTAACTGGAGGCTTCCGCAGCTGTCGAATGTTCTCCGGTGATCTGAAATCGCTTTTCATCTCTGTCACAATCACACACAAATGGGGCATTTCCTCTCTGTGTTGTGATTAAAAACTCAAAAGAACTTCTGAAATCATTACCAACTTTTCTAGGGCTGAGTTGTTCTCCCGAGCAGCAAGCTGATTGTCACATTATCGGCATTTGGAAAATGGCAGCATTCCAGACGTGCCCACGGAAAGCAAGACTGGGACATCACAATGGAAGCAGCGGAAAGGAGGGTAGGGGCGAGGCCCAGATGGCGGCATTTCCCGTCAGACATCGGTGCCTCTCAGGGCTGCCACATGCAACTGCAGCCCTTTAATTGGATTGTGGCATTCCATTAATATCGAGGACCGCTGTCCCTAATGAGCAAGCAAACAGGAGGTAGCTTATCACCACAACTCTCATGTCTAACCTGCCTATCTACTAAGTGGGTATTATTAGGAAAGAATTAATTGCATTCCTGTGTGTACCGCTGAGTTTGAGTACACTCGGTCCTTAGGGACATGATTACTTGAAATAGCTGATCATTTCAATTGACTACTGAGAGTAGCTACCAACCATTAGATAAAAATGGTGTGCAGTGTGTGTGTGTGTCCATCCCAGACAAGGGAGATGTGTTTGATATTTGTACAACTCATGTTAGAAGACACAGTAGCCCCAGCTTTTGCCTGCCACAGGTAATCCCCTAAATTAGGACATAAATAGTGGAAGTAATCTTTTCATAGCAGGGCCTGTATATTGAGCACTTGTGTCACACTGGAACCTGGTACCAGTCTTGTGGGACTGCTCACAGCTTGGATGTGACAATGTAGGAGGACACTGGCTTGTCTCTGAGAGCATAATGTTGTATGTTCTAGATTCACACTCGACAGAGAACAGAGCCCAGCCATCCTTCCAGCTTGCCCTTCCAGCTTGGACACGTTTGTTAGCTTTTGCCAATCTGACACAAACTAAAGACACCCAAGAAGCAGGAACCTTGACTGAGGACTTGCTTTCGTTAGACCGGCATGAAAGTAGAACATTTTCTTTCTTGTTAGATAATGAGGAGTGCCCAGCCCACTGTGGGCATTGCCACTACAGGCAGGTCTGGGTTGTGCTAAAAACACGCAGCTAAGCAAGCCATGGAAAGCAAGCTGAGAACCAGCTTTCCCCCATGGCTGGTGCTTCAGTTCCTGCCCTGGCGTGTGATGTGGAAACGAAAGCCAAGTAAATCCTTTTCTCCCCCAAGTTGGGTTGCTTAGTGCTTTACCACAGCAACAAAGGCAGTGAGAACACGGAGTGCGTTGACGGCTCCAGGATGAAGGCGTCCGTATCTAAGCACAAGGCTAGGTCATTCTCTAGGGATTGTTCCTTCTGTCCGTTTGAAGACTTGGGCACAGTGGGGGAACGGCCTATGTCTTCACTTCTGCTTTTGTAGCAGGAAGTAGTAAATAGCCTTTAAGCCTGATATTAAAAGGTAGTGTTTTGGAATTTCCCCCTAAGTTTCTGTTATGATAAAACACATGGTTAGTACCCCCTATTCCTTAGATTCACCAAGCCAGTGTGTCCTGAACTGTGCCCTGCCACAGAAGCATTCAGTTGCTCCCCACCCTGGATGGCAGTAGGGATGCAGAGCTTCGTGCCTGCCGGGGGAGGTGTTTAGTGGCCATATAATTCATTTAGCCATACGACTTGCAAAAAATATGGTTCATTTTTTATCAACATGAAGAGTCTTATGTAGCTAGAGCTGAGGACATCTGTTTACGGGGTGGAGGAAGACAGCTGGAGTGTGGTGAGGGAAGGTTTGAAAGCCACAGTGGCCACAGAAAGGGCACGTGTCCCCAATAAAGGCTGAGCAGTTAGCCAGACCACAGGCATTCATAGTCGAACCTGGAATTACTTACAGCAGACATTCGCAGTCGAATGTGAAAAAACTTACAACATGCTTGGAGGAAGACAACAGGGAGATGCTTTAAGGAGAAGTCTGTTGCAGCAGGATATCCAGCACTTCTGAACTATAGCTTTGACATGCAGGTGAGAGAAAGCACCAGGTGTTTGGGGCAGGGCTCAGAGAAGCAATGTGGCAGTGTGAGGAAATAAAGGGGAACCCAGTAGGGAAGGGGAGGGGGGGGAGGGGAGGGGAGGGAGGGGGAGGGGAGGGGCCTCTCCCCGTGGGATCCACTTATGTCATCTTGCAGCCATGCTGAAGGAATGGATCAGTACTTGAAGTCACAGGGTAGGACGGACCTTTTCTGTCCCTCCTCTCCATGTTTATTGATTCCTCCTTCTCATCACCCTCTGAGCCCCATAGGTATAATTTTTTTAAATCCCTCCGGCTTCAGTCCATCCTTTCTTCTGGATCCCATGCTTCCATCCCGCGGTTCTTCTGGGTGCACGATGCATGATTTTTTCCCTCTTTCATCTGCATTTCTATATTGACATATTGGTGGCTCCTTCCCAGCCGCCAGCCTTTCTTAAACATCTCTACTCTATGAATAGCCCACTCTAGAACCTGACCTTCCTTAAGCCACTGTCCCATCTGCTGGGCTCCTTCCTCCCACCTGAAGTTCTCCACGAGGAAGGACTCTGCCCATGCTCTCCACTTTCTGATGGAACACAGACACCACTGCAGACTCGGATCTATACAAGCGGGACGTCATAGGTCTTTAACCTTGAGGTTAAATCTCTTTAGGTCCTTGTTCTGAAGCCCACTACTTTCATTTCAGTTTTGATCATGACACCTTTCTGAGCCTCTGCTACTCTGACCTGTGTGAAGTGATGCTGTCTCTGATCGCTTCCTCCCAGAATGCACCTGCGGCTCTCCTTTCTGTGTACTCTCCAGAGCTGGGTCCCTGGATCCATCTTGTTTCTCCTCTCGGGGTTTTAACTATCACTTCTGGGTCTCTACTTTACAGGTCAGAATTTCCTTCTGTTGTTTGCAGTTGATAGTATTACTTTCATTTATTGTTGGCTACTTCTACTCCATGTCATATAGGAACTTTAAAATGAACACAATGAGAGTAATCATACTCTTTGTCTGCATGCCTGTGCGTCTTATGTGTACTTTATAATGCACATTGTCCAATTCGTACATTGTAAACTGGAGGCACACCCCTCCTCATACCATCATTCGGCACGCTGGCCTTTCTTAGGTCCTCTTCAAGTCATCCATCTTTAGTCCACTCATCTATTCCTGCCTCAGTTGAAGCTGTTTTCCTGGACCGCAGAAATACTTGACTACCTAATCTACCACCCACAGTCTCTGCTTCAGGGAATGCCGACACCAACACACGTCCCCACATCTCCAAATCTGACCTCCCAGCTTCCTCTGCTTGGTGTTCTAAGTCTCTATAATACTCATGCTGCAACTCAGAACACACTACAAGATTCACGCCGACCCTCCTCCGACATTCCTTCTTCTCCTTCCAGAGCTCTTCCTTCTCCATACCCTAAAAACTTGGTCAGGCACCAAGGCCTGTGCCTCCAGGCACCTGGGCACATGACCTCTTCTTACTGCAGTCAGTCATGACTCGTTGAAGACCCCTGTTTATATGTCTGTCTTCCTAGAGTGAGTATGAAATCCTCGGGTGAACATCCTTCTTGTTGTTTCTTTGTGAATCTCTGGGGGTATAAACCACTTCCTGGCACGATCTTTAGATTTTTATTTAATGAAATAAATATGTGTGTAGGACTTGTAATTCTCAAGCTGCTTTTAATGGTATAATTTCCTGTAACATACATTTCCAGCCTCAGTAGACTTGAGAGCTCTCAGTTTGTACTTTTATATGGTTTTTCGGGCTTAGCTTTTAAGTGGCAGATGAATTCACGAATTGGATTTCGAGTGTAAACATTAAACTGAACTGAATCTTGATTAAGACTTCTTTTGCCAAGTGGAACAATGGTTATCAAATGTTATTTTTGTTCATGCAGCAAATGTAATTGTTATAAAATCTGCAGCCCTTACCAATCCCACGTAATCTTTTTCAAGATAAACACTGCTACCTTTTGGTGTAGAAGAAAGAAGACATATAATAACAAGAAAGTCCGTGGCTGGAGTGCTGTTTGGGACTTCTAATCACAATTAGTCCCCATGCATGGACTAGCTTCCCTTAGGATAGGAGAAACCAAATTAGATTTCTTCCTACTTCCTTACCCAAGAGAGAACAGTATCTACATATGATACCCACAAATTCACAGCTCTGTTTCCATGTTTACATGGTTGCTCTGTAGATCAGCCATGTTTGGTAGAAAGCAAATTTGGGATTCTGGTCTCAGCATGCTTCTCAGCAGCTATATGATCTTGAGAGACAATATTGATTGTTTCCTTTGCTTCACCTTGCAAAAGTAGTAAAAATTAGTTCTTGTCAATTTCCAGAGAGAAAATAGTCTGGCCCTGAAAGAAATCATAGTGTGGCCCAGAGAAGACTGCCTTGTAAAAATCACCTCATTTTAACAGTGATGCTGGGGGTCCTGGAGCCCTGCTTTACACACGGCCGTGATGATCAATCTGCTGAATGCCATGCAGCAGATCATCTCAAGCCTCACAGAACTCCTTCCATTTATAAAAATAACAGAAAACATGTATGTATCACTTACTATTTGCCACATACTTGCTTGAGCACGTTCCAGGTGCTCATTTGTTTTGCTCTCAACCTTGCTAAGAGCCTAAGACCAGAACCACAGGACATGCTGTCACCTTCACACGACTCTGCCTTGTGCATGCTCACTTCCCAGGATGGTGACTGTCCATAATTTTGTACTGGAGATGGCCTCGCTTTGTTTGGAAAGATTGCTGATAAAGTCAGTCTTAGGATGTTAGAGAGAATGAGAATCTGATAGGGCATTCGGTATATCTAGGACTGAGGGGACTGACACAGCGTCATATGCCTCAGCGTTGGCAGATTACAAACCAGAGCATGGGCGTTCTGATCTCAATATTCCCGAACCCTTTCCTTATGAAGGGAAATCCCAATCACTTCAAATCTATTTCACAACCAACTGCAACACGTCAGGTACCGTCTCAGACGAAGAGATACACTTATGAACATGAATGCCCATTCTTGTACAGTTATGTGATCCAGGCACAAAATAATTAGAGATCCATTAAGCACCAATTACATAGAGAGCTTCAAAGAAGGACTGTGGAGGAGATGGGTGAAGTTAAGGGGAGGGAAGAGCATTAGGAACATTCCTTGATCTGAGCGGAGATCATAAAAGACAGAGGGAAACCCCGGGCTCGGAGGAAAGTCTAAAGTGGTCCGACAGTACGCACGCGCAATCATAAGCCCAGATGTGTGGTTAATGAATACCAGGGGGAGGGCAAGAGATGGGAGGTGTTATTGTAGTTTGAATGGCCCCTCTAAAAGTCACGGTGACATTTAATTGCCAGTGTAGCAGTACTGGGAAGCATAACCCGAAGCAATGATCAGGGCTCTGTCCTCAAAAGTGAGCATTTCTACTGAGCAGCTTGGCTTCACGGCTAAGCAAATTCTATGTGGGTCTTTAGGCCTGTCTCAGACAGACAGACAGACACCGAGACACAGACACACACACACACACACACACACACACACACACACACACACTCTCTGCTCTGCTGTGATGTTCTGAGCCTGTACAGAGGCCACTGCCAGAGTCTGGCGCCATTCTCTTCAAACATATTTCACAAAACATCTCTTCTAAGTTGCCTAGTCTGTGGTACGGCTCTGGAAGCACACAATGGTTGGACGAATACTGAGAGGATCTGAGTATAAGAGACCTGAATGTGTACGCTGGGGAGAGAGCAGAGGTATAAAGCACCTCCCATGAGATGGACAGAGACTATGGGGTTTCAACATCATTTCCTCAACTAAAACACACCTGCAGGCAGCACAGAACTTGTGCAAGGATGTACTAAGTGAGATGCACACAAAGCACAAGAGAGAAATCCCAAGTTCAGTCCTCAGCATTACTACAAAGGCAAATGCAGAACAGATTGTCTGACTGCGTGGGTAGGCGAGTGAACAGCAATCAACATTCACAGTCAAAGCTTTCTCTGTCCCCCACACAGATCAGAGTCCTAAGACTGACAATGAAAACACTGCTGTTGTCAACTTTCTTCTGTTAAATCCATGGGGGTGAGATGGGGCAGGGTCTAGAGAAATCCTAGGATGAACACAGTGCTCTTCTGTGGCGTGACCAGGCCATGTTTTAGCTGACAGAAGAAGACTGGGAAAGACAATGTGGATGAGGACAGGCTAAAAGGGCTCAGGGATGACCTGGGAGAAGCTGCGTGTAGAGGGATGCCATCCAGGGCTGCTGTGACTGAAGCCATTTGGGGGAGCACTCAGGTGCCAGGCAGGGATCTGGGATTGAAGCAGGGGACTCCTGAACAGGTGTCCACGCCAAGGAATGAGAGAAGGAGGTGAGCCTTGCAGCATCCTCAGGAAGGAGGACCCAGGAGCCACTCTATTATGTACGGATGTGGTCACGTGTATGTGGTGTCCATGCAAAGAGACGTGAAGTTGCCTTCCGTCCTGTTGTGGCGTATTAGAAAAAACCCTCATGATGCCAACACCGTGTCCTTGCACTTCCGGGTCTCAGAACTATGAATAAAGGAACGTCTTCCCTCTCAAATGACCCAGTCTCAGGCATTCCATGATGGCAATAGAAAGCAGGTTGATGCCGCCTTGCTCCCCGAGGAGGCTACGGCAATACCATGGGGAAAACTTAGCCCGTTGGCTCTCCGTGAAAGGCATTTGAAAGTTTGCTTCCACATACCAGTAGCTCCTGAAAGCAGTTAACTGGGTCACTTGCTCAGCTTTCCTTAGTGGTAGATTAATTAGCCAGCTGTAACTCCCGGATCTCTATTTTTAAATAATGACTTGCATAAATCTCCAAAGACAAGAACTCACCACTGGTACACAGCATAATCCAACAGCTGCAAGTTATTATGCCCAGTGGAAATTAAGTATCTTTTAGGGAAATCATGTAAGATCTCATGATAAATATGAAATTAACCCCGGCCACCTCTTCGACCACGTCCTAATGAACAAAGTCCCCGGGGTCCGGAAGTGACAGTGGAATCCACAGAAAGGTAATCCTCTATGAGTATGTGAATAACAGAGTTTTTGTCCTTGGTTGGGAGAGAAGCTGGAAACCCAACACTGATGAGCATGCCCAGAAGGTTCTCCTTCCACTCCATAAACCCAAGGTCAGAGGCACGCTTCAGGTACATAGACAAACCAACCACTTCATCACTCGGTGACTTTTGTCTCAGCCCCTCAAGTTCATGCCCCCTTGGGTCATTACATTCTGGTGCTCTATTGTTTTGGCAAGTTTTCAGTTAATCGGGTTTTTGGCTTTTCCTTCTCGCTCCCCCATTTTATGCTTGGTTTGGGTTTCCATAGTTTCCCAGGATTGGGGGTTTGAACAATGGGTTTGGAGCCCAACTGTCTACACAGCAAAGGGAAAGTTTGCCAGGGCTAGGACAAACACCTCTGACAACATTTTGTTGCGACAGGCCCTTGTGTCTGAGGCACCGTTCAACATGAGGAGCCATTTATAGATGATGGTTTTAGCATAACAGTGGTCAAAATTGTTATGGCCTCCACTTGAAAGTCATGGTCTGTAGGGTTGGTTGCTTTCAATGCCAGACAGCATGGGAGGGAAGCCCTCCCCTGCCTGGAGAAAACACAATGCTGACGCTTGCTGTTGTTCTTGAAGGCTTATGAAGACTATCCTTGATTTCCTGCTTAAGCACTAAAACCCCAGAACCCACAAGAAGAAGGGGGTGGCACTTAAACACCAGTGATGATATCTGGGGTCAGATATTCTATTGGCATAGGACTGGGGATGCAGCTTGGCTGGAAGAATGCTTACCTAGCACGCAGGAAGCCCTGTGGCCCATTCCCACACCACATAGGCTAGTCATTGCAGCCCATACCTATAATCCCAGCACTTAAGTGGTTAAACCAGGAGGAAGGATTAGAAGTTCAGGGTCATCTTCAGCTACAAAGTGAGTTTGTCACCAACCTGGGCTACACGAGACGTATCACAAAACAAAATAAAGCAGAGGAAGTGTGTGTGTGTGTGTGTGTGTGTGTGTGTGTGTGTGTGTGTGTGTGTGTGTGCATGTGCGTGTATCTATGTACATATATATACATATGTGTATATATATATACATATATATATGTATGATTGTATATGTTTATATTTTTCACAGTTTAAGATGAGATAATGTCTGTAATAGCATGAAAGGCATGGTAGCAGCATGTGACACCGCTGATTGTACTGTATCAACAGCCAAGAAGGACCAAGAAGACGAGAATTGGTACTGAGCTACAAACTCTCATGGTCCACTCCAGTGACCTACTTCCTCCAGCAAGGCTCCATCTCCCAAAAGCGCTATGACCTTCCACGACAGCTCCAGTATTTAGAGACCCTGCGCTCAAACACATGAGTCTATGGAGCATAGTTCATCTTCAAATCACAGTGGATGTGAAGCAGAGTAAAGCTATGTAAAAACAATCGGAGGTAATGTCAACATGTCCCTCTGTCTGGAGAGGTCCGTCTCCACTCCAGCTTGTCACTGAGGAGTGTGTGTGTGGGGGGGGGGGGGGAGGAAGGAATGCTGGCTTACTAGTTCTCTACCTTGATAATGATATCCCTAACTGTACATTCCCCAGTATGGCTCTGCTGTTCCCAGGGAGAGCTGACAGCTCCAAGGTGGCCGGGCAGCTCAACAGCTCAGTCCAGGACTGTCTGCAGCCAGGACCCTCACCTTGACCTTTGACGGCTATGCGAGGAAGTTAACATGGTTCCTACCTCCAGCTAAAAGTGCCCTCCCATCACTGAACTGAGTCCATCTTATCAATTTTGTGAACTTCAGTCTTGGGCATAAAGGTCATTACTGTGTTCTGCACCTGGAATCACTTTGTAATGAGGCAGATCACATTCTCTCTCAGTCAATGACGGGGAAAGAGGCACACAAAATGGAAATTACTCCTCAAATGACCTTGCTAGAATTCTGCATCTGGCTGGCACAGGCTCTATCTGGATGGCCAGGAATTCATGTTGCAGCTTTGCTGTTGAACCACCCAGCCCAACCCCATGTTGGCAAACATGCTACATGTCAGCAAACATGCTAATGCGGAGCATATGTTCCCCAGTCATCAGCAGTGTACAGAGGTGACAGATCCCCAGGGCAGCCCCTGTGATGTTTACTGAATCACTGCCACTTTGCTCTGGGCAGCTTCTAAACTTGACAGAACAATAAAATGTCACCTGCATTTGCATTCAAAAGTTATCCCATGTTTACACATGCTAATAAAAAGGAAAGCTTGCCTCCTGAGGAAGGGGCAAGCTTCTTAATCAATTTTCCAAGAGTGTGAGACATGTTCTGCATACATTGCACACACACCCACAAGACACAGGGTGGCTCGGTAGCACTGTTCCCCTTCAGAGCAGATAGCCACTCTTTAGGGCTGCTGGCTCCAGCCGAACACTCACCTTCCTACAACTGCCTTATATTTTTTCTCATTATCTAGAGAAATATTCAATGAACCAGTAAATGAATTAGCTACATAAATGGCCAGAATGGTACCCTGTGACTTTTCTTCCCCCTTGATTAATATCTATCCCCCTTCCATCTCCGAAGCCTTGTTCTTTTACGTAGAATGCAGATTTGGAGGTCATTAGATAGGGTCTGCATTTCCAGCTCTGCACATCACTTCTGAGGTTACCATGAGCGAGCACTTAACGCCTGCAGTCCTCAATTCCCTTGTCCAGAAAACGGGCAAATCATAGTGTTGGTCTTAATAAGGATTCAAGCAGCACTAGTGAGAAATCCAGTGCAAATTCTTTAAGAGAAACAAAAGGCATGTGTCTGCTGGCTCTCCTACCTGAAAGGGATGCTGGTCTGTGTGAGCAGAGCAAAGCATGGGTCTAAGGCCTCTGCCTGGAATAAACTAAAGGCCACACATCCCACACCTCTCTTTTGCCACAGCTCATCTCTGCCAAGTGCCATGATTTGGGCTACAACTATCCTTTCTTCATTCATCAATGCTCATGTCTGCCAGCTCCAGTCTCTCCTTCTTGTGTCAGGAAGCCGGAGGGCAGGGTGTTGTAGGGTGTTGTAGCCTTTGCTTTCCGATTTATCTCCAGTGTTTCCGGAGACTGGAGACTTCATGGTCTGCTGATTTACATATTTATTTATCTTTGGATTCTATACATTATGATCTATACACTATGAACGGCTATGTTCATCTCTATACAGGAGGCTCAAAAGAGATGCTAAAGGAAGAGAGATATTCCTCTGGGCACAATCTCACAAGTTTTATACCCATCAAGTCTCACCAACATGATGGTCTGAACAAGGACAACACCAAGAGATGCTCAAGTAGACAGGGAAAAGCTCAAGAGTCCTCAAGCCTACACAAAGACCTTCAGACAGTTAAAGAATTCTGCGAGTAGGAGAAAGTGTCTTCTCTAGGAGACACTAGTTGGTTATCCAATAGTCAATGGTCAACCCTGAAAACATACAGGAGTAACATTTATGAACCGAGTAGGGTGTGTGTGTGTGTGTGTGTGTGTGTGTGTAACATTCATGAAAACAGAAGGCATGGATTTGAAGGAGACCAAAGATGCATATATAGGAGGGTCTGGAGGGAAGGAAGGAAGAGTGAGAATTATGTTGTTTCATCATAATCTCAAAAAAATAATTAAACAAAAAATTTAAGAGCAGGCTAAAAGCCTTTTAGGCCAAATAATGCAGAAATAGAAGCTATCCTCCACTGACCTGACCAAGCTGTGTAGGTTACTGCACATAGGCAGGGCATGTGAGTTGTACTGCACATAGGCAGGGCATGTGAGTTGTCTGAGGGGTGAATAGCCTAGTATTTGATGACTGTAATGATGATTCATTCCCATGTAGGCAGCATCCCTGTATGCAAGGAGCTGCTGCTCTCAGCATCTCACACCGTGAAGAATGTGCTTCCACTGACTCCAGTTTCCAGGTAAGCAAGCCTGGGGCCCATCACCAGTGGTGGGGCGAGAGTTCAGCACCTGGGAGCCTGGTCTAGACGTCACGCTCTGAGCCCCCAGGCTTTGCTGCCTCCCATCATCCTACACCGGAGGAGTGAGAAGCTTGGATTTTGACCGTGAATCTTTTCTTAGGTACACCAAAAACTCCACAAGGTTAGTAACTCTGTCTGTCTTACTCACATGTATATAGAGAGGCTGCAGGACCAGGCTGGGAGGAGTAGAGATAATTAGGACCAGGCTAGACTCAATGTCTGAACATCATTCAAATAACTGTGCCGCTGCAGATAAATATGCACATCCATTTTCTGAAATACAGGAAAGATGCATAATGTTCAGGTGCCTAATAACTCGGCTGCTAGTTAATCACTCCCGACACTCAGATAGCACTTCACCTTCTAAAACATTTCAGAATATGTTGCCTCATTAATCCCTACCATGTCCGTGAGAGCCAGGCCCCGCCTCTGATCTCCCTATCTTCTGGATCTAAAAACGTGATGGAGAAGAGAAAGGAAATAAAGAACTGCATAACCAAGCAATGGAACACCAACATCCAAGAACAGCAGTAAGTCAGAGGTGGTGAGCAAGGGAGGAACAGCCCCTGACCTTGTGGAAGCTTGCCTTTGGTGCAACCTTCAATAATAAGATCGGTATGATATAAATTATTCACTTCTGATTGGTTAAACTACAGTAAAGCAACAATCCGGCAGCATCTTCAACACCAATTGCCTGGTCTCTACTCACTTGACCCTCCCAATGGTCATGTCCACTGATTAAGAAATGTTCCGTGTTATACATTTTAATGATATTTGTATACTTATATACCAACTCCTGTTTTCTATTCCAGGCTAAAATTATAATATGATTTAAGTATGATGGTTCTACCCACATCTAATGACATATTTCTTTGTGTTTCTTTGTCATTTGAAAACATGCCTATTCATCCAATGACATAAAAATTGGACTCGCATGCAGGGCACGTGTCCGGCTGGTAAACAATCGTCTTTTCCCACACCAGCTCCTGTGGCTTTGCTCAGACTCTAGAGGATAAAGAGGAAGCAACACAGGACAATAATTTTGAGGTCAAGTTTTAGGATGAGGAAGACCTTGGTTCAAAATGATTGACACTGCTGCTTACCTGGAGAGTTGCTCAGCCTCTCTCAGTGTGTTTCCATGGGGAGGAGAAGCTGTCAAACCTACCTCAGTAAATTCAATGAGATAAAATAATAATCACAGGCTTAGGGCGATGTGAGGCACACAGCAAATGCTTAGAAAGTAAATATTATTAACTGTCTCCAGGCTTCCTTGATATTCTCACTTTCAATTCTGAGGCATGATATTGAAACTACCTTAAAATGATAAAGCTTAAGATTCTAGATGATTACCTATGAAAGAGGAATATACTGTGGTCTGTGTTAACACAAAATGATCATTTCCCAGCCAGAATGCAGCCAGAAATACTCTAAACCACCCAAGGGGTCAGATGCTTGTAGTCAGCAGTTGGCAGAATGATAGGCAGTGTCAATCCTGGGCAAGGGCTGGGTTAGCTGCTTTGTCTAAGAAGATTTTACATAGAGATTTTATTTTGCTTGTGCATTCTCACTCTTCTTGGGGTGGTATTCTCCTTCCTTTGGATGCCCTAGAAATCCTAGTACCAAAACAATCAGCTCAACGACTCAGGAATACTACTTGTTCACAAATGAGACTCTCAAGGCTCCTGGTGTTAGTCTTTGGCCATTTCAATAAGCACGTGATTAAGCAGGAAGAGTGGGGAATTTTTGTTTTGCTTTTTTGTTGTGGGTTTTTGTTTGTTTGTTTCTTGCTTGCTTTCTTTTTCCTCAACCAGCTACAAAGGTAATCTATAATAGCAGAGACAGGGCACTGACTGTCTATTGGTGGTGGACAGTGTAAGGATGCTAGGAACTAGAGGAGATGCTATCAAGCTCACTGGTTAATTGGTCATGTTTTAAAATGTATTTTGTTTGTGTGTTAGAATTAGTCACATCGATGGAAACTATAGACAATCAAGAGTCAATCCCTGGTGCTCAAAAGGAATTGAACACTGACTTCACAGAAATAATCACAATGTGCAGGAAAGAACATTTTCCCCAAGCTATTTAATCTCAGAAATGGGCAATGAGCTTGTCAGCCTCGTGGGCATTTCAACCTTGATGCAATTCAGGAAATCTCCTCAAGACCAGACACCACCAGATTCTTCAAGAGTCCCTTCTCTCACAATAGAAGGCTCAAGCACAACGCAAGTATTGTGCATGCAAGCTATGCTCCTCTTTGTCACCAATGAGAAACTGGGCGTGTGCTGAGGTGAGAGAGCCCGAAATGAGGAGATTCATCCAGCAGGTGCTTCAGACCCTACTTCTAACCCAACCACTTGTCTTGCAGAGCGTCTAGTAGATCCTGTGCTTACATTGTTCCTTCCTTTCTGACCACTCTTGTTCTTGGGATTCACGGTCATGAAAAGTATCAAGAGCAGAAGTGGAGGTCAGAGAATTTGCTGAAACTCTCCCTTGTCTTCATTTCTTTCCTTCTTTCCTTCTTTCTCTCTTCGGCTGCTATGTCTATTAATGAGAGCAACCTCATAAACAATAAAGTTTAATTAGGAACTAAAGTGTCTGCACCAATTAAATATGAAGGAAGTATTCAGAAACACAGCAGGAAGGATAATATTTCAAAGCATTTAAATTGCAAATGATAGTATTGATGGAACTTTCAAAGGAGATGTTGTGTTTGGAAATCAAAAGAAAGAGCTATAAAGTGAAGTATTGACTCCTTGGCATTTATAGACAAATAAATATTTAGGATGGATCAATTTGCAGCCACGAACAGATGCTTCGGGAAATATAAAAGCTAATGAGAGTTGTCCTTAATCTCTACCTCGCTGAGTCCAAGAAAGAAAAAAAAAAATCCAACGTAAAGTATCCTACAGTAATGACATGACTCATTAGTGTTCAGGACACTTCAAATTAAAGGATTCACTTCAGTTACTGAAAGGAGAAAATCATTCATGAGCCTCACGCGAGGATAACTGGGGAGAACCACGGCTCTTTGACATGAAACTCTCTGAAGGTCTAACCATTGAAGTTTAATGAAGTTTTGGGTCAGAATCTAAAGAACGTTCACTCATGTTGGTTCCATGTTCACTGATAAATGAACAGGGTTGGAGACAGAGCTCTATGATTCCCTGGCTTCTGCTCTGGCAGTGCCAGGAACCACGTGGTCAGCATTAGTGGTGAGTGGGAAAGGTACCACAGGAGAGGGGTGGAGAGTGGGGGAAGATGTGTCTTTGTTCCACCCTGGGAATGGAAACTCAGGGACACTGTATTCAGAAGACAGTCAAAAGGAAAAAATAGTCGGGGCCTTGGTTGCTCTGAAGTGCATTTTGTGACTTTGCTTGCTCTGTCAATCACCTTCACAACCTTACACAGAGGAGATCGAATGAAGCCTTGACTGGTAACAGTTTAGTGCTTGGTGGAACTATGCTGAGGGAATTATCTCTGTCCTTGCAACAAGTTAGATAAACAGTGGTCAATTGAAAAATGAGAAGGACTTACAGAACAAAAGAAAATTCTAGAATGTGTGAGTTAAAAGGGGCTGGGAAGTTTGTAGATAATGGTAGTCCTATTAGTCAGTGTTCTTATTTAAGAATAGAGTATTACTCTGTATAGCTCAGGCTGGCCTAGAATTTACCCTATAGCCCAGGCTTGCCTAAACTTGCACTAATCCTCTTGCTTCAACCTCCACAAAGCTGGGATTGCACACAGGAGCCTCCACATCTGATGATACTGATGTTCTTGTAAAGACTGTGAAATAGATATCACATCGAGACTCCCTAAAGTTCTCCCTCCTAGTTGAAATGCTGCCAATGCAACAGTCACTTGCTCTGAGGTTTCTGGGATAACATAGAGCCAGGGTTTGCTTCTGAGTTAGGAAGAAAGGTGCAGAGAGGCTGACCACTTTAAGATTGCTCTCCTCTCTCATAGCTAGGGACGATGGCAATTTAATTCCTCATGCAATTTGCATTTCAGAACAGAAGCACAGCACTGTCCCTACAGTTCTTTGATTTGCCAGGATGCTCCTAGAATCTTGTTTATTTATTTTGTAAATTTAAATCCTAACCAGTGTTTGCAGATTCCTCCACATCAACCTGCTGGCCTACCACATTTCTTAACTTTGCATTCCTCCTATTTTAATGAATTAATCTTTTAGAGCATCAAGTTACAACAGATTGTAACTTAAATGGCTATTTATTTTCTTTTCAGGGTCTTGTTCATGACAAGAACTGCACAGATATTTCATAAAGAGGGTAGATTATGATAAAATGGGAACATCATTTTTGAAAGGCTTTTGTGTACTCGGTATGTTTCTGTGTATTTTGTGTATTTGGTAATTTCTCTCTTCATGTGATAAATTTTTCTTTTTAAAGGAGAACTTAAGTGGGAAACAGAGCAAAGCACATGACCACATATGTCTCCTGACCAACTACAAAGTCTGCAGAGACTCTATGATTAAAGTCCTTCATCTTTTTTTTTTAAATCTCTTTAAGAAATCCCAGAAGTTGGAAAATATAATTATTTTATTATTGTTTAAGTTTTCTTAGAAGCATAGACTATGCCAGGTTCTGTAATGAAATAACATATCTATATCTCTCTGAGATTAGGGATGAATATGTTGCATTGTTAAAAGCAATACTATTTACCCTACTGAAGGTGGCAGTCCAGTCAGGAATGGCAGCAGACACCTACAGTGCCTGCACCAGAAAAACTAGACAAGCTGAGGCACAGGCTGTGCCTCCCAACACAGGTGTGAATCTGAGTATAGCCGGGGCTACATGGTGAGAACTTATCTCACAAAAATAAGCCAAAATAGTAACAAGACGGAAGAACAGAGGTAAGAATAGCAGGTTGTTGACCATGACGTTCACATAATTTATTTCATAACTGTATAGTAAGTAAATGGTGAGTACCTGATATGTGTGCTTAAGTCAAGTGTGACCCTGAAGGACACATCATCTTGAACCTGAAGAAATGTATGATGTCATAGTGGGGACAGGTATAATCATATACTATAATATAGGGAAAAGAATCCCAAGCGCTAGCTCAGAGGGGCTTACCGAGGGCACACGCACCTGCTCTGCCTATTTGCCTTACCAGTGAAAAGACCTAACAAACGATGAACACAGAGGGATGGAGGCGGAGGGGACGGGAAGACAGACAGACAGACAGACGGCAACGTGAAGAACTTCTCATCCTAACCCTGGCAGAAACTTGGGAAATGCTCACAGGATAAAAATGGATTGGCAGGCCTGTTTGTTCCATGAAGATCAAAGTGATTTTCAATAGGCCAATTTACTTGCTGGGAATTTTAAAAAGGAAAAATGGGGTGGGAGTGTGAACTGTTCTGAGGAATACAAGGAGAAGCCGCAGGGATAAGGGAGGGTGCAGGCTGAGCATTCCGGGTGAGGAGCGCTGCTGACTAAACATGTAATAATGATCTTCAGTGGCATTTCCCTTCTTTGGCCTTCAGGCTGACACTTGGCGTGAGTGAGCTTTGAAATCAGCCATCCTTAGAACAAGCTGGCATGGGAAGGGACACCAAGAGACATTTTGGTGCCTCAAGGCGGGGAAGTCACAGAATCTGATCCCTGAGGAGGTCACCTGAGGAGGTCACCTCGGATTCACCCCTTAACATGCTTGCCAAATTCTAAGATGCACGTGGCAGGTCTGACTGTATGAGCAATGAACTATGGGAAGAAAAGCCATTTGTACCTTTCTGAGCCTAAGAAACCAAAGCTCCTCCGTGACTAAGAGTGAGGAAGGCAAGGGCGCTGAGCTCCCAGGAGCACGTGTGCAAAACCAGAGTCATGGCGGGCGGAGCCATAGTGGGCGGGGCCATGGTGGGCGGAGCCATAACGGCCACCTTGTCCAAACCCAGCTGTTCCCGCATGAATGGCCCCTTCCCCAGTCTGCACAGGAAGGAAGTGCTCCTTTGCCAGTAGCAGGTGAGGCCTTTTCAACGCTGCAGCCTCTTTGCACATACTGAACTCAGTTTAGGCGTGGGAAGAGAGACGACCGAGTGCTAGAAAACCAAGACGCACGTGTAGGCAACAGAAGCAGACTCCTAGGTCTGACACCTTGGAGACACCTGCTCCCTACAGACCCGAGGGGAAGAGCAGAGAACAGAGTAAGATGTGGACAGTTTTATCAAACAGTTCAATTCAGAGTCTGTTATTATCTAATTTACTTATCTAGTTTTCTCTTTGGTTAAACAGTCGCTTTAAGGTTAGAAGGTTTAACAGCAGTTTCACACTTCAAGGTCAGGCACTGGGAAAGTAAAATGTATAAAGAGTTAACGCAGATCAATGAGAAGACTCTAAAACACATGAGGACCAACAATCCACGTTCCAGTTCCTCACAGGTGGTGATTTCAGTGGTATTTCATTTAGGTATCAGACTTTGATCGTCCCCTGACTCACATGCGATGGGCATGGAGTCAGAGCAAGAGATCAGTATTTTTTAATCACATGCTGAAAGCAGGTGAAACTATACTAGTGGCAGCAAAAATGTCTGTAAAGCAAAGCATTGCTAGAAATATCACAATGACAAATATTAGAATACCAGGGAGATATGCCAACAATAAATGTATCCAGTAAAATAAAACTTATCAGAACTCTGGAACTAATAAATCATAAAATGAAAATAGGGAGGCTGGGGAGATGATTCAGCCATTAAAGGCTTGGTGCACAACCAAAAAGGGAGAATAAGATAATTTTGTCAACACACACACACACACACACACACAGAGGAACCCATAACTAGTAAGATCAGACATAGTTCAAAGGCTGGAAATCTGATGAATCTGAAAGTTTTATTATTGCCTATGTGTATAATGTGGTTGCACAAGTGTGTATATTGTGCCAACCCCTAGTCTTGGAGGAACTGACTCAAACATTCAATTCCAGCTTTATGCTGTAGTTTTTACAAAAGATTTATTTATTTATTTATTTATTTATTTATTTATTTATTTATTTATTTATTTATTTATTTTATGTATACTAGTACACTGTTGCTGTCTTCACACACACCAGAGGAGGGCATCATATCTCATTACAGATGGTTGTGAACCACCATGTGGTTACCAGAAATAGAACTCAGGACCTCTGGAAGAGCACTGATTATTCTTAACTGCTGAGCTATCTCTCCAGCCCCTCAGAACTATGCTGTAATAATATGGCTTTTTAAGGGTGGAATTTTTAAAAGTATTGCTGAGAAATTCTGGTCTCCAGCACCCAGATGTGCGAGTGTGAACTCTCCCCAAAACGGGGGTCTTTCTAGGTGTGTCTTTCTCCCTCTGCCTCAATTACAGAGAAAGGCTGTTGTTATCGCCGGGTTGTTTGTGGCTGATTCAATGGGGGTTCTTATTGGGCTGATTGAATGAGATGCCGCTGCCAATACTTTTCAATCAAGATCCTCATACACAAACATCAGCAAACGCCGATGAATTGCTGAACATCCAAGGGAACTGCAGCAGGGAGAGCGACAACTACTCAACCCAACTGGTGATAGACTACACACTGACAGGGGACATCAGAGAGGGTGTGTGTGTGTGCATGTGTGTGCAGGTGTGTGCATGTGTCTGTGTGAGAGAGAGACTGTGTACAAGTGTCTGTGTGTGAAAAACACATGTACACAGGTGTGTGAGAGAGACACATGCAGGTGTGTGCATGTATGTGCATGTGTCTGTGTGTGAGAGGGTGTGTGTGTGTGTGCAGGTGTGTGCATGTGTCTGTGTGAAAGAGAGACTGTGTACATGTGTCTGTGTGTGAGAGACACATGTACACAGGTGTGTATGTGTGAGAGAGAGACACATGCAGGTATGTGTGTGCATGTGTGTGTGTGTGAGAGAGAGAGAGAGACATGCAGGCGTGTGCATGTATGTGCATGTGTCTGTGAGAGAGAGACTGTCTGTGTACATGTGTCTGTGTGTGAGAGACACATGTACAAATGTGTGTGTGTGTGTGAGAGAGAGAGAGAGACATGCAGGCATGTGCATGTGTGTGCATGTGTCTGTGTGAGAGAGAGACTGTGTGCATGTGTCTGTGTGAGAGAGAGAGACTGTCTGTATACATGTGTCTGTATGTGAGAGACACAGGTACACAGGCGTGTGTGTGTGTGTGTGTGAGAGAGAGAGAGAGAGAGAGAGAAAGAGACATGCAGGCATGTGCATGTGTGTGCATGTGTCTGTATGTGAGAGGGTGTGTGTGTGCATGTGTGTGCATATGTCTGTGTGAGAGAGAGACTGTCTGTATACATGGATGTTTATACGTTTTTTAAAACTTACATAAATATCCATGATAAAAACAATTGGCCTCCATCACAGATAGTAGATGGGAAGAATTCTTAGAAACTAAAGATACTATAAAAACTGAGCAAATCAAATTACTGATATAAATAGGAGAATGGGAGATGAAGAAGAGACTCATAAGTCTGTTACAAAACAAAACAAAAACAACCCACTAACAACAAGGGTACAGGGAGATGGCTCAGGAGTCAGGAGCACGGACTGCCCTTGAAGAAGGCCTGAGTACGGTCCCAGCACTCACTCACGTCCAGTGGCTCACAAGTGCCCAGGACTCTGGCATCCATGTACACCTACTCACGTGCACACACATACAACAAATCCCTAAAAACCACAAAAGCAAATGCACCAAACCAAAGGGCAAACTGAGGCTACAGCTGCTGATCCATTCAACAAAACAGAGGAAGAGGAGGGCACAGAAAGACTTTGGAGGGTCTCCTTTGTAAGGTCAGAAGAAAACAGCACTTACTTGCAACATCTAATAGGGTTAAAAATTGTGTTTAAACATGTATTACATGAAAAAAAAAAAAAACAGAAGCTATAACTCCCAAAGGAGAGCAAAAAGAAACAATTTACAGAAAGAAAAACTAGAATGAAATTAAATATTTTATTTGTCATAAGGACGTGAATGAAACCAAATAGCGCATGAAGGACAGAAGCAACCCAGGTTCACGTCTGTGCTTACTGAGGTCTGAGCTACACGACAGTGTCACAGAATAGCTGATCATGGTGATTTAGTGTTGAGGTTGGTGATCCTGATAGTCACAAGTACAGTGAAGACGAAGGCAGTGAAAGTGATGGAGATGATACATCTCTAGTCATCCCCCCGCATCTGTAGTAGATTTATACTGGAAAATTCCACAGAGGTTGGAATCTGAGGATGCTCAAATCCCTTATGTAAAATGGCAGTTTGCATCCAACGCATGCATAGTCTCTTACATACTGTAAACAATGTCTAGATTGCCTGCGGCAGCTAATGCAATGTAGACTCTATGAGATGGCTGTGTACTGAATATTTCAGGGAGTATGACAGAAAATATTACACACAGGTTCAAGACAGATACAATAATTTCTCAAATATATTTCATCCAAGGTTGGTTGGATCCCAGGATGTAAAATCTATATAGTATGGCGAGCTATCCTTACTTCACAGCATGCATAAAAAATAAAGTAAGCCTGTTGGAATTTCACAAAAAGAAAAATTACACATTCACCTGAATACTATGTGTACACTGCTTTCAACACTAATAATGTGAAAAATGCAGAAGCATCAATATGTTCAGCGCATAGCATGAAGGTCCTTGTGTCCACAGCTCTCCAGAGAAACCAGGAGTGTTAAGCACAGCACATAGGACTGTCTTCCCAAAGGGATAAATGGAAACAAACAAACCTGTTCTTCCATCCAGAAAGCTGGGGACTGGAAGTAATTAATAGAGCGGTGATCTGTGTTATCTGTTGGGCGAGGACATTTCACACTCCCAGAACCAGGACCAGAAGTAGCTAACAGCCCAAATGACCTCTAAGCTATCTGTATGAATGGCTGTAACCAGGCCCGTGTCATCCCCTGGCCCTCCGACTAGCACAGGTAGCCTTTCTCTAGTACCATCTTCTTTGAGGAGATGACATGTTACCTGAGTTGAGTTGTACTTACACTTTCTTGTGCACTGGGGATTGTATTAAAGCAGGAGCCTTCCTCTCCAACCCCCAAACTGTTCTGTGGTATAAATACTCCAGCAATGGACCACAGGGCATGAGGCTCTTTCAGACACCTCAGTCCAGGACAATAAGGCAGGAGCCGAGTTGTCGTTCACATCTCTCTGTATTTCCCTTCCCTGTCTGACCCCTGCAGAGAGCCCCTCAGTAATACATATCATTTAATACTTAAAATTCTATGAGGCTGAAACAATCTACTTATTTATAAAATCCAAAGAATACAAAACTGAATAGAAAATCCCCCAAAGAATTATGTGTAATTTAAAACAGAAATCAAGGCCTATATTCTCTAACCTAATGGTGAAAGGAATTGAAATCGCTTCCCTCTTCCCATTCAAAAATAAATAACAAAAAGAAAGTATCAACTGCAAATTGAAAATACATTTTTTTTAAATACATGTGGACTTGCTATATTAGTTGTCCGCAATGTCTACGGGAGGCCTCTGTATTGAAGGTGTGGTTCTCAGTGTGTCTGTTATCAGTATTACTGGTTAAAGATGGCACTTTTAGGAGGCAAGGTCTGGCAGATGAAATCCAGGCCGCTGGGCCTGCGACCTTGAAGGAGTCCTGGCTCTGGCTCTGCTCTTCTCCTTTGCTGCTGGCACGTGTCAGCAGCTCTGCCCACCACGTGATCCTCCCATGCTCGTGTCGAAGCTCTGGCCACCATGTGCTCCTCCCATGATGTCCTTCCATGAGACACTGCCTCCCAGCCCCACCACGTTAACCAAATGGCAGTGGTATCTGTTAACTTGGGGGGGCCTAGAATCGCCAAGGAGACACAACTTCGGCCACGCTTGTGAAGGAACTTCCACAGTAGACTGATTGAGGAGGGAAGACCCAGTTTAAATGTGAGCAGCGTCCACAAACCCGGCCCAGACCCTGTGAAAGGAGCAAGCCTGCTGAGCATCCATCTCCTGACTCCCGATGGTGGAGGAAGTGGGACCAGCAGCCTCATGCTCTGCCTCCAAGCACTACCTGCCACAATGGACCAAATTACCTCAAACCATAAGCCACCCCAAATCACCCTGAGTTGGTTGTTCACAGCAATAAAAAAGTGACTAACATGTCACTTTAATTGATTCACCCCTAGGTGTCAGTTAGAGTGGCAAAGTTAACCCATGATTTTAAGAGAAAAATCAAAATTAAAATCACAGTCTGTTCTGAAGTGACTAGCAGCAAATAAATATCAAAATGGATTGCCACAAAGAAACTCAACAGGAAATGTTGCTTTGAAACATACTAATTAATAATAAAAAAGAAAAGAAAGGCCAGCAGTTAATGAAGTTGGAAAATAAACATATCATGCTACTCCATGTTACAGTGAATCTTAAAATGTATTCTGATAAATCACAGTAAAAGGGGCTCCTTCCAAGAAAAGAGTCCATACATGATAACTCTAAAGTAAAATAATTTTTCTAACATGCCAAAAGTATAACAATAAGCACGCCTAAACCATAATATTCACTATAATAATAAAGCTATTATACACATAGATAAAACCACCAGACACACGTAAGATAAATCTGAAATGTTTCACTAGAATACATAAAAGCAGGCTTGAATAAGTGAAGCAGTCTAGGGTGTTCTTGGGCCAGGGGAGTCCATATTTTAAATAAAGTTATCACGTTAATAGAACAGCAGTGAAAAATCTCACAATTATTGGTCAAGTAAACAATTTTTGGTTTCTATCAAACAATAAAATGTGTAAGAATCTTAAGGATCTACCTCACCAGACCGAGATTTTAAAATGAATCGATTAAGGGGTTTAGAAAACAAGGCTGGATATACATGTTTAAATTTTCTATGTTGGAAAAATATGCCTGATAAACTCAAGATATAACTGTGAAGGAGTAACTATAGCATATCTAACATATAAAGGCTTAATATTTATGTTAAAGAAACTCTAAAGATGTGCTAGCCATAGCCTAAAAAACAAAAGGTGGCACTGCGTGGCAGAGAGTGTGCCTAACATGGCCAAAGCCCTCCTCAGAGCCCCTACACAAGGGGAAAACGAGCAATCTGGGGAAGCCAGGGTGATGGCTACATGGGCAAACTGCTCAAAGCCACATGAGTGTCCGAGTTCAATCGCCAGAACCAACCTAAGAAAGTGTGTGTGCTATGCAATGGTAAAGCCCTGGCAGGGAAGCAGAGAAGGCAGATTTCCCCGGGGATTGCTGGTCAGCCAGCCTACCCTAAAGGGCAAGCTTCAGGCTAGTAAGGGCCTGTCTCAAAATTCAAGGTGAGGAGCATTTGAGGTATACACCAGTAGTTGACCTCTGACCTTCATATACACGTGTGCTCATGCACAAACATACATGCATATACCTTTAAACTCATTCTCACATACAGACTCACACATGCATTTAAACTCTCTCTCTCTCTCACACACACACACACACACACATTCCCCCACTCACAAACCTGAACCATTCATAGAAGAAATATGGCTTAAAAGTATAGGCAACATTTGTCAATTTATTAATATAGAAAAATAAAAATAAAAATTATGATAAACTTGGCTTGTTGGATGAAGAATGTGGAAAGGATTCACAAAATTTTTGAATATGCAAAAGAGGAGCAAGGAAAAGATTAGATGCCATTCAAGAATCCCGTTTTAGAAATCTGTCAGCTAGTAGCTATCACAATATAAAGTGCACATACTTCTAAAAATCAAAATGAAACCTGCAGTTCCAGAAGCTCTCCCATCAAAAGTCGTGCGCTCACACAGAAGGCACACCTACTCAGCAACAGGAAAACGCGTACAGAGGGGCTTTCAGTCTCTAGTTTCACAAAACTATTTCAAGTGGTTTAAGCAAGGACAGAGAGAAAAACCACATAGTCCTTAAAGGCACACAGTAGGAGCACGTGTTTCTGAAAATGTGCACGCATCAATGCGCATGCATATGCACGCGGATGGAGGTACTCAAGCATGTGGCATGTTCATCTACATATAATCCCCAAGACTTACTGACAAGTAGGTTCTCTACTCTTGTGTATGTGCAGTACACATTTGTGTGTGCACCTGTGAGTGTGAGTGTATGGGTGTGTGTTCCTGTGGAAATCAGAGGTTGTACTCCACCTTATGCACTGAGGCGGGGTCTCTCACTGGAACCAAGAGCTCCATGATTCAGCTTGTCAGTCTGGCTAGCCTGATTCCAGGATCTCCTGCTTCTGTCTGCCATGGGCTGGAATTACACGGAGGATGCTACACCCACCCAGCACTCATGTGGGTTCTGGGATCTGAACTTTGGTCTTCACACTGGCACCACACATACGATCCATCTTCCTGGGCCCTGCCAAGCAGTCCTTCAAAGTAGCTCAGTCACCAGAGTACAGGAAAGTGAGCACACCGCATGTGAGTTAGAGCACACCTGTGCAGGGAGGCAGGCAGGCCAGAGCCAGTCTGAGCACTGAGAGGGGCTGAGGGCCCTGACGGACGGACTTCCACCTGCTTTATCCCACCCTTCAGTAAACTCACCCACAGATCCTTCGCTATGAGGTTTCCCATGTAAAACATGCATTCAGCAGAGGGGCTGCTCCACAGGAGCAGAGGAGGAAGAGAGTTCATGACCTGTCTTTCAGGGAACTGGCTGGGGAGGCTCTCAGACTTCTATGACCACAGTACAGACAGTGGAAAAGGAAGGAAGGGAGGGCACTCTACAGAAGTCGGGCTGCACCATTATCTCATCCGTGCCACCTAAGAATTCATTTTATCCTAGTACTTAACATTGAGAGGAAAATTTAATCCATCTGAAATCATTTATTCACATTCCCAATCTGAGTAGCCTATTGATTCGGATATTCATTTCATGATACTCAAGAGGCTTTGATGTGCAGCTCTCTCCACTTTAGAGTGTCCTCGAATCACACACGATTGTGCTGTCATTCAAATGGCAAAAAAGGCAGTCACACTACAAGCAAAACTTTTCTGCTTGGTTTAGTAAAATGTAGCAAACACTGGCTGCTTGCTGACTTTTTGTGCCCAGCCCCGTGCAGAAGCTGGAACTAAACAAAATTCCACCGTCTTAACTTAACTTGGGGAATAAACAGCCAAATTTCCTGGGAAGACCAGAGGGTGGAGGGGCAACTGCCACCATAAGTAGGGGCAGCAGCAGGAGTCAGCTTCAAGGGAAGGTCCGAGGTGGAGGGCAGGTTGTTGGGAAGGGAACAGAGGTGTGGGGGTGGGGGAGTCTGCAAGGAGGCAAAGCCCATTCTTTACAGGCTGTTAGGGGTTAAAGCTAGTGAAAAGGGAGGGATGGGGAGGTCCCAAGAGGGCAGGACTCACTCACAGGAGCTCCAGTGACCTTAGGATGGCGGGCCCTAAGCTGAACACTGAGGAGCTGTAAGTGGCAGCTGGATCATTCCGGTAAGATACATGACACAGGATGAGAAGGCTAGGACTGGAAAACATCTCTGTGCCCTGAGCACGTGCTGCAACCTTAGACAGGGGACATGGACCTGTGTCTGAGAAACCCTATCCAGGAAGTCAGTTTACTAGCTGTGGACTCGAAGGATTGTGTGAGGTGGTGCTTAATCTTCACCTTCAACTTGCCTTGATTGGGAATCACTATAAACACACAGCTCTGGGTCTACGAGGATATTTCCAGAAAGGTTTAAGTGAGGGGCGACCTGCCACAATGTGGAGAACACTGCCCCATGGGCTGGGGGACTGATGAGTGGAAAGCAAGCGCTTATTCCATGACACCAGCATTCATCCCTGCTTTGTGACTGGGCATGCAGTGTGACCAGCTGCCTCACACTCCAGCCACTGTGACTACAAAAGACTGTATTCCTCAAACTGTGAGTCCAAGGAAACACATCTGCACTTGATCTGCTCTTATCAGGTTATTCGGTCACAGCAATGTGGACCATACAAGGGCACATGGGTAATTATGAAGGTCCCTGACAGTGGATGGCATGTAGGAAACACCAGGCTAGCAGCATTATTGTTGGGTTTATCATGCAGCCTCTCTCTCCACCGTTACGCTTTCTACTTTGTATGTGTGTGTGTGTGTGTTTGTGTCTGTGTGTGTGTGTCCATGTACGTGTGTCCATGTATGTGTGCCTGTGTCCATGTACATGTGTGTCTGTGTGTGCATGTAAGTGTGCATGTGTGTGTCTGTCTGAGTGTGTGTGTGTCTGTGTGTGTCTGTGTGTGTCTGTGTCTATGTGTGTGTCTGTGTGTGTGTGTCTGTGTGCATGTATCTATGTGTGTATCTGTGTCTATGTGTGTGTGTGTGTTTATCTTTGTGTGTCTGTGTATATCTGTGTGTCTGTGTATGTCTCTGTGTATGTGTCTATGTGTGTGTCTGTGTTTGTGTCTATGTGTGTGTCTCTGTGTGTGCATGTGTGTCTGTGTGTGTGTCTGTGTGTCTGTCTGTGTGTATGTGTCTGTGTGTGTGTCTAGCCTCATCCCCCACCCCACCCAGTCTCCTTCTCCTTGGTCTCTCAGCTCGCTCAGTGCTCATATATCCCACACATCCGGAGAGTGTGCTGCAGTCTCTGGCCACAGGCATCTAGACTGCATAGTCTGCATCTTCCCTGTGTTCTCCTTCCGGCATACCCACACCACCTGGCACAGAGGCCTGGAGATATTTTTGTTTTGAGTGCAGTCTGAACTATACAGTATTTTACACTCACTATTTTTGGTTCAGAAACAATCTTTAAACATGTACAGAAACCAAGTTCAGTACAAACATCCATTCTACGTTCCTGTCCAGGGGATGGGTATGCTCTGAGCTAAATCCTGCTCTTCGTATTCACATGGAGATGTCTGACTCCAGTGTGGAAAATCCATGCCTCACCAGCCTTTGAAATCAGTATCAGCAGCAGGCAGCTAAGGGAATCTTCTACAACTTAATTATGCTCTGCACAGTTTGGTCTAGCTCTCGAAATGCATCCTTTCTAAATGTCCAGATTCCTGTTTGAAGGACCAAGACGGACAGGATGATGCTACAAAATGTTTCCAGATTAATCACAAAACCTGGAAACATGGTTCCTTCCATGACTAAATTGTGTCTACACTGATAATTAAATTAAGGGGTTAAATTAAGGAGTCATTCAGAACGGGGGTCTGTAAAGAGAGGAAGGAAGGGAAAAGGAAAATCCAAAAAGGAGCCAGGAAGACAGAAGCAGAGATCAATGAAGTGGCGTGTGAGCAGAGAAGGCAGGAAAACCTCTTCTTCCTGTGAAAGGGAAAGAGACAGATGCCCTCAGCATGCCCAGGAAGTGCCCAGCACTGCCAACCCGTCATGGGCATCTTCCTTAGAGGATAAATCCCTTCCACTCTGAAGCACTGTTGGTCATCACATAGAGCAGCAAGGAGAAACCTGACACTTCCCCAAGCCAAACGCTCTGGTCAGTCTGGACACCGAGGGGCCCTTTGATAGAATCTAATGCCCCAGAAGTGTCCTTATATCCTAAATGTTAAAATCACCATAGTTCTTATATTTTCTAAGCAAATACTGGAATAAAGCCAAACAACTACAATACTAGGCATCTCTGCCTATCTCTCTATTTTGAATATTTATTTTACTTTGCTTCATGTGTGTCTGTGTGACTCTATGCCACCTCTGTGGGTGTCTATAAGGACATTGGGGGTGTTGGGTGATCTGGGAACTACAGGCAATAGTGAACTGCTTACAAACTTGGGTCCTCTGGAAGGGCAGGAAGCACTCTTAACAGCTGTGCCAACTCTCCAGCCCCATCTCTGTCTGCTTCTGATGCAATGTCAGTCCATGCCCATTTCTGCATTCCTGCAAACAGGCTCTAAGTGCAAACCAGACAGGAGCGTTGCTGACTGCAAGCCTGCTCTTTATCCCTGGCATCCCTGTCCGTTGGCTGTTCTCCTGTTTTCTTTGCATCGAGGAATAAAAGGCACTTTCTCAGACATTCCATTTCAAATCTATTCACTTCATATCAAAAATTAAACTGTTGGGGGTTTTTTTCCCAGGGAAAACAATTCCATTCTTGCTTCTCAGCTGAGTTTAAAGATGGAAAGCTGTTCAACCCTTAGACTCTTACATTAGAAGCAACCTAGACCTAGAAAATGTTGGCCTAGTTAAGGTATCCATTCTAAATATATATTGTCCTTACTACATTGACGGTCCAAGCTCACCATCTGGTTATCCTGGCAATTTACACAGATTTTTCATGTGACAGAAAATACTTTCTTACTGGCTCTTACATGAGGAATGCCCAGCATTTGAGACATCTGTTGAAAACATTCCTAACAGCACAGCAACAGCCTCTGAAGCTGTAGGGAAGAGAGGGGATGAAAGGAAATGGTGACGTATGTATTACTTGACGTTCACCAAGCGACCTGAGGTTCCACTGGGCTCTCGCTGTGTTGGCTGTTGAGCTCTCTTTTCTGTCTGTGTCTGTATGTCTGTCTGTCTTGCCTGTCTCCCTCCCTCTCTCCATTGCCCAGAGTCTTTTCTAGTCGTTCCCCCAACAACAGTAAGGGGTAGGGGCAGGTTTCTGGAAGTCATGCTCCTTGTGTCACAGGTGGGAACTTCAAACAGGAAGCAGGAATGCAAGGTGACCTTGCTTCCTGTGTCTTTTTTTAAGGGACTTTCACTGTGGCTACACCTGGCTGAGATTTACTATGTGGTCCGGGTGGCCTCCAATTCACGACTTCCTCCTTCAGCCTAAAGTGCTGGGATACTAGGTGATGCTACATCCCCATTTGAGTGCCTTTCTCATACCCTCAAGGCTGTTCTGATCACATGGCTTCCATTATTGAAGTTTTCCTGTTCTTACAGCTCTACAGTGTTGGGTCAAATCCCTCTGAGTCTGGGGTTACTATTATGTCACAAAAAAATAAACAAAAACTGACAGATGCTAGGATGCAACTGAGCCTGGAAGCCACTGTGTTAAGTGAAAGACCACATTAAAGAGGACCAATTACTCCACCGCTGAGTAAATCCATAGAAACAGAAGCAGGGCTAAAGGCTGCCTAGGACTAAAGGGGACTAGGGGGTCCATGGATCCATCATTTTGCTGTGGAGTGATGTAAGCTCTGGGGTGTTGATCAAGATGAAGAGTCTACAGCTCTGAACACACTATGAGCCACTGACCTGTAGTCTGGAGTGCGAGCTAGATCATAATAACGACATTACACTTAAGGGGAAGGATGACTGGTTCCACAAAGCTCACTATCTGAGCTGTCTTACCGTTTACCCTCCTGGGTGGTTATCCATCCCTGCTACCACACCTAACTATCCCTAGTTATTCATCTTTTCACCATATCTATTTGGTCACCCACCTACCTAGACAGGTTAACAGCCTATACTACCACCATTAACCATCACTACCAATTGTGAGTTGCTACCTCTAAGCACCTCTACCAACAGCCTCATCTTCTTTAACTTTAGGGTGGACAGGGTCAAAACAAGCAGCAGATCCCAGGGACATGGTCCTTCTGTGGTCAGAATCCTACCGTGTATTATCCTTTGAAATAATGGAAGTGGCATTTCCTTGATTCCATTAGGTCCTTTCTGAAGGAGCCTGTCGGAGCCTGGCTGTAAGTCATTTTTCTTTATTTCCCTAGAAACATTCACCTTAAATATTTATTTCTGTTCCCTTCCAGTCATGCTCCCAGGCTCACTCCAGTGTGCCAACATTCATATCTACTTCTGCTGACTTCTAGTAATTTCTCCATGCTCTTTCCTACAGGGAGAAGTGACAGCCAATAGCTCTTATGACATGATCTGATTACTGTCATCTGATCCAAGCCTCCTTAGACAGATTGCCTACAGCCTTGTCTTCTTACTAAGATGCCTCCCTGAGACATCTCTCATTTATTTATTTTGAGACAGAGTCCCTCTAGGTAACCCTGGCTGGCCTGGAATTCACCAGGTAGATCAAACTGTCTTGGAATTCAGAGGGGTCGGTCTGCCTTGCCTCCCCGATGCTAAGGCCAAAGGTAAATATTACCCCCATCTTTATAGTAAGGTGCTTGCATTTTCTTAAGCTATGCACGCCCTGTTGGAAGGGAAGGATACTTACATACCCGAGATCTGTTTGCCAGGACACAGTCAGACTCAGTAGTTGCTCAATATTAAGGAACTGGTTAGGAGCGTCAGATGTGTGCCACACGCCTTAGGGCGGCTTTTACTACACTGACAACTGTGTCAAAGATGACTGAGAAGACAAATATGGAGCCATGGGAAGCTCCATTGCAATGCAAATTTACCTGAGCGGTTCCCCAAAAGACGGGGGGATTATTAAAGGGTTAGAAGGCGTGAGGGGTCATAGCGAGATGTAGGCGTTAGTCCGATTCTTCTTAGGACATGAGGGCTTCCTCACACGGGGTCGCTGCTGCCTCTCTTGGGCCTCCGTCTCCTTTCAGTGCAGCAGCTAACAGGGCTTCAGAAGCCCCATGGTTATGATGTTAAGACCTCTGTGTGGAATACCAGAAGATGGCATCCATGGTCTCACAGGCTCCACTTCAAAGAGCCCTAGCCACACCCAGAGTCAGTTAGCATGTATCGTGTTAAAGCCTCCATTTCATAGGTAGTCCTTTAGTAATTAATGTTTGTGCTGGGTGTGACTTGGACGCACATTATTTTAGGGCTCATAGCTTGGTGTTGGATACCCAATCAGGCGTCTCATCCCTGGAGAAGACCGTCTATCCCTCTCTCACAGTTCCTTAGTTGCTTGTTGTTATTTATCTAGGGTTGGGGCCCTGTGAGGTTGTCCCCTCCCAGTGAGCCAGTCTATTGGTAGTTTGATTGTTCAGGTCTTACTTAGGTAGCCATATTGTAAATGGATTGAGCGGTTGTATTTATTTACCCAGGGGTGTGTGTGTGTGTGTGCATGTGTGCATGTGTGTGTTCAACAATAACAATTAAAAAGAGGCCGTGAATTCCAGTGAGAGAAAGGAGGTGGGTATTTGAGAGTGACAGGGATGGTGAGGAGGAGAGGGAGGGGAAAACATATTGTTCTACTTTAATTTTTTAGCTAAAAGTATTGATCACGTCTCCAGCTAAGAACTGAACGCATTTCACTTTCCCACTGCGGTTAAATAAGGATGGTGATGACATCAAGTATTGACCAGTATGAATAACAGAACCCACAACACTCAGCACTGGAGGCAGAGCCCCGCTTCCCCTCCCCCTGGCCCATGCTGCCTCTCCCCCCGGGGCGCATGCTGTTTCACAGACCCACTTTGAAACTGTTTTGACTTTGAAACTCAGAGAAAGTGAACAATTCATGGTAGTCTAGCTTAACAACCTCACCTGAGCTGTGTTTTTAGTAGACTGGGAATGGAGCTCAGGTGACACGCAGGACTCCTTGCCATCCCTTGCCTGGCATAACCCTGGCAAGGTGGTATATGCCTGTCATCCCGGCACTGGAGAAGGGGGAATGGGAGGACCAGAAGTTCAAGGTCATCCTAGGGTACCCAGTGAGTTTGGGAGACGTGAGATCTTGCCTAAGAAACATCAACAGTAAAATAAGTTAGCCAAACCTACGCAGACACTGCCTATCACCAACTAGCCAGAGTGTGGAGGGATGACTCTTGAGGGATACAGTCCTAAACTTATGGAAGTTCTTGCCTCTTCCAAAATAAAATCCTCAAATCACACTGAGCCTTGCCCATCTGGACCTCACAAAGGCCTACGTGTGTCTATTTATAAAGTGAAAAATGGCCGCTTCCTGTGCATCAATAGCAGATGTAGGATAAGCTCCAGTTTGATTAACTGTCTAAATATGGTTTGACACATATGCCTGTGTTTCCCAGTACTGGCCCTGGTTGCCCTTTTCTTGACTAAGTATCCTATTTAACACAACATTTCTAAGCATTCTTATCCTTGAGAGTGTTTGGGCACACTAGGCACAGCATTATTCCAATTCGGGTTCTGATGTGACTTTGTGCTGAGTTCCCTATGTTGACACTATTCTAGGAGAGGTGGTTCTGCACCTCCATCATCATCGTCATCATCATCATCACTGGCAGCAGCAACAGCAGCAGCATACCTGAGCTCATTTAAGACACAACAGCGGGCAGGATCCTACTAACAAGATCCCACGTATCAGAACACCTGCCTGTGATCCTTTTGAATAAACATCTAATAATACTATCAGGTAATACTACACAGCATTTTTTAACAGCTTAAACAACAAATACAGTAATCCTTACAACAGTCAATGTCACTGGCAGAGAATTCATCGTGTGACAGCCACAAAAATAGTATTGGGGTCTTTTCATTCTAGACGGCAGACTTAGAAGACTCAGACGGCATGGTGTCCCTCTATAGAATCACTGGAATGTTCCCCAAGTGTCCATGTGCACCACGCTACATGTGAATATGGACGGCATTTAAATCACTGTGTACTTTTGAATGCAGTGGACTTGCATGTATATGCGTAATGTATACGTGACAGACAGGTATACAAGTCTTTCCCATCAATTCTGGCTATATTGGCTATCCATTCTCTTCCCTCTGTTGTTTGCTCAGTACTACAGTGAGCTGTACAGCCATCCTTCTTTGTCCATAGTATGTCTACCTGGAGCCTCAGAGTGCAACCTTATACAGAATAAAGACCTTTACACAGGTAATGAAGGTAGGGATCTTCCAAGGATATCGTCATGGATGAATGTTAACACCCAGTCCAGTGACACGTTCTTAGATGAAGGAACAGTCTCCAGGATGCCCAGGAAAGGACCACATGAAGATGGCTGACTGGTTGAATCATGTCTAGTGACTCCCTCCAGCCAAACTGTTTGCCCATGACAGAGTGTGCCGCTGTTAGAGTACTGAGGGATGGTGGGAGAGCAGAGGGTCCCTCATAGCTGCCTTCCTATGCCTGCCCTGATGGTGAGGCTTCTGAAGCCTGGCTCTTTATCTCCCTGTCGAGGCACGCTCACCTCAGAGCTCTGACTTCCCCACACTCTGTTTCACACTTTATCTATCTGAGAGAATTCTGACATCGTGCCTGTTGGGTTCGCTCTTCTCTCTTTGACCCACTTCATGGCATTTGCTTTCTTTAGGCATTTTCTATAAACTGGCTGCTTCCTGATTTGAGTCAACCCAACTATTTCCTTCCGGCCCTGGCTTTTGTAAGACTTAAGCGCATGAGTCCTTGAGACGAGGGGTTTGTTTGGACTTTGAGATCATTTGCCTGGGAAACCACAATATACACATCACAGTCAACGCAGGACAGGGCATAAGTGAGCAGCTTACCAGAGCACACGTGAGGGGGGACAGAGAACTGCTGAGCAGACTCTCGCTTCCCCTTAAGGAGGTTGATGCTTTAATTTGGCTCAAGGTAGCAACCAAACTCCGAAATAAAGAATGGTGTGTGGGAGGAGAGAGGAAATAGAAGGAATGCATTTCAAACTAATTTCCATTTAATATTTCACTGCAATGTCAAAGAGAGTAAAAAGAGAAATGTGCCCCTCCTCCTCTTCTCCCTCCTCCTCATTCCTCCTCCTCCCCCTCCTTATTTCTCCTACTCTCCCCTCCTCGTCATCCTCCTCTCCCTCCTCCTCATTCTTCAATTCCCTCCTCCTCATTCCTCCTCCTCTCCCTCCTTCTCACTCCTCCTCCTCTCCCTCCTCATTCCTCCTACTCTCCCTCCTTCTCACTCCTCCTCCTCTCCCTACTCATTCCTCCTACTCTCCCTCCTCCCCTCCCTTGCCCTTCTCCTCTAGGGTCTTCCCTGCACAGCCTCAATGGGAATTACTGTTCCTCCCCTCCCCCTCCAGAACAGGCTTGTGAACATGGCTACATATATGTATGTAACAGCTAATGGTACAGCCGTTTTTATCCTATAAAAGTGAGTTTTCATAAATACTATTCTGCAGTCTGTTCTTTTACTTAAAAATATATCCTGTATCCTTTCCTACTTCCATAAACATTCCATAAGTGCCTAAGTAAAGATGGAGTTCCTTCCCTTAAATGGTTCTTTGGGAAAGAAAGATAACTGTTTTTGGATCATTTCAAAGTTATTGAGGGTACTTTCTTCAGTACTTATTTTTGAACAAACCTTGCTGTCTGTAAAAGACACATTAGCCTGAAAAAAAAAAAAAGTCCCAATCAATACAGGCTTTCTTATTCTTATTAGAGTCCTTGATGACTTTCATTAAAAAGGGGAAAATTGATCAGAAATTAGCCTTTACTCCTGAGAGAAAGAAGTAGAAAAATTTCAAGCTTATAATTACATAAACAAGCTTTTCAAAGATCAGTATTTGTAGCTTTGCTGTGAAATTCCACACACATGCCTCAAGAAGGACGACAATCAAGTAATTCCCAGACACTGGATGGGCCTGTGCCGGAGAGTTTTAACTGTCAACTTGGAATCACCTGGGAAGAAAGTATGGCTAAGGTCCTGTGGGCATATTCAGAGATTGCCTTGATTGTTAGCTGATGTCACAGACCCAGTCCGCTATGGGCAGCATTATTACCTAGGTGGTGGCCTGAGGGGGCTTTGGGAGGGAAGTTGCTGAACTATGTAAGACCGAAGGCAACAGAGAGCAAGCAAGGCAGACAGGCAACAGGGACACATGCCCCTTCTCTGCTCTTGACTGTTTAAGTTCGGGCCTTGACTTCCCCTCAATAAGGGACTGTAGTCCCAAACTGTAAGTCAAGTAAACCCTTGATCATCTCTTGCTGCTTCTTTTATGTCTGTCACAGCAACAGAATGAAAGCGGAGCAAGGTCCTTGTCATTTGGGGTAAAAGTCTAGTGAAACAATCATAAGTCAGCCCTGACTGTGCAGCTCAAGTAACCGAAAGGGCAGTGGACCCTGACTATCTGTGAGACACCCCCAGAAATCAGCTCCAGTGTGTGTGTATGACGGAGTCACCAGAGGGCTGCCCCAACTGCCTAAGGAATACTGATTCAAGACATGCCAAATGTAGATTTTTTTTTTTTGAGATGTATGTTTTTTTCTGTTCTTTTTGTGATAATAAAATTGCACAATGTTCATCCCTCCAAGGCTTCTCCTGTACCCCTCCTTTCAAATTTATGACCCTTCTTTTCACTAATTGTTATTGCATGCATATATGCGTAGGTAAATACATAAACATTCATAAAGTAGCCTGCTTCATTTGTATGACGTTACTCATACAGGTTTTCAGGGAGGACTATTTGGTATCACATAACCCATCGTGTGCTCTTTCTTGGGGAAGGCTATTCCTATGGCTCTCGGCGTTCCTTAGTTGCCTGACGTGCTTTCTGTAGGGTTGAATCTTTGTGGGTTTCCTCCATCTACTTTGTCTTGTCTGTTGTTGTAGTCATGTTCAGCTCACATCAAGGCGGTGGTGTTGGTGAGATTTTATGAGTGTGGCTTCAGACATCACTAGAAAACAGAGTCTCACAGCAAAGCTGCTAATCTTCTGGCTCCTACAATCTTCTCACTGGCTCCTCTCGTGTTACTGAGCCTTAGGTGTGGGAATGTTTTGTAGATTTGGATTAAGCTCCACAATTCTGAAGTTTGACTGGCTGTAGTTTCCTATAATGATCTCTAACTGTTGCAAGATGAAGTTTCCTGGATGGGGTGAGGACTATACTTGTCTGTGGGCATGAGGACTATTGCACTTCTCTGTGGGCATGAGGACTATACTTGTCTGTGGGCATGAGGACTATACTTGTCTGTGGGCATGAGGACTATTGCACTTCTCTGTGGGCATGAGGACTATACTTGTCTGTGGGCATGAGGACTATACTTGTCTGTGGGCATGAGGACTATTGCACTTCTCTGTGGGCATGAGGACTATACTTGTCTGTGGGCATGAGGACTATTGCACTTCTCTGTGGGCATGAGGACTATACTTGTCTGTGGGCATGAGGACTATTGCACTTCTCTGTGGGCATGAGGACTATACTTGTCTGTGGGCATGAGGACTATACTTGTCTGTGGGCATGAGGACTATTGCACTTCTCTGTGGGCATGAGGACTATACTTGTCTGTGGGCATGAGGACTATACTTGTCTGTGGGCATGAGGACTATTGCACTTCTCTGTGGGCATAAGGACAGGTGTTTGCATTGTTGTGAAGGATCACCCTGGTTTAGTAAAGTTGTGATTTTAGCTTCTTCTTCTGTCATATCTTTATACAATGTTACATGGTGTGTAATCTTAAATGTGAATGTGTAACCAGATTAACAAATTAAATGTGAATTAGTCATTTGATAATTCCACTTATAATTTCAATATGTATTGCTTCTGTTGGTTAGATCTGTTTGTAATGAAACCACCACATTGGATAATATAATATTTTTCCATATCCTGCTTGAAGCAGATTGGAATCTCTACTTTACATCTTTTGATGATAAACCTTACTTTGTTCTGTGACCCCAGTGAAGGTGAACAGTCACCGACCAACCCTCTAATCTACTGTTCAGTGATCTCCCTCCTGTCTGCAGCAGACATCTTTCCAGAACATTCTCATCTTTCCCTGAGAGTCAACAGTTACATTGTATCTTGTGGGTAAGGTAGAGATGATCTGCAGTGTATACAGCATGCAGAGGCTACACATCAACAGTTACATTGTATCTTGTGGTGTAAGGTAGAGATGATCTGCAGTGTATACAGCATGCAGAGGCTCTGCAGTGTATGGAGCATGTGCAGAGGCTACCTCCAAATTCTATGGCACAGCACATCTGCAGTTTATACAGGGATCCTAAGTCCCCATGGCCTCTGAAGGACAGCTGAGCACTGAGCCCAGCCTCATTCTCACTGAGGGGTGTGGACTTTCCCCTCCAGATAAGAGGGAACTACTGTACTGCCCTGTCCTTAGCTCTTTCTAACTCTTCGCCTCTTTGTATCCCTTGTTTCACCATCTTCTAGGCCTCTTTCTTCTTGGTTTGTGGATTGGCAGGCTGGGAAGACTCCTCAAGACTAACAGCTCCCCACACAAGCTGCCCACAGTTACGTGCCACTCCTGGCCAAGAATGCAGAACCCCTTTATTTGAATTCACTTATCTCCAACTATTCCAGAGATGACTCCTCTGAGAATCCCAAATAAGGCTTATTAACAATCATGGACAGGTCTCCCAAAGAAGGCAGACCATCTGGCACCTTTGGCAATGATCCAAATTGTACACTTTAAAAATGAATCACCACCCAAATAAATGAGAAATAAAGACTACTGAATTTGCCAGTTCCTTTATGCATATGAAGAAGTGTTAGCCTACAGACTGGCTCACTCTGTCACGAGGAAGGCTCCCACCTGCGGCCACAGATGAGCCAGCCTTGGAGGGCAGCGACTTCCGGGTACAGACATATGGAAGGGTCATTTGTTTCTCATTTGCTCGACAGATAAGAATATGGAAACAGTCTCGGCCCATTTGTTTGATGGGCCTCCTAAGCCAGTGGTAAACAACGCAATACAATTAGTTTGGCTAGTCATCATTAAGAAAGTCACTGCTGGGACCCAACTTAATGACACCTCTCCCGCCACAGGAATGGCTTCTCCTTTGGTGGTCTGAAAAGTGGTAATGGGTGGGTGGGAGGCACCCAGACAGTGTCTATAGACTCAGAAAGCCCAGTGCATGTGGGAGTCACAGCATGAGGTTGTGCTAGATGCCCTTGCTGCCCTGCCACAAAGCCTTTGGAAGCTCTTTAAATAAACCTGCATTCTACAGAGAGCTCAGAAATATAATAATCCTAGCAAACCAAAACAATCATTAAAGACTAAAATGTCTAATCCTGTATTAAAACATAACCAGAAGGTTCTACTATGCCTGGAGAAGGCTCAGTGACACACCAAACCAACCTGGGACACCGCCTTCGCCCTCTGCCTTCCAGTCAAGCCTCTGACACATCATTACTAACAACCAATTCTCTGTGAATGAGACCTGGAAACTTGGCATAACTCAGAAAGGCAATCGGGAGAAGCCATGTCCTGTTGAACTCCCAGAAGACTCGCTCTGACAGTCAACTGGGAGAATCCTCCATTTTGTTTCTCAGTACTTAGGTCTCCAATAACCCTTATCTGCATGTTATGTGGGTTATTTTATATGAGTGGAGGGACCACTCACACTTTTCCACTTGCTACTCTTTAGACTTCAGCCATAAAACAGATCTAGTTGTCTAATTAGAATTGCTGCAATTTTAATTTGGAAGTGATATCAAGTGTTAAAGAATAAGAGGCCATAAACCAAGGAGGAGAAGGAATTTGTCAGTTGTCATTATCATCAGCATCACCATCATCAGCACCACCACCACCACCATCATCATCTTCACCATCATGATCATTATCCTATACTCCACAAGAAAGCAGGGTCCTGGAAGCGCTAATTGCTTTGTCCAGATTGCCACATGTGACGATGAAAATGAACATGTGGTTGAAGGGTTTCCTCTGGTATCAGCCTGTATTTCTGAAGTTCTTCACTGTCTCAGAGTTACTATGGCTGTGATGAAACACCATGACCAAAGCACCTTGGGAAGGGGAGGGTCCATTTAACTTGTACCTTCACATCCCTGTTCATTGTTGATGAAAGCAGTAAGGACAGGAACTCACATGGGGAAGGGTCCTGGAAGCAGAAGCCATGAAGGGGCGCTGCTTCCTGGCTTGTTCCCCATGGCCTGCTCAGCCTACTTTCTTATAGAAGAACCCAGGACCACCAGGCCAGAGATGGCCACACCCTCAGTGGGCTTGGGTCCCCCATTAGTCACTACTTACGGAAATGCCCTACAGTCTTGCCTACAGCCCCATTTTATGGAAGCATCTTCTCAATCGAGTCTCCCTCCTCTCAGATGACGTTAGCTTGGGTCAAGTTGACACTGAGCCAGCCCACACATTCAGTAACAATGATTCCTGCAATGAACTTTGGACGTTTAACTTCCTGTTCATCTTGTAGTCCCTCCCACCACATTCCTGAGAGAGATCATCAATGAAGTCAAATGATTTATCCAAGAACAATCAGCTTATAAATGATAACACCCAGTCATTTATAAAACATGCAGAGAAGGGGGGGGGGACTCTGTGATGGAGGGGGAGACCGGGAGGAGGAGCCACTGGAATATAAATAAATAAATACATACATACATAACATGCAAGCTGAGATCCATTCTAATCCTTCTTCCTTCCTATAGTTCTGTGCGATGCTTATTGATTTAAAAGTGAGTGTTTAACAGTACAGAAGGGCCTGGATTCTGCCCTTATCAGACTGGGCTGAAGGTAAAAAGTAACTCATATTTAGTAGCACGGCAATTATATTAGTTAAATTTTCTGTGATAAATCCCTGTCAAAAGCAACTTTATAGAGAGCTGGTCCAAAGTTCAAGGTTAGAATCCAAATGTTACAGCTGCAGGGTCTTGAGGCTGCTGGTTACATTGTATCTGCAGCCAGGAAGCAGAAAGCCATGAGCACCTGTGCATGGCTCCTCTTCAGCAACAGCCTGTGTTTGCACCTCCATTAATCTAATGCAGATAATCTCCCACAGGCACGTGGGGTTGGCACATCCCCAGGTGACTGGATCCTGAAAAGCTGAGAACTAAGATACACCACCGCAGGTACTTAACATTTCTTACCTTGACTAATAACAAGAGTTTTCACATTTTCTTCTAGTTTACAAAGACAATCACAGTGTGTCTCCCAACCAAAGGAACCCTGAACACCTGCCTACTTCCGGTGCTGCAGCAGCCATGGTGATGACGCCAAACTCTCAAGAGGAAAAGCGGTCATGCCTTAAAGTAGGATAGACCTAGCAAAATGTCAGAGATGAGTCTGCTAGATGCTCAAGTGATACAGGTTTCAGGGATGTGGCCAAGACATCCTTAAGCCCTCAAAACAGAAAAAAATATAAAACAGTGAAAAGATAGCATTGAAAAGGGGAGAGATCCCTTCTTCCTCCTCCCCCTTTTCTCCTCCCCCCCCCCCCCCCCCCCGCCTCTCCGTCTGTGACAGGTGAGAGGCATAGCCCTGGGGTAATGAGAGCATGAAAAGTGGCACTGTTCCTCAGGAGCTACAGCACTCTAGAGAGGGGATCCTATCCCTCACCTGGGTAGCACAGTAGAGCTGACCCTAGTGGCAGAGGATTAGGCAAGCCAGCCTCAAGGGTATAAGCCGGTGTGAGCATGGGAGAGCTGTCCACTCCACCCCTCACCACCTGTGGCAGGCAGGAGAGCTGGCCCTGAGGTCATCAAAGTGGGAGCTCTGTCCCTGGCCCTCACCTTGGCAGCACTGTAGAGCTGACCCTGATGGTGGCGTTGTGGGTGAGCAGGCTCCAAGGGTGTGAACATGGAAAAGCCAGGTCTTCGTCTTGCCTGCTGGCACTGACTAGGAAGAGACACTCTCCTCCCCTCCCTAGTTCCTTGCCACTTATGTCAGGCAGGAGAGATGTCCCCTGGGTCATGAGAGTGGGAGAACTGGCCATGTCCCTCATCAGCTGCAGCACCTGGACAGCGGGGTCCTGCACCTCACCTGGGCAGTGGGGTAGAGCTGTCCCTGGTTGCAGAGGTTGCTTGTGAGCTGGCCCCAAGGGCATGAGAATGGGAAAGCTGGCTGACCATCTCAGATATCTCTGAGGCCCAGATCCAGGGCTTTGAACAGTCCTACCCCAACATCTAACTCACATATGAGTTGCTGGACTGCATGAAGGGGCTGGTCCTACAGATGCAAAACTGCAGGAGCTCCATGACACAGGGCAACAACAGGATATCTGAGAGGAGTCCCAGTGAGGTTCCCAGACTAACAGAATAGCATAAGCCAGAGGCCTCAGATCAAACCAAGGATTCACTGCAATGAACATTCAGAAGCAAAGAACAAAAGGGGTACTGTGGACATACTGTGACACACTACAGATTCCACAATGATTTTTTTTTCCTCTGTGGAGAGGGAAGGTTGCAAAAGTGGAGGGCAGGTGTGAGGGGAGGAAGAGATGAGTGGGATTGGAGTGCATAATGTGAAAACCATAAATAAAAAAATACAAAGTTTTTTAAAAATCAGAATAGACTAAATTAAAATATAGAAACCACATTTTATATCTATACTGGATTCTACATTGCTGAAAACATCGATTACTCTGGCAGCCTAGAAAGGCTCACTTTTTAGAACACAAGAAAAATTACAAAATAACAGGAAAATCTATAAGATGCATCAAACTCAAATCATGAATTGTTGCTTTGAGACTATACAGAACAAAAGATAAGGGGACGGTGGGGGGGAGGGGGGGACAACAAGAGCCACCAGAGAGGAAAGGGCTGTTCATCCCAGGATCACATGGCTGCTTCGGCATCTCTGCCCGAAAGCCTTCCTCTGGAGAATACTTTGCTGAGCCTTCTCTTGTCAGTTTTTCTCAATTTAGTGTGCCTATAGGTCGTGTCTTTTGGACTCTGCCAAATGCATGCAGCAGCATCTGCCTCTTCAGCTACTTGAAAAGCCTCCAGCTCGGGCAGCTTCGCAGCAGATGTTCTTAACTTCCAGAGACAGTTTTGAAAGGTCAGTGAGAGACATAAGCGAGTGGGAAAGCAAATTCAAGGAGGCCCTTGACGGATGGCGATACATGCAAAGTCAGATGAGACTTTACAGTGGGCTCACCAATAAGGAGACGCTCTGATCCTAGCCCTCGAGACAGGGGAACCCTAAAAAATCCTGCCCCAACAACAGGGCACACAAAGATAACCTCTGTCTAAGCTAGAAAGTCAGCTACTTGTTAGAACAATGGAGGAAACATGAATGGCATTGCCTTAAGTCAGTTGGCAGGATCCCCACATTACTTAAACCACATGCTTTAGTCTTACACACCTAACTCTTATCACCACTATCCACGCTTATTTTGAGTTCATCTAGATTTTCACTAGGCACTTTCCTCCAGGTTGTTTGTATGTGTGCTAGGTAGGCAGGCCCCCCCTATAGCCTTCTTCCATAGTCAAGTTAGGTTTGGACATTACTATGGTTTGGATCAGAAATGCACCCCAGTGGCCCACAAGCTCAAGGTTTAAGCCCCATTATGTGCACAATTATAGGTGGGGTAACCTTTAAGAAGTGGGGTCTTGTGGAAGGTTGTCAGGTCATTTGGAGTCATTGGTTTTTGAAGAGATAGCAGATTGGAGTCCTCTGCTCTTTGGAGCATTAGAGATTTTACTACAACATCCATTTCCACCACAACCTACAGCTGGAACACGTGTAGAGCTCTGATGAGCAACTCTATACCTGTGCAGAAGTGTGGACAGGTCTCTCAGGGTCAGCCATCTTGAGTGTCTGTTGGACCACATAAGCCTGGCTGCTCACAGTTACTTCCTCTTATTAGTGTGGCATGAAAATGCAGGAGATGGGTTGCCATCCCAAGTCACTAGATATGGCCTGGGTAGAGTTTGTCACTGGTGATGAGCTGATTAGATAACTGCTAATCAGTTTTCTTTTAGATGTGGGCAAGCCACATTAAATTTTATTATAATAATCAGCTATTTCATTTTCTGTGATAGATGAATCTTTTATTTTAATTATTTGTATGCTCTTGTCTTTAGGACTTTTTTTAAAAAAAAATTTCTTTTTAACGTAAGCCTGTTTTGTTTTCTTTTTCAAATGAGCTTACTAATTCCAAACTCTAATTAAAAGCATTTTATTTACTCTCTGTCACTTATGAATTTAGTTTATTTGATGTCTGGATTCCTCAGTCACTCTCTAGTCCTGTGAAATGTTCACAGGGATTTCTCTTTCCTCATCTACTTACAGAACCTGCAGTCCTGGGAGGGCAATGTGCTACCTTGGGGAGAAAGAGGGGGAGGAGGAGTAAGGAAGAGAGGGGCCCCTCACTATGCAAAGGTTACCTGCCTTTTCTGAACCTCCATTTCCTGAAGAGAAACAGATGTGGTGTCGACTGCACCAGACAGTTGTGCACCAAATTGCATTGTACACCTGGGTGATCAATTGGAAGTTCTAGCTGACCACTCGGCTCCCAGATATCAGGCAGCAAAGCGATCTATGAGACAGGCCAGGCTGAAGAGCTCAAAAAGGTGACAGCAAAACGAATTACATGGCTCATAAGAAATTCAGACACACTGATCACAGAAACTGTTTGACAGAGAAAGAAATTTGAGGGGAACTTTTTTTTTTTGTCAAGATCTTTTATATGAGTCACCTCAGAGTGGCCTGACCTCCTTGTTTCTAATACCATCTAAGAGATGCCAAAAGGACCACCTGGAAATCTGATGTCTGTTTCCAGCCTCTGGGTAGTTATAGTGACCTGTCATGTCACTTCTGCTGGCAACGACAGCAGAAGTGTCTGCCGAGGTTCTCAGCTGAAGATGTGTGTTTCCTTTGTTACATGTTAACAGGGTTGTCATGGCATCAGGTACCAGGGAAGAGAGAACCCCAGCTGTAAAAGTTCCTAGTTCCTGTGGCTATGTCTGTGAGTCACTTTAAATTGCTAATTGGTAATGGAAGGTGTGGCCCACCAAGGCACCTGCCATTCCTAGGTGTGGGAGCCTGGGTTGTTTAAGAAAGCTAGCTGAATAGCCAGAGGAAGCAAGCCAGCAGCCAGCGTTCCTCCATAGTTCCTGCCTCTGCTTCTACTTGAGTTCCACCTTGGCTTTCTTCCATGATAGACCGTAAGATGAAATGACCCTTTTCCTCCTTCAAGTTGCTTTTTAGACAGAGTGTACCACCACAACGAAAAGCGAAATAGCACTCAAGGCAACCAGATGAGAAGGTATTAGCTCCACACTTTGCAGTGAAGCCTTCGTGGTGGAAACTGCAACACAGAGGCAAGCTCTCCTTACCTCATCCTTATTTCTAGGACTATGGAATGAGTTGGAAAGAATGAAAGGAGATTGGGATGAATCAAGACAGAAGTGCAATTGAGGGTCTCCCAACCCCTAGGCCTGGGCAGTATTTAAGATCCAGGAAAGTGATCCATGAGAGACAGGCTTTCAATACTGGCTGGACTCAGAGTCTATGAGGCCAGCTGGCAGCAGAACTGTAAGATGAGACTCCGCTTCTCATCCTTACCTCTTGCTCCAACTCCAAACCGCCTACAAACAGTATCTGGTGAGTATGAAGAGGAAAGAGACCAGTTGGTACAACCATAGGTCCACTGAGAAAAGACAGAGTAGCAGCAGTTTTGAGCATAGTTGCATGGGGCTGTGCATTTAAATTGTTGAGCTGTGGTGACATTTTGTTATTTAAAGTGGCCTGAATACTCGTCACTGTCTAAAAAGTATCAGAAGCACATGGAAATATCCAAATTGAGTTTTATCCAAGAGCAGAAATTTTTATTTCATTTTGATTTATTTTTAACAGAGAGTCATACTATGTAGTGCAGGCTGGCCTCTAACTCACTATATAGCCCAGGTTGCTTTCTAGTTTACTGTGTAGAGCACTATGACCTCAAGCTGGCAATCCTGCTTCACTGTCCCAAGTGCTAAGATTGCTGATATGTGCTATCACACTGAGCAAAGACTGAGTATGTTTAATTGGAGAGGGGAGACAAAATAGTTATCTGCAAGTTGTGTTCCACACATTTGAGAAACACACACCCATATACTATATAGATTTGTGAGTGTAACAGGACACTATACAAACCTACCCTAAATAATTAAAGTATCTACAAAGACCACAAATAAGTGGAGATTAGACTTTCAAGACCCACCTACCACATGCAGATTTCAAGAAACAGAGCCTGTAGACTAACTTCTCCACTTTGAGAGGCAGATGGTGCAGAATGTGTGAAGAGGTCAGATGAGGAACTTCACTGAAAAGTCCCCACTTAAAGTCTAAGTCCGGGGAGGGGATCTTAAACAGGATCACACAAGGCTCGCTGACTCTGTTTCTTGGTCAGAAGGCAGTGAGGACAACGCTCAGTTAACCTCTGACTGGCCAGCCAGTGCTGCCCATTGGGCACAAGTGGGTCAGGGAGGAGTCAGGGCAACTGTGTGCACAGGTGGATGTGTGCAAGGCGAGTGTGTGCACAAGTACAGGTGAGTGTGGGCTCTACAGATTCACACTGTGGCTGACTAGGCACCCTTCATGCCTGATGGGGTGAAAGAAGAGCCAACATAGACTATTTAGGATAGAAAGCATGCCAGCATCAATATTATCAGAAGAATGGTCCAGCTGGAGAAGCTCTAAGAAGCACATGAAAACTTCCTCAACTAGGCACACAACTGGAACCATGTACTAGATGTAAGAAATGGCTGAGGGTTAACTTTAGGAAGTCTGTTTCAGTGTCACGCTCCTGCTCTGCGCTCTCTGATGACAGAGGGGGTGGAGAGACAGAGAGAGGATTGAGCCACCATGACTCCTACCAGACGGAGTGCTCTGTCTCTGGGAGGGAAGAAGGCGCCCTATCTCAAGTTCAGGGCTTTGGTTAACTGAGAGCGAGGACAATTTATTGAATTGAGACTAAGTTTGCAACTTCAAGGTCTCTTAAGCTACCTTTTGTAAACTGCTGAGCTGAGAAATTGTAGACCTTTATCAGAGTTTTTACCTAAGAGCAGGGCCTGAGTATGCCCACCAATATATTTAAAAGGAGGTGGGAAACCAGTGAATGTATAAAGGTTATGACTATTTACCCCTATCTTAGTCAGGGTTTCTATTCCTGCACAAACATCACAACCAAGAAGCAAGTTAGGGAGGAAAGGGTTTATTTGGCTTACACTTCCATGCTGCTGTTCATCACCAAGGAAGTCAGGACTGGAACTCAAACAGGTCAGGAAGCAGGAGCTGATGCAATGGCCATGGTGGGATGTTCTTTACTGGCTTGCCTCCCCTGGCTTGCTCAGCCTGCTCTCTTATAGAACCCAAGACTACCAGCCCAGAGATGGCACCACCCACAAGGGGCATTTCCCCCTTGATCACTAATTGAGGAAATGCCTTACAGTTGGATCTCATGGAGGCATTTCCTCAACTGAAGCTCCTTTCTCTGTGATAACTCCAGCTGTGTCAAGTTGACACAAAACTAGCCAGTACAGCCCCCAAACCTGGAAGTCTCACTGAGTACATGGAAAAGATTTACCAAACAATGAGCGTACATTAGACACTCTGAAATCTGTAACGCAATGTTTCTAAATTGAAGTATTTCCAAATAGTATATTGTAAAAAACTATGAATGGCAATAGTATCCAATTATTGACAATCTTCCTAGGGCGATCCCACAGGGCTCATCTACCTATACATTCCTTAATTGATTTCAGTTCAGATGTTGACTAAACAATAACCATATCTCTGGTCAAGCTTGGTAGGTGACAAGTAGCAGAATAGTGACAGTCTAGCCAGCAGATGCTTCTAGAGAGCTGAGCAGGTTGACTGGGAGAGAAGGAAGGTAAACACGCACTCCCACAAGTCAGGGTTGCCTTAGGCCTTCTGAACTCTGGATTCTGAATTCTGACCAGTATAGATGATGGCATGGTCTCAGACGTAACAGGATGGGAGATGTCAAAGGATGGGAAGGGAGGGAGCTGTTAACAGGGCTTCTGGCTCCTGACAGATCCCTGCAGAATGGGCCAGAAGGATAGGAAGAATCATGGGTGGGAGACAGTGGTAAGAGCAGGTTAGAATGGTGGGTACTGGGGCTGTAGGGTCAACGTGTCCCCATGGTGCCTTGCATTATCTTAGTTTCTTCTGCACGGTCACTCTTGACATACAAGACTGCTGCTAGCAGCTGGTCCTTGCAAGCAGAGGGTGGATCTAGTATCAAAAATTGTCACCTGTTCCTCTCAAGGCTTTGAGTTTTCTGTCCCCATAGAGGAGGCAGAAACATAGCTGAACAAATAAGATATCATCAGCCCTCTCTGGGATTTTTAGTGGGAAACTCCAGCCAAGTTCTTCAATGTCTGCTGACTTCCATTTCCTGATGGTGGAGGGTACACCAAGCCGCAAGGCTGCTGGGCAGATTACATGAAAGGATGCGAGTGGAGAGCTTCACCGAGTGCCTTGCGTGCAGGAAGCCCTGGAGAAAGGATGGTTATTTGTCATGACGGCTCCCTTCTCTTCCGTTCTGCTTGGCTACCCTGCAGATTGGGCACTTCATCTACTCACTACAAGTGCCACAGTGTTTAAGAGAGAGTTCTGCTTGGAGAGGCCGTTCCATATGGTATGTGGCTTTGTCTCCTTTCCTTTTCTCCTGATTAGTGTTATTGCTAGCGTCTCAGAAGCAACATGGCGATGGCGGCTCTGGAGGGCTGAAGTCTCATGGGTCACAACCTTTCAGAAAACAGAAATCTCTTGGACTGAAATTATTGCAAAGGTGAGGCTGTGTGTGTGAGTGTATGGGGGGGGGAGAGAGAGATAGTTGAAAATTTGATAAAATTCTCTTTGACAAATTTCTGAATTACTGGAGCATGAAGAAAAGTATTTCTCTTTCTCTGAAAGGAATTCTAGGTGCCTTTTTTTAGTGTGTGAATATCTCAATAAGCATCCCAATTTCCAAATGTCAAACTTGCCACTGAACCTGGCTCTTAGGTAGGACAAACGCCTTTGGTTTGTTTGAAGGGATTTGATTTGGAAATAGTGGAGTGATTAGCTGTCGAGACTGAGGCTTTGAAGTCGCAGAGCACAGATTTCTTTTATAGGCCCTGGTGGAGGCCCAGACATTTGCATGTAAAATATTTCTAGAACTTTTGCATATGCTTAGATATTAAAATAAGCAAGCCTAATGCATTTGTAAGATCCCATCTGTCACACACACAATGCAGTTTAAAATGCCACCTGATGGAGAAATACTGCTCTGTTGTTTAACCTTAATCGCACAGGAGAGAGAATGTGAATTCTGATGAAATACGATTATTGAAGTCCTAAATGCAGGTTATATTTAATTCTGCATATGGTACATTTGGGATACTGCTAAGTAATAGCTCTTACAGGATCTCCATTTGAAAGAAAAGTTAGAATGTGAAGCCCAACCAATGGAAGACAAGAAATGTTAAAGTCTAAAAATAGACATCTAAAAAGACCTTGGAAGGTCCTACCAATCAACACTGCTGGAGATACTGTCCCAAGACATGCTGCCCACGCAGGGGCCAAGCCTTTAATCTCATTAACCATGAAGCCAGAGTCCACGTCAGGGCTCGTGTAAACCTGAGGCTTTCCTTCAGACTGCGACTTCCCCCAGTACTGTCCTAGTTCTAATTCACCAGGAAATCCAGAATGCCTATTAACCTATTTGTTTATTAGCCTAGGTCTATTCCCTTGACGTGTGTAAGACAGACCACTACACAACTCTAAAAACAACCAATGCTAGAAACTGACACTATATCAAGACGCCAGACTGGGAAATTATTAACCCCACCCCAGAGAGCTCACGGGGACCTCACTAGAGTGACTACTGATGCTGCTACGCTATGGAGAAGAAGGGTTTGGCGGTTCTACATCATGATTTCTGGGTCAGGACTTCATTCTGTATTACAAAAGGAACTGAGCCAATTATTTGCCTTCTGCAAATCATTATTTTGACATGGGAATTGGAAAATAACAACAAATAATAATGGGATAACAATTAAAAATATAGAAAACTGCCTAGGCCACTTAACCACTCCATATAGGAGGTTTCGATTGTGGTTGCTATTTCTGGAATAATTTTTGTATTTGTTGAAAAAAATAAATATAATGACTGCTTGTTATTATCAGGCCATCCAAGTGAGATCGTTTGTGTAAGCATGTGACATGCAGGTGTATCCATGTTCATAGGTGTGTGCAGGTTCATGCACACAATTGTGCATGCACATACATGTGTGTCAGTGTGTGTGTGTGTGTGTGTGTGTGTGTGTGTTCCTCAATCACTCTCCTTTCTACCTACTGAGGCAGGGTGTCTCATTTACCCCAGAGCTTACCATTCTGCCAGGCTAGCCATCCAACTTGCCATGCCTGTCCAACACTTACGCAGGATCTGGGTATCTGAACTTGAGTCCCATGCATGTGTAGCCAAGACTTTAACCACCAGCTTTCTCCCTCATGCCCTCCCAGCAAGCCTTTTAAGCTATAAATGTATATAAAAATCTACAATTTTGAAGACTGTTTGGGGTCAAAGGTGATGAGAGTCCCAAGGGGTAGGACTAAGTAAGGATTTCTCTGTCAGTCCGCCTGGAGCTCACTATCCTCAGGGGACAGAATGGATCATTCGAATCTATGAGTTGCCCATTGTGTCCATCCAATGTCATCTCCAAATTTCATCTCCTCTCTTTATTTCATCCACTTCATTACAAGGAAGAGAAACTTATGACCTGGGAAAGAGATATATATCTAAGACTCATCCATACCAAGTCCAATAGTGAGAAATCCATGTTGCTTTAATCTTTCTGTTCAGAAATGCAGCAGGTAAGTCTTGCTTGTTTTTGCTGGGGATTCTGATTTATATGGGTGAAATAGATTCCAAATGATTATTGATATTGGGATCTCTATGCAAATCCATCCCAGCTGAGTGGGTGAATGCTAATCTTCACTGTAATGAAAAGAAAAGCCTGTAAGTTCTGATTCTCTCACTTCATACGACTGATGCTATCGTTTGACACCGATACACGGGAAAAAAATGTCAGCTATTTCCACTTGTAAATTTCACACATTTAATCACAAGCGTGAGAGATCTCCAATTCTGCTGCCTCTGTCAACCTCACTACTTTCAGGTCAGTATGGTTTATTTTAAAAAATAAAAATTCATATGTGATTGACTTATAAGAAGAATACATTTAGGGAGTAAGGGCTTTACACATCTATTCAGGGAAACTATAGGCCCATTTACTGCTAAGGACCAGGGAGGCTCAGAAAGGGGGCTTCCTGAGAGTTTGTCAGGTTCTACATTTCATGAGGCCCATCGCCAGCTTACTTCCTGAGAAATCTCTCCAAGTGCATCACAGCCCAGTCCCAAATCCTCTGTCTTGGCTGGCTGTGACATCATAGACTAGTATCTCAGTAGTTAGAAAGCAGAGGCAAGAAGACTGCGAGTTTGAGACTGTATGACGAGGCTCCACATAAAAAGAAAAAAGAAGCAATAGGCTTGAGTCATAGCTCAGCCATTAAGAGTATATACTACTCTTGAAGAGAACTAGAGTTTGGTTCCTGCCTATGCCAAGAGACTCCCTTCTGCCTGCAACGTCAACTCCAGAGGATCCAATGCCCTCTTCTGGCTTCTACATGCCCACACACATGCAGTCATAGACACAGAAATAATTTAAAATAAAGTTAATTTCTAAAAGAAAGCTGTCATTTCCAGTGTGGTATAAACAGTATCTTAGTGCTGTGGTGTCTCCAGAATACCACACTATTCAAGTGTGCTGATACCATTCTGGGGATGATGTCAAGGATGGATACAATGGGCACAGGACACAGTTGCACACCTGGCCACGAGGAAGCCCAGTCAATGATAAATATTTAGAAATGTGTGACTAGAGAAAATAACACTATGAGTGTCGGGAATTTTGGACTGGAAAACCAAAGTGTTTCTCTTTAAAACAGGAGTTAGAAGTACTGAATGCCAAGGAACCCAGCTTCACTGAAGAAAAAATCAAATGCTCTCAGAAACAGCTTCGTCAAGTCAGTCAGAAGATACCTGGATATGCCTATGGTAGTCTGACTGAGAGTGGCCCCCACAGGCTTCTGTATTTGAATACCTGGTCCCCAGTTGGTGGTGTCACTTGTGGGGTCTTAGAAGGTGTGGCCTTGTTGGAGGAGTATGCCACCAGTCAAAGGTTTAAACACCAGAGCCATTCCCAGTTCATTCCTTAGCCTGCTGTTCCAAACCACAAGCCACAGAAATCCTGTTTGTGAGTTGTCTTCATCATGGTATTTTATCACAACAACCTCAGGAGAGTAACGAATACTATCCCCAACAGAGGACCAGCTCTGTTCAGCTGGGGCAATTAATGGGATTTCGTCGGAAAGTAAACCGTGGGGTTATAAAAACCCAGAAAAGTGCATGTTTGCAAAAGCTCAAGAGAAGTGCTCTACCCCCCAATTAGAGTCAGTCCCTATCTCAGATTAAATACTGTTAGCTAGCTAGAGCACATGTAGACAGCCTTGGCTACGCAGGCTGAGACCCAATTTAAAGACCTTTGGTAGATGAAAAGCTGATTAGACTGACACGGGGGAATGGGACAGACCCAGATGTGGTCGCAGCAAGTAGGAGTGCACTTGCTCTTGGACTTGGAGATCAGCAGGAATGGAGATCTCATGCAGACCCCACACGGTTAGCTTCTTAACCTCTGCTCACTACTAACCCTTCCAAAGACGACCATGCCATGGGTAATTCCAGTTCAGGGGTAGCTTCCTTACCCACAAGTTTCCCAATAAGTTTCCCAATGATGAACGGAGGCAATCGGGAATTAAACCTTTGGAGGAGTGGCTAGGACAAGGTATGGAATATAATGACTAAAGGCCTTGTTTGCGGCTTGATTACTGACTCTTAAGAGCCATGTCTAGCACCTGACACATGCTTTCTGAACCTGGGTGCACCAGTGAGTAGAACCTAGAGAGGGCAGTCTTCAGCCAAGGATGCCTATTAGCCCACAGAAGCTCTGAGAGACTGCCAGGGCAGCTCTGTCCTAGACACAGGGGCAAATGTGCATGTACCTGCTTGGCCTTCAGTGTGTACTTCCTGAGCCAGAAAAGGGAGTGATGGCAAAAGCCACGCCCCAGACAAGGGAGGGGCAACAAAAGCTATGCCCCAGACAAGGGAGGAGCAACAAAGGCCACACCCCAGGCAATGCTTTGGACAAAAATGCAGAAAGTGTTTGGCTTCCCCTAACACATGTCAGGCCTGCGACCAACCAAGTGAAGGAAGATTCTGCTGGTCCCAGCTAGTACAGACTGGCAAGGGACCAGTCTATCAGCCAGGTGCCCCTTTACCCAACCTGTGTTCCCAGGACAAAAAGGGCACAGCTAAGAACAGGATTAAAAATTCAGAACCAAAGTCATGATCCATCTGTCTTTTAACCCCCAAATTTGGTGTTCACTAAGCTTACATTAATTTAAACGACAAGAATGTGTGTACTCTCGAGCGCAGAGGCGTTTGGATAAATGTTTGGAGTGTTTGCTACATCTTCAAATTGTTTCTTCTTTTTATATATTTTGTAGTTGGTGGGAAATGGAGGGAAAGGCAGAGGGGTAAAGTAAAGAGGCACCCTGGGATATGTGTCAGAGGATCTTTTTATTTTTTTATTTTATTTTATTATTATTATTATTTTGGTTTTTCCAGACAGGGTTTCTCTGTATAGCCCTGGCTACCCTAGAACTCACTTTGTAGACCAGGCTGGCCTCAAACTCAGAAATCTGCCTGCCTCTGCCTCCCGAGTGCTGGGATTAAAGGCGTGCACCACCTAAGCAAAGAGGACCTAAGCAAACCTTCCGGGGGCGGGGGGCACAGAGAGACAGTGCCAGGCAGGTGGTGAGAAAGGATGGCTGCAGGAGTCCCCTAAAAGGCCATGGGAAGTCATCCTGAAAACCCTAGTCAGAAAGAGACTTTCAAGCTCCTCATAAGACACAGGCAGAGAGGGTGGGCACCAGACTGCTCAAGCAGTGGAATCCCGTTCTCGGCACGGGGGGGGGGGGGGGGGCTGTCACTCAGGGTTGCCATGGCAGCTCAGCCCAGTCAGTGTCATAAAGCCCCGTGTCCAAACTGCTCCTCTGATGAAGAGAAAGAAATATGTGTGATGTACAAGATGCTGTTTACACTTAACGTGCTGAATGTACCTCAGTCCTCCAAAGCACACTGATTGCGTTTAGGTCCCCACCCCCATCCATGGAAAACTGGTCAATAGTTTCAGCCCTGCATATGTGGGAATCAGAGTACAATCTCTTACATGTGATTCACCTAACGCAATTTTTCATTTAAAACAAAAAACAAAACTTCATTTAACGGCCACAGACTCCTGGAAACAGACAAGACAAACTCACAGCACAGCCAGGTCCACTAACTGTAACCCAGGGTCAGCGTCCATCTATTGGTGGCTTCCACAAGAGCTGTACTTCTCATGGTTGTTGTTTTTAAAAGGGGACTTTCTAAACTAAGAAAACCAGATATGTGATAGAGGTCCTGTGTGGCCTATAAAGCTAAATTATTTACTTTTCTGTCTCTTGTAGATAGATGGAGTTTGCTGCCTCCCACCTTAAAATATTGGTTTTCTCCCCTTTAATTTTTTAAAAGTCATTTCCCAGTCCATACATTTACATAATGAACCTTTGTCAGTCACACCCTGCCCTCCTGGTGGAACTTTCTTCTCAGCCAGTCTCCCCTCAGTCTCATATTTTCTTTTGGTGCATAGCACACCTCGATAATTGGGTTCTTGCTTGAGTGGCTCTGGGGGGTGGGATGTTATTTACTGGATAGACTTAGCAGCGGCTTCACCATTGGAGATGGTGACACCTTCTCTCCCAATATCTGTGAATTAGTGACAGTCCCTCAGAGAGGAATGAGTCCCTGGGGGCCCCTCTCTTATCCAGGATAAAATCTGAGAGGCCTAACCTTGTGCAGGTCTTGTACACAGAACCACTGCTGCCGTGACCATAGAGTGAGAGGGCGGGAGATGCACAGGAACAAGATGTATTCCGGCAGGACATGTTCCCTTTGCTCCTGAACTCAATACAGCTGCTTATGTTCCTATATCCCAAATTACAAAAGCAAGCAAGCAAACAAACAAGAAGTACCCAAAATGTCTATTTTGGTTTGCTTAAAAATTTACGAAAATTCTTTGATACTACAGAATGTCCTTCGTGGGTGAGGATGGGGAATCTTAGAAGACACAAGTACACTGTAAAATGGCCTCATGCAAATATTCAGTTCCTAATTTGCTGTTAAATATTCGTCATGTTTAACTTACTGATCAAAATGTGTTTATTTCCTTATCAACAGACCAGAAAACAGTGTCAGTGACAACCGAGACACACAGAAGGTTCCGGCTGGGCTGTGAGTGGCCTCAGGGTGTGCTGCTATGCACTGCTTCCTAGGAGACTAAGATCTACTCGCCCATGTCACTCACCAGGACAGCCGGGGATGCAGACATAGCACCCACACCCACACCTCACAGAGGAGGAGGGTACGAGACAAGGTACCCTCAGACTTGAACTCAGTTCCAGCTGACCAGAGAGTGGGAATGGCTGCCCCACTCTGTGACATCTCTAACCTTTGACCTTGTAACGAAGAAAAAGTCGTCTACAGACCTGTGCTTGAGAGCAACACGTTTGAACTACAGAAGCATCATCACAAGTCTCCTCCCACAGTGTGTGCCGAGCTCCGGTCAAAGCTAAGACCATTTTGGCTCTCACTGTTTGCAGCTATCACACAAATTGGAGAAAAGCCCCATCTAGGGGCTCGTGGCCTCTCCACACAGCACAGAACAACAAAAGGAGCCTGTCTACCTGGGAGAGGATTTGAGGACCCTACAAAAAAAAAGGAAGGCGGCCGTGTCTATCCACCGTGACTTAAAAAGCTGAACTTGGGGTTTTCATTTAATTCTGTGCTATGTAAAAGGTGACGGTCACATTGGTTGTTTGCGGCTTTCTTCACTTGCTCAGGGGGAGCCTTCTGTAACTAAAGTAAGTTTGGCAGGCTGGCTCTTTCTGCTTACGCACGTGCCCTCTCCTCTCTTTCTCCCTTCCACCCACCTCACACTGATGTCTCCACTTCTGCTGCCAAAACCAAAGTTTTTGTGTATGTTTAGAAAGAGCTAGAAAAAAGTGTGTTGGGCTAGACCCCCAGGGAAGAGCCTTCCATCTTTTTGTTCAAGGCCTCCAGAGGATCCGGCGCTGACCCACCTTTGCTTCTGGCTTGCTCCTCTAGCTGCTCCTGCCTTACCCCTGTCCTGATGCTGTCACCATGCCTCATCCTCCCACACCTGCTGCTACCTGTCTTTCTACACATCTCAGCAATGGCCCCAGTAGTCTCCACTTCGGCTTCACACTTGACTGCAGCATGAGGAAATTCCCCACACTCACAAGCTTCCAGCAACCACCACCACCACCACCACCACCACCACCACCGATCTGTGCTCAGCATTGCCATGGGCAATGGCTGGTCTCCATCCACATGTCCTGGCTTGTGCAGCTTGGGTACCACAGTAATCAAGCTGGGTACTGCTATCATCTGGTATCCCCACTGGAGTGGCTGAATCCCCTGGGGTCAGCCAGTCCATCCCTTCCGGTGATTTCATCCTCCTTGGGTTTCTGATACCTGGTCTTTGTATCCAGCATCCCAAGGACTTTCACTTTTTATACAGCGGCTATGGACTTCAGGAGGGCAAGGAAAGAAACTGTCATGTAACGTTTAAGCAAGGCTCAGAGTCGTAACAAGCACGGGAGTCTCTTTTACCCCACGTCACCGGCACAGCTCAGACTGAAAGGGCAAGGACAGACTCCACTTCTTCATGTCAAGCCTGTCATGTGATCATGAAAAGTCAAAGCACACACCACAGTGCGCCAGCTTCTGCCGGACTCCCTCCCACCCATGAACAAAGTAGTCGAGATGGAGTCCCGCCTCATTTCTAGGCTACTGGGCAGGATGGGTAAGGATCTAGTTTGACTCTATAACCTACCTTCCTGAGAGCACTGCAAATTTGCAGGACACAGAAAATTCCAAACATGAAGCAGCTTTGAACGTAACAGTCATTTATTCACGGGTATGGAGACTACCTGACATTCTAACTTCACGCTGTAGACCACACACATTTCTCCCGATCTGAGACTTGTCATCACCCAGTGATGTGCCTCCCGTGGAGACTCTCACCTCGTGACAGTTTCCCAGCACCACAGAGCTCTCTATCCTCTCGTCAGACTGCATTCTGGCTAGTGTTGCCTGTCTGCTGGAATGTGGGGTTGTGGGGCTTCACTTCCCAGTCAGCTCCTAACCCCACTCCTGACGCCTCTTGTCTCTACCAGATGTCCCAGGCTCTACTTCAGAAAGACTCTTGCCACTTTAGAACATGTTTAACTCACTGCTGCCTACTCACAAATGCACGCAGCGCCCACCACACTCCCTCACCACAATCCCAGCCATAAAAAGAAAAAACAAAAAACAAAAAAAAAAACAAAAAAACGTAGTTACGATTCACCCATCTATCATCTATGCGGATTTGAGTGCTGTCTTCCACCGTGGCTCAGCAATGCGACTCCATCAAGGAATCCCCCTCTTTCCTATATGGCCTCTCACGCTCTGGGAACTACTTCTTGTCTTCTGGCAAATAAAGCATTCACCTTTTGTCTACTGGGTGTAGACTTCCAAATTCCAGCTCCCCACTGGACCTTGGCCTCCTTTGTCTCCAGGCGTCATAGCTAAGTTCCTGCAGGAGTCCTAACACGCTGCTAAGGATGGGAAGGTTTCAGAGATGTCCTCCTTCAAGAATTTACTAGGTTGATTTCATTCCTCACCGAAACAATGAAATAGTTTTATTGTTACTTCTGTACTTATGGGAGAGATGGAAGCAGAAGAAGATAGATAAACAGACATACACATATAGACACACCTGGATTCCAGCTATAGCCAGGGCCCGGCCATGGATCAGTCCATCGACTCAAATGCCTTTCAGTCCACCAGAGTCTGGCATCTGCCTTCATCTCATCTCCAAAATTCTGAAACTATGCTGATACACTGAGTACTTATTGTATGCTGACACACTGGGTGTGGAGAGAGCCGTGCTCCCTCAGGCTTTAAATCCCAGGGCAGGACAGAGTGAAAGCCAGATGAGCAGCACTCACTGGATTCTGTGGAGGATGCTGAGTGCCTACCGTGAGTAAGGAGATGAAGCCACAGCTGGTGAGCGTGTAGAATACTACAGAGACAAAGACAAGAGTTCCAGGGGAAATACCTCCAGAGAGGGTGTAGAATACTACAGAGACAAAGACAAGAGTTCCAGGGGAAATAGCACAGAAGAGGAACTGTTTTAAGCACTTAGAACAAATAGCACCAAGCACACAGCAAGTGTCTGAGGAATGCCTGCTAAACAGTTGGTGCTCGAAGCTCATGGTGCTCCCTGTGGGAGACTGGGTAGGCTCCCAAACACATCATCAGCTGAAGGCCTGACATAGTCAGGGAATGAAAAGCAAACCTTAGGCCTTTTCTTCATGGTGACACTATCTTAGCCTTAAACAATAGTCATACAATACGGATGTCAACGATAATAAAGACAGTGATGTTGGTAGCTAGCACTATACCACATTGAAGATTACTTAAACAAAAGAATGTTGAACTTCACTGTAAGCTGAAAGTGGTCAGCTCTGTAGCTGTGATTCAGGAGACCCAAACAGCTTCTACTCAGTGAATGCCCAGTGCTCACCACAAGCAGTGTTTCTATTGGCAGGGAGAGTGAAATGTCCATCAGAACATGTCAAACATGCTCATTCTAAGGACAAAGGACACAACAGTCACAACTGTGTCCTGGTTATGCCAAGGCGTTGGCTGTTCTGAGCTGGAGACCTGCACATCCCTGAGTAACGATAATGAGTCTGTGGTTCTACATTCCTAAGCCTCCTGGGGCTACTCACTGAGAATCTTCCTGGCACGCATGGCATTTTATCAACATGCTGAAGAACAAATGTTCCAGCCACTCATCAGAACTTTTCTACAAGTAAGACACGCTTGAAACTTGTTCTGGGTTTGGTTAACTGTACTTCAGTTAACTGGATTAGCGATCAAGTGTGTGCCTCTCTCTGAATTATCTGATAAATGTGCAACATTCTCTTCTGGGTTTCGGATTACATCTATCCTCTATTTACTGAACACCTATACCGTGCAGAATGCTTTGCCAGGTCCTGGAGCAGTCCCTGGTTTGTGCTATTAGATATCATTCTTCAAACCCACAAGGCGGTAATGAGACTGAAAATGCTCCGGGCATGAAGGAGCAAAGCAGCATCAGGCAGTGATGCAGAAGGAGGGAAGGGGTCCCTCGGCAAGTCTTCTGTTGGGAAGACATCATATTTAGCCAGATCCTAGTTTAAGCCTTGATGATACATAACCAGAGGGATTGAAAGATGTCAGAATAACCATCTTCCATCTAAGTGATGCTGTTTTCCTATCTAGCTACTTACTGGGAATCCACAGGCTGCTCTGCTGCAGGGCTTCCATTTTAAACCAAAGCAGAAAAAGAAAACAAGTCTGCAGCAGACGCAGGGACACGGAGACTTCTGTTCCAGAATATTCTTCTCCCCCTCTCCCTTTCTCCCTCCTTTCTTCCTCCTTCTCTTCGCTCCTTCAATTGAATAAGGACTTGATGATATTTAAAAGCACGAAGGAGACACTTCCAATAGGTTTTCTATCATCAAATTCTATTGGATGGGAAGTCCGCCTGGCTATCACATCAGTTCATCACATGTGGAGTAGAGAATCCTGAGGCCCCTTCCACATCAACTCAGAGGATGTCTCATAGGCTAATCCCCAAACATAATAAACAAAGGCACAGTTCGCTTACTGAGCAGAGTCAAGACCAGGCAGGGAGCCATAGCAGAGTCTCCCTGAGGCTGTGTACTTGTTACCTGTCTCATTCTCTGTGACCAGAGAGCCCTGACAGGAGGAAAGATGTGATAGCAGGGCCAGAGGCTGCTGCTTACACTGTGTCCCAGCCAGGAAGCAGAGGGTGTGACCCTCTGGAAGGTCAAAGCCTACCCACAAGGATCCCCTTCCCTCAGCAAGGCTCCACCTCTTAAAGGTCCCATAAGTTCCCTAAACACTGTGACCCGCTGGGAACGGAGTTCTCTAAACTGTGAACCTATTGGGGCCCATTCATCAAACCCCAGCAGAGACTGAAGGGAGCTTGGGTCTGCTACCATCTCATTAAGTTCAGGGCTGGCATGTTTGGCCATGAGGACAAACTTGGGGCCATCTTCCCCTTTAATAAGCTATTGCATTTCATAAACCAAAAGTATTTTTATTTAGCTAAGGTGATGCTCCTGGAGATTTGTTGTTGTTGTTTATTACAACCAAGAATAATTCAGAAACCTAACATCAGATTCTACGGTTGGCCCTGCAGAGCTATTTAAACCACAGGCGCTTATATTGGTATATTTAGGGCAGAGTCTGTATAGAACCTATTACCAGTATTTCCAGAAAGGTCTTCGCAGTATGTCATTTTATTTCTTTTCAGAATTATGTGAACCCAAAGACTTTCAGAAGTAGAAAAACATAGAGAAGCATCTATAATCACCCAGTATGCCTTCTCTTATAAATCTGGAAAAAGACAGGAAGGGGAGAGAGAGACAGAGACAGATTCAGAGACAGACAGAGAGAGGGAGACAGAGACAGAGAAAGAGAAGAGAAGACAAGAGAAGAGAACACAGGAAGAAAGAAGAGGATAAGGGAAGAGGACTTGGGTGTTTCTGTGCATGTGCATGTGCGTGTGTGTGTGTGTGTGTGTATGTGTATATATATAGCAAGAAAACAAAATGAGCTTGAGTAAAGAAAAGAAGGAAAAAGAGAACATCAGGAAGAGCTGAGAGCTGCCTCAGCCCCAGCTGGCCTTTCAGGGAAAACACCCCCATCTGAAGAGGGCTGCAGAGTACTCAGAGGATGAGATCAAAGTTGAATTTCCTTGTTCTGTAGGTTTGTGTTGCTTCCTTCTAAAGTCTTTGCAGGCATCAGTTAACTTGTTGCATATTTGGGGAAGGACAATAATTTCCACTGAAAGAAACATTATTACAAACCATTTTCTTCTGATCACTGTAGTGGTGACAAGTCTATGTTGAAAAAAAAAGAAAGAACAGGGACAGGCATGGAGATCCAGTGGCCTCCTAACGCAGCATCCAAGTGATCATTATTAACAATGTCTTCCTGTCCATCGCCTTAAGGAACCCCAATCCTACTTTATAGCTTCCTATCACCCTTTACACTCAAAATCATGCCAGATTTTACGTAATACATATTTCCCTCTATTACTTCCAGTGTCTCAATATGATCTATTGTACTTTATTGACCAGTTGGCCATCATTGGATATTTAGATTATTTCTGAAAGATCTCCTCTCCAATGGAATATTTATAAATCCCACTGAAGCCGGGCAGAGAAGCTGCCTGTTATCCACTCTCACATCCAGGTCTATGCTGGGACAGAGCCTCTTCTCTTTCCATCCCTTCATGAACACAGGGATAACCTCTGTCTAAATGACCTGAGGAGATTCTCTTACTCAGGTGCCAACTCTGAAAGCCCCAAAAGAGCAAGAACAAGAGGGCTCATCCTTTCAGAAGGTGCCTGCTGCCATCCATTTACTTAATGTTTGCTTCCATACAAATCTATCACTTACATGTTAATGACCGTAATGCATGGCAACTCCATACATCACTTTTGTCTTTACTTGAACAACTCTTTTACTGTAAGAAAAGTCTAAACTAATACCAACTTTTCATCGATAGTAATCTTCATATTCAAGCAATTTTTAGATATTAATCATTGCTAAATGCAAAATAACATTGTTGTAATCAAATGTTTATTGGGTTGGGCATGTTGCAAATTCCATTCTTCATGTGTATAATGATTTACAATTTGTAACCAGACCATTTCCACTTATCTCTATGCCCTAACATTTTACATGTCACTATTAAACTTTATGATTATAAAATCACTGATTTTACAGCATTGATTAAAGGGTCTCTATTGTTGAATACTAAAATTGTTGCTACTTGTTTGCTAATTAAAACAACAACAACAACAAAACCCTGAAATGAACATTTCAACACTTTTCTTATAAGTGCCCTCCAAATGGGAATTCTTAGAAGTATATTCATTGTACCAAAGGCAATACACATGTTGTCCTCTAAATATGCTACAAGATAACTATTACCTGAAAAGACTTTAAAAAGAAGCCATGGCAAACCTATTGCTTCTAAGTGCTTCTGAGTTCAGAAACTTCCCCAGGTATTGAGCCAGTATGAAGCAATCCACTCTACAAATGTTTGTTAATTAAACAGTGTAAAATGGTAATTGCTCATGCTTTTTAATCTATGTCTTACTGGAGCTTGCTCTCTGAAGAGCCCTTAGGAGCTGTAGGCAGAATTTTCCATGGTGCTGTGCATGACCTAGTGCTCAGAATAAGCAGATAAATAAGTACAATGGATGGTGCCAGAGCACTTGAAGCTCACTGAGACATCTCTCCTGCACTCTGTGAAAGAATAGGTAGACCGTTCACCTGAGCTTGTATCTCTACGCATCTGAAGCCTTGCCATCATAACAATGATTTAACCCAGCTATTTGCAACTGAAGGTCAGGTTTTTCTGTAGATGAACGATATCCACCTAGATTTGGGATTAGAGCTATTACAAACCACAACAGGAGAGATGCTCACTAAGACACAATTTATTTTCATATGAGCATCCTTTATACCAAAAGTCATAAAAACACCCACTGTGATGCATAAGCTAATGGTCCTTATAGAATGCTGATTTTTCAATGTTTATTTAACTCTCGATGAGAAATAGGTTGTTTTATTTTCTGGAAGGTAACTTCTGACTCCCCGACAACTCTGTTAAAGAAAATCATCCCAGAGGTCATGAAAGACTCCAGATTCAGAACGGCACAGTTGACCCATTTTAATACCTCAATCAGATCCAAAGAAATACAACTTGGACAAGAAACAAAGGGAAAGAATTAGGGGGTGGAAGGGATCAATCTGCACTGCCAGGGAAAATACGTCAAACAAGTCAAGCTTTTTTTTTTTCCACCTCTAAAAGAAATGAAAAACACTCTCCCATCTCTCCGCAGTAAGTCTGCGGCCCTTCGGCTGCTCTTGGCGTTTGGCTAACTTGACATTTCAGTGATAAAGTCAGACAATCTGAAGCACAGCGTATCAAGTACAGTAACTGCTCCCGTGAGAGTTGGGAAAGGGATCGATGCCATGCCATCCGATGCTTTATGTCCACGGTATTGTTTTCATAAATTAAATTTATAACAGACCGATTGTTCTGTTTTGCTTTTCGGGGAAGTCAAACATCACCGCTCGCTCTCCCCTAACATGACAGCAACCATTCTGCAGACAGATACCTTGCTTTTCTCTCCTTTTCACTTTTAGGTCTAACACCAACTGCAGAAACATTGGAAAATGCTTACACCCAAGGGAACAGGGTACAAGGATGGTTTAAACCATGCAGAGGGGGAAGCCTAGCAAGTAATTTTTTTGTTTTTGTTTTTTTTTATTTAATGGAATATGTGACTTTAAGAATATATTTGAGGGCCAGGCATGGTGGTGCACACCTTTAATCTCTGTCCTCAGGAGGCAAAGGAAGGTAAATCTCTGTGAGTTCAAGGCCAGCCCAGTCTATGCAGTGAGTTATAGGATAGCCAGGACTATGTAGAGTGGCCTTGTCTTTAAAAGAATCATTTGAAGCATTGTATCAATAAGCTCAACTGTCAGGTCAAATGCACCTTCTGGCAAAGTCCACAGCAAGAACAGAGGCTTCGAGGACCCAGTGGGTGGAATCCTTGAGAGTTAGATGGTGCCAGACTCAGATCTCAGCTCTAAAAATTACCTTTGTGCATCTTGGATAAGTTACTAATTCTCCCTTGGCACGTGACCTTTCTGCATACACAACACAGGTCAGAGCCATTCCACGGGCTGTGAGTATTAAATGATACCTAAAGGTTTCACTGTGACCCTGTCACATGATATACAGTGCCAGGCACACAGAGGGCCGTGGATATGGGGCCACTAACTCTGCTACTGCTGTTGCCAGGAGTGGGAATTATTAACTCATGGTCATTCTCCCTTTCTCACCCCTCCCCCTTCCCCCCTCCCCTCCCCCTCCCCCCTCTCTATGGCTGTAAAGCCGGAACCTGCAATCAATTTGTCAGAAAGGATTGAGTTCTCTTGCCCTACAACAAGTCTCTTCAACTCCAGAATATTTACCTCTGGCCTGTCCTGAAGCCCAGTGAACCAGGTAATTAACAAGGAAGGCTCTGGCCTAGTCATGGGTCATGATCAACACCACCCACAGTGGCAAATGGCTATTGAGCTTTCACATATCAATTGCTCAAAGATTTGGAGGATCCAGGGGTTACGGTTCTCAATACCTTTCCACATTGATTAACAGGTGCTTCCTGGAAACATATAAACATAAATATGCCTCTTGAAATTGTTTCAACTCTGTATGGCAGAAAATGAGCTCATCTATACAGGAGTGTTGAGAGGTCCCCGAGGGAGAAGTTCGAGCATGCTCAGTGAGATCTCATCAGTGAAACAGATGACCTGGAAAGATGCAGGCAGGAGAAATGAAATCGCCCAGACCATGTTCCAAGCCTGGGTACAGCGGGAGGCAGAGGGATGAGAATAGGAATTTTGTGATCACTGGGACCGACAGAGACGGTTGCATGGACAGGATGTCCAAAAGGGATTGTAGCTTTCAGTGGAGGACAGAGCTAGTGCGGGGTTCACGTACACCACATTCTCCTATCTCCTACCAGTGTGCTGATAGGGTTTTAACAGTCCCTATGAAAGCGCACATCCCAGATCAATTCTTCTGCACAGAAGTCCTTGGAGGTAGGTAGAGGGAGAGGTCTGGACCACAGCGCAGCATTCCTTGTAAGGAGCTTCATGGTATCACAAGGGATTGGTCTCTCCCTCACACCGGCTGGCTGGGTCCCCTAAGTGCCTGCTGTTTGTTATAAAGCAAGGCTGTGGGCAGGGCTGGAGAGATGGCTTGGTTGGTAAAGTGTGTGCCCTGCCAGGGTGATGATGTGACTTCTTTCTTCTCCTCAGCTGGGACTGGTCACATGCACTGGGAAGGGAGACATTCCCAAGGTCCCTGCTGCTGGGCAGCCTACTTCACCAGCACTAGGCTATCAAGAGACCTTGCTTCAAAAACTAAGGTGAACGGCTTCTGAGGAGCAATACTGGAAGTTGACCTCTGTCCTCTACACACCTATACACATATGTATAGACACAACCTCACACATCTGCAATATCACCTAAACACACACACACACACACACACAGGAATGCATGTGCGCAGACCCAACCTCAAACAATGAAATGGAAGCAAGGTTTCCCGTGTGCCCTGCCTCGTCTGTAGGTACCCACGTGACCTTCAGGCCTGGCAGAGCCAAAGCCAGTGAGAACCTCACCCCACTGAGTCCATGCTGATCCCCTGCTCTCAGAACTGCGCTCCAATCGAAGTCTGTTTGCTCTGTAAGTGCCTGGCCTCGGACGGCCTGGGACAATAACAGCAAAGGAACTAAGCTGAATCCATCAACCGAACCCAACCACAAACCAGACAGAAGACATCCCTGGGCTGCAGTTCAAATAGTCGGCCTATCAGGGATAGAGGATGGTGCAAAGGCCCAGAGAGGGCCTGGGGGGGGGGGGTGGGGGGGTGGTAGGTAAATGGAAAACCTTCATCCTGCCCATAGACTTAGGCACAGTGAATTCTAGCCTAGGGATGAGAAAGTATCCAGTCAAGACATACTTTTGAGTTCACTTGTGCAGGCCAGTGTCTGGCACCTGTCTAGCTCAGAGAGAGCTGAGGCCTGGCCCAGGAGGGGCAGCTCTGCTTCTGATTCACTTCAGTATGAGATTTCTTAGGCAGAGCATTTTCAATTTGCTGCTCAGCCGATCAAACGCTTGTCTTCTCAGAATCATGGAGAAACAGGAAAAGAGACCAAGTGACAAAAGTTTAGCATGTGAAGTCAAAGCCGTCGTGTCTCCAATGGGCTGTGCAAGGCTGCCAGGCGCATGGCTGCATCCCCGGCAAACGCTGCCTTCTGCACTGCAGGCTGCTGCTCAAAACCTCCCTGAATGCCATTGGCTGGTAAAAATGGAGGCCCCACAGTTTACCTAACACAACAGGGCTAAGCTGTGTGCCAACATTTCAAGGGACAAATTCAAAGAAGATGACAAAATGACATTATTCTGCAAAATCCAATTAAACTCCCATTAAAATATTTAGAAATCTGTTTTCCCTCATATTAATTTCTCTGATGTATTTATATTTTAAAATAAATGCACTGGGGTTAAACTTTATAAATAGTGGTGGTGATTTCTACAAAAGCTTTGACTTTAAGCAGGGCAAGGAATGTTTGAACACAAGTCACAGACTGGGATGTCACTTAAACAGTATGTGTCCAAAAGGTAATATATTTTGCATAGCTATCTAGCACACACAGAGATACGGACTAGGTTCTGTGCTGCATGCTAAGTGTGCCTTCCACTCATGAGCTGCACCCCAGCTTCTCCATGTGAAATGTTAGCTTAGGGTGCACAGTATTCAGACATTCTCGGTGCATCCTCTTGAGTGAGCTTCCCGGTGGGTTCTGAGCCTGGGAGGTGGCTCAGCTGACTACGCCCTAATGGAAGGAATTCAATCAGGGAGACACACATGACTACTTAATTCTCCATCTGAAACAATGCTGCATCTTTCTAGGTGCTCACTGACAACGTGGTGAATCCTCTTCTGCCTTTCTTTTTAAGGGAAAAAAAGTTATTCCGATTGTTGTGCACTAAATGAGTTTCAAGGCCCACTAATGTGTAGCTTCTGATAGCTTCAAAAGGCCTGCTTCTGCTTCGCTCACACGTGATAGCCAACTGCGGGGAGTAAGTTCAGGGTAGTTTAAGGGACAGTGGGAACTGGATGACATAGTGGAATAAGCAATGTAGTCATATCTCTGAGGCTGTGTGGGTTAAAAATGGTGTCCGGTGTCTGGCCCAGGGCTCGGGCCACTGGGCGAGGTGGGACGCAGGATGGTTGACTGCAAGCACAACTCACGATGCCGCAGGGCAGGTGGGGATCAGGCTGTGAGAAGCCACAGGACCCTGTTCTGGGGGTGAAGAGCTGCAGTCTGAGGTCCCTGAAGAACTGCCAGAGTTGGCTTGGGGGTCCCGGCCCACAGAGAGGCTGAGACTGGAAGGTTCTCAGACTCTTGCACACCGTACTGGATGAGCCGAGAATGGAGTGTGGGCTCTTGGGTGGGCTCTGGCCTAGGGCCGAAGGGAAAGGGGCAAGGAGTTGAAAGCTCCGGCTAGTTACCCCAGGGAGGACAGTCCTTAGCTTGGCTGGCTTGGTGGAGACCGTGGCTGAGAAAGCAGAGAGGCCACAGTTGGGAGGTTAGATGCACAACTCATTAGGGGAAGACCTGCTCCATTGCTCCAGCATGGCGGATACCGATGAGAAGAGGCAGTCCATGGTTTTAAGGCGTTTATTGTCATGGCAGAAAGGGGAGCTAAGAGGGTAGTAGAGGCAGAGTGAAAGGCAGAGAGGGGAAGAGAGTAGAGAAGTAGAGGCCAGCCATGGCCACATGGAGAGAGGGGGGAAAGGGATGCCAGGAGAGAGAGGGGAGCAAGGGAGTGAGGTGTGAGAATAAGAGCAAGAGAGTAACAGAGGGAGGAGGGGACAAGCAGCCCCTTTTATAGTAGGGCAGGCCTACCTGGCTGTTGCCAGGTAACTGTGGGGGTGGAGTCCAGACAATACCTCTCTGCAGAGGGCTATGGAAGGCTGTAGCTGCTACAGAAGCCAGAGGCCCTGGGGACATGGGCAAACACTTGCTGTTCCTTGCAGGCAATGAGTCACCTGCTGGGTCTCTGGGTTCAAAGCCTGCACTTGCTTAACCACAGACCAGGCTACCTGTGCACAGCTCACAACCTCACAAGGCTGAACCCCTTCACACTAAGCTGGGAAGGGAGACAGCTGGTGACCTGTCATTTCCTCGTGCATACAGTGACACTTTCTCCCCAAAACCCATTCTACATAGTTTTTGGGTGCTGGCCTGTGTTGGGTCTTGAAGACACTGGGGCTCATAGAAGCTGCACTCTGGGGGATACAGACAGCTATGGAGGGGCCCCTGTACTTTAGGAGCATCTGCGGCAGAGGCCGCACAGGGTGCTAAGGCAAAATGTGTGTGGGGCTTGAGGGCTCCCCAGGTACAGCTTCTGCTCCTGCCTTCTGAATTGGTAGCAAGCACTCGCTTGCAGAATAACAACCAAGAATACAAGTCTCTTTGAGGATGGTCACCCTGAGCTCCGCACATGCCCTGTGGAGATGGAAACCCCAGCTTGTTCTCTTCAGAGCAGGAAGCTATGCTCCCAGCCCAGCGTGAAGTAGTGCTGTTCTGAACTGTCGACTCTGAAGTTTCAATTCGGGCTTTGGAAATGCTTAATTGTGTTCTTAAATATTGTGATGTTTTTGAGGCTCGAGGGCATAATTAATTAGACTTGAAATATAATACAAAGGGAGAGGGGACTGCAAGATTCCCATGTCTGCCAACGGCAACCACGAAGGGAAAAACTACTTCAATCTAAAACACAGCTTATTAAAGTTGGACGAGACACAAAGGATGACCGATCGCCCGTCACCATGTGTTCTGAATAGTAAGAGGGCCTGGCAGAGGTTCTGCACTGCTCATACAAGGGGGGGGGGGGGCCCATGCACTGCTCGTACATGTGGGGTCCCATGCACTGCTCGTATGTGGGGGTGGCATAAAGAGCCATTTTCTGCAGAGTTGAATAAAGCAGAGTTAGATTAAAGAGGGTGATGACCGATCTTGACTCCAGGAATTTCTTCCTCTGGTTCTCCCATGTTGGATATTTTTCATCCTATGGACTTTTGTTAATAAAATATGACATTCAAATAAAATCATCACATATTATCCCTATTCACCTCTCCTGAACTTCCCAGCCTAACCCACCCATCACAACCCACCACCATTTCCCTCTTGAATACTTAAGTGAAACGCTTAAACAAAGGCAGGCATTGCAAGCCCTCCTCCACCTAGCCATTAGCTGTGAAAAGCTCCGTCCCCATTATCAACTGAATGTTTCCACTGAGGATGATTCTGGAAGGGAATGTGGAGGAGAAAAGCAAAGGCTCTGTAAAAGATATCCATTTCTATGCATTAAATCAAATAAATGATAGATAACAGGCTGCTGGCTTGCCTTATAATCGCCTTACTGCTTAAAGCAATCGCCGATGCAAATGGATAATAATGAAGTCAGGGCCAGTTGGTGATGGTCTTTGATGGCACCGCTGACTTCTAGAACCCACTGCGTAGAGACTTCTCAGGTGCTGTAACGAGGAGGCTCAGCTCTGAGCTGTCTGGTTGATTTGCTGGGCTCAAAGGCTTCCTTGTCTCCTGACAGGTGAAGCCAGAGGACGGATGATCAAAGGAAAGAAATGGAGAAGGGACCTCTCTGTGAAACACCAGCAAAGAACCTAGCAGAGCCTGACCTTGAGATTCTCTGGTTATGTAGGTTCTAACAAAGCGTCCACCACTAAGAAGTTTTAACTTTAAAACACTGTAACACAAGCAACCACAAACGACCACATGTAAGTGGTAAATAATAACATTATTTATCAGGAGGGTGACAAGCACCATGAGCTAGAGTGTCAGGTCACCGCTGAACATCAGCAGGCTGAAAAATACCACACGGTAAGGACAAGGGGGAATGCGACCTCCCGCTTGCTACTAGGACTCTGAAATGATTTCATCACTGCAGAAGGAGACTGGTGTGTGCTCAGTCAATTACACATAGAATTACCGGATGACCCACTGATTCTGCTTGGGAATGAACTGAACACAGTTGCTCCAGAGTGAAGCAGTAGACGGGGGCTTACAGTAGTACCATTCACAACAGCCAGAAACAGGAAACAACTCAATGTCATTAGGCTGGTGCGTGAAGACCATGGTATGTCCATATTCTGAGGTATTATCCGGCTGTGGAAAAGAACTCAATCACAAAAGAACACACAGGATATGCACTCACTGATAAGTGGATATTAGCCCAGAAACTTAGAATACCCAAGATACAATTTGAAAAATACATGAAACTCAAGAAGAAGGAAGACCAAAGTGTGGATACTTTGCTCCTTCTTAGAATGGGGTACAAAATACCCTTGGAAGGAGTTACAGAGACAAAGTTCAGAGCTGAGACAGAAGGAAAGACCATCCAGAGACTGCCCCACCCAGGGGTCCATCCCATAAACAACCACCAAACCCAGACACTATTACATATACAAACAAGATTTTGCTGACAGGACCCTGATATAGCTGTCTCTTGTGAGGCTATGCCAGAGCCTGGAAAATACAGAAGTGGATGCTCACAGTCATCTATTGGATGGATCACAGGGCCCCCAATGGAGGAGCTAGAGAAAGTACCCAAGGAGCTGAAGGGGTCTGCAACCCTATAGGTGGAACAACAATATGCACTAACCAGTACCCTGAGTCTCTAGCTGCATATGTAGCAGAGCAGAGGATGGCCTAGTTGGGAAGAGAGATCCTTTGTCTTGCAAAGATTATAAGCCCCAGTGCAGGGGAACACCAGGGCCATGAATCAGAGCTGGTGGGTTGGGGAGCAGGGTTGGGGGAGGGTATAGGGGACTTTCTGGATAGCATTTGAAATGTAAATGAAGAAAATATCTAATAAAAAAAGAAGATAGTGTCAAATCTTACTTCTAGAGAACAATAAACGTCTACAAAATTCTGTGGAAAGTGTTTTTTTTTTTATGTAGGAAACCATTCTTTTAGAAATAATTTTTTAAAGAATTGAGACAGGTTCTCAAGTAACTCAGGCTGAACTTGAACTCACAATGTAGCCGATGATGTCCTCACACTGCTGATCCTGCTGTCTCCGCTGCTGCTGCTATGCCAAATTTTATGTGGTACTACAGATTAGAACTGGCTCTTTGGGCATGAGAGGCCAGCACTCTATCCATGGACCCACACCCCCAGTTCTGTGGCCAATCACTTTTATGACTGTACAGAGATTTGTTTCAGGCAAAATTTCAGAAATATTTAACCTTCTTGTGTACTGGTTCTTAGAGCTCTTCGGAAAGATGTTGCCTGACAGAATGTGTAGAATCTAGGAAAAGGAAGACAAGGTCCCATGCACAGGAGGCCTCTGTCTGAGGACATCAGGAGCCATGGGACCAGGCAGGGGATTGAATGTCATGGGAGGAAGATAGACACCTGTTCTGTTGATGAACTATTAAGAAAACTACTCAAGTAAATCTGAGCCATCCATAAACTTCAACATCAGGGAACCAAACTTCCTTTGTGGGATCAAGAAGGAAAACAAAGCTAGAATCACACTTAGTGGTGAGAAAACAGCAGTCCTGCTGAGACCAAGAACAAAACAGGCTGTTTACTCTCTGCTGTTTCCTACCAAGCTGATTCCACCTAACACAGTACACCACAAAACAATAAAGGTATAAAGATTGAAGAGGAAAAATGGAACTGGGGCTTGAGAGATGGTCACTGGTTAAAGTACACACAGACTTGAGGACCAGACTAGGACCCCAGGACGCATGTTAATGCAGGGTGGCTCTGAGAGCCTGCCTGTAATTCCAGCCCTGAAGGAGGTCTCCAGAGCAAGCTTAGTGAATGACCGGAGTTGTCATCAGTAAGCTCTGAGTTGGACTGTGAGACACCTCCACCCACCCCGCAAGGAATAAGTTGAAAGACCAATGGAAGATGATTACAGATGTCAACCTCAGGCCTCCATGTCTGCATCTGTGTGCATATGTATGCCCACCACATTTCTACTCTTATGCAAATGTGCACATACACACATGCACATATCACATACCCATGAAAATCAGAAAAAAAAAAAAAAAGAGAGACAATTGCCTTTTGTTCACAGAGGCCATGACTGTCTATGTGGAAAACTCAATTAATGGAAAAAATTCTGGAATTCGCAAATAAGAGTTCAGGATACAAAGTCAGTGAGCCAAAGCCTGCCTTTCTTTGCTCCAGAAGCAAGTTAGATTTAAAATAAAAAATACGCTACAGATTTCCTAAATGTTTGGGTTAGTACCCAGGGAGAGAACAACTTATGGATAACAGGTCGGTGTCTTACAAGTTGCTTCCTTATTGTTGCGATCAAACACATTACCAAGGCGTCTTATAGAAGAAACAGTTCGCTGGGGCTTATGGTTCCAGAGGGTGAGACTATGCTGGTAGGGGTGAAGGCATGATATCAGGAAGCTGTGTGCCTTCAGCTTGAACTGCAACACAAAACAGAGCACTCTTGAACTAGTTCTAATCTTTAAACCTTCAAAGCACAGCTGCTGTGACATACTTCCTGTAACAAGGCCACACCTCCTAAACTTTCCAAGCAGTTCCCTCAACTGGGTACCACTCACTCCTTCAAAAGCTGGAGACTAAGAGGACAACTCATTCAAACCAACACAATGCTTGTCTTTCTGGGTCTAGGTTTCCTCACTCAGGATGATCTTTTCTAGTTCCATCCATTTGCCAGCAAATTTCAGGATATCACGGATTTAATGCCTGAGTGGTATTCCTGTGTATAAATGCATCACATTTTCTTCATCCATCCTTTGGTTGAGGGACATCTAGGTAGTTTCCAGCTTCTGGATATTACACATAAATCCACTATAAACATAGTTACTAAGTGTCCCTGTGGTAAAGTAGGGCTTCTTTTGGGTATATGCCCAGGAGTTGGTATAGCTGGGTCTTGAGGTAGATCTATTCCCAATTTTCTGAGAAACCTCCAAAGTGATTTCCCGAGTGGCATAAGTTTTCACTTCCATCAGCAATGGAAGTATTCCCCTTGCTCCACATCCTCGCCAGCATAAGAGCCATTCTGATGGGTACAGGTGGAATCTCAAGAGTTGTTTTGATTTCCATTTCCATGACGACTAAGGATGTTCAACATTTCTTTAAGTGTTTCTTGGCATTACAGATTCCTCTGTCGAGAATTCTTTGTTTGGATCTGTGCTCCACTTTTCCATTGGGTTATTGGTTTGTTAATGCCTAGTTTCTTGAGCTCATTGTATATCTTGGATGTTAGTCCTCTGTCAAATGAAAATCTTTTCGCATTCTGTAGGCTGTCATTTTGTCCTTTTGACAATGTCCTTTGCCATACAAAAGCTTTTTAGTTTCATGAGGTCCCATTTATAAATTTTTGATCTTAGTGCCTGAGACGTTAGTGTTTTGTTCAAGAAGTTGTCTCCTGTGCCAATGTGTTTGAGGCCATTGCCCACTTTCTCTTGCAATGGGGGATATGAGACCTGAACTGGTCATTTATAAGGCAAGACTTTCAATGGAGGGATTGGTTCACCAATCCAGCCACAAAACCTTAGACCTTCAATTTGTCCCACCTGCAAGATGTACAGGGGTAGAAGATGGAACAGAATTTGAGGGATGGGCCAACCTATGAGCGGCCCGGCTTAAGTCTCATGGACCACGAGGGGGATCCCTGACACTCTTAATGATATTTTGCTCTATCTGCAGACAGGAGCTTAGCATAACTGTCACCTGAGAGGCTCCACCCTGCACCGATGGAAACTAATGCAGAGACCCACAGCCAAACATTAAGTGGAACTTGGGGAATCCTGTGGAAGAGGGGGAGGAAGGGTTGAAGGGGCCAGAGGAGTCAAGGACACAGCAAGAAAATCTACAAAATCAACTAACCTGGACCCATAGGTACTTATAGAGACTGAACAGCCAACCAGTGAGCATGCATGGGATGGACCTAGGCCCTCTATACATATGTAACCGTTGTGTAGCTGGATCTTATGTGGGACTCCTAATCTGGGAGCAGGGGGCTGTGTCCGACTACACCGCCTGCCTTTAGAGTCTGACATTCTGTGCTTTTGACCATGTCTTTTGCCAGACAGAAGCATTTCAGTTTCATAAGGTCCCACTTTGTTAACTGTTGATCTCAGTGCCTGTAGCTGTTAGTGTTTTGTTCAGGATGTTGTCTCCTGTGCCAACTCATTCAAGGTCATTTCCCACTTTCTCTTGCAATGGGGGAAAATGGGGCCTGAACTGGCCATCTCCTCTAACTAGGCAAGACTTCCTTTTTCTTTCTTTTTCTTTTTCTTTTTCTTTTTCTTTTTCTTTTTCCTTTTCCTTTTCTCTTTCTCTTTCTTTTTCTTTTCCTCTTCTTATTTTCTTTCTTTCTTTCTTTCTTTCTTTCTTTCTTTCTTTCTTTCTTTTTTTTTTTTTTGAGACAGGGTTTCTCTGTATAACCCTGGCTGTCCTGGAACTCACTCTCTAGACCAGGCTGACCTCGAACTCAGAAATCTGCCTGCCTTTGCCTCTTAAGTGCTGGGATTAAAGGTGTGCACCACTACTACCGGGCTTAGGCAAGACTTCCAATGGAGAGATTGGAACACCAATCCAGCCATAAAACCTTAGACCTACAATTTGTCCCATTTACAACGTATAAAGGGGAAAAAATGGAGCAGAAGTTGAGGGAAGGGCTAACTGGGCCACTTTGTCTAGGCTCAATAGAAGAATAGATACCTATTCTTACTGTAATGTCATGTGCCAAGGCTGGTTGAATCAATGGGAGGCTCCTGCTATTCTGAGGAGAAGGGGAGAAGAAATAGGTAGGGGTTGGAGGGAGAGGTGAGAGAGAGAGAGAGGGCCTGGGAGGAGAGTATGGAGGGCAAGTTCCAATTGGGATGTAAAGTAAAATGATAGCTGAATCAATTACTGTAGGTAGGAAGAAAGGACAAGAGAAAGCAAGAAAGGAAGAAAGGAAGAAAGGGGGAAAGGGAGAAAGGGAGAAAAAAAGTAAGTAAGGAAGGAAAGCTATTAAAGAAAAACTATAAAACTCCAACAAAAGAGAAAAGAACTAAGTAAATGCTGTGCTTAATCCATCCATCCATCCATCCATCCATATACTTCCAGAGAAAATCTCTGTGCAACTTATTATATAGTTATTGATAAATGGACTTATAATTAATTAATTTTGTGGTGATGGAGATCAAACCACAGGCCTTATATATGGTATAGACACGTGTTCTACCACTGAGCCACTGAGCCTTGACTCTAACATTAAATGAAGGGCCAAAAACCTAGAAAACTCAACTCACTGTTGAGCAGAGTAGAAACAACTCACATTTCCTAACTTACTATAAATCACAGCGTGATACCGATGATGTCACAGTGTGATACAGATGACGTCACAGTGTGATATACTGATGACATCACAGTGTTATACTGATGACGTCACAGTGTGATACTGGTGACGTTGCAGTGTGATACCGATGGCGTCACAGTATGATGGTACTGATGACGTCACGGTGTGATACTGATGACGGGACAGACGATCAAGTCAATGGAACAGTAAAGAGGGCACAGAAACCGGCCCAGGTAAGGACAGCCAGCTGCTCTGCGACAGAAAACAAGCAATATAGCAGAACAGAGAGTCTTTACAGCAACCATTGCCGAATAAGAGGACATTTACATTCAAAAATTAACTCAATATGGACCACAGATTTAAGTCTAAGCTGAAAATAATGGAAAGTTTGGGAAGTTAAGAGAAAGATCGAGATGAATCAGGGTGACCTACAACTCCGAAAGCACAGGCCTTACATGGTTAATAACTGGGACCACCACAGGCCTTATGTGGTTAATAACTGGGACCGTTAAAATGAAAATTTCTGTTCTGCAACAGAGATTATCAGAAAAAGAAAAAGGGAGGGCAGATAACCCACAGACAATGTTCACAAAGGATTTATATGTCAATCAGACCTTAACAACACAGGTTTTTTTTTTAAAAGACACTTGATCAAATACTATTATCTAACATATTCAAAGAGCTTTAAAATTTTAATTTTAAGAAAGCTAACAAACTGCTTTAAAATAGACAGCGGGGTTCATTGGAAATGAACAACAAAGAACTTTCACAGATGGCGCATAAGCATATGAGAAGCATTCACAGTCATGTCCCTGCGGAGTTACAAGTTAAAACATCCTGAGACACCACTGCACCGGGTGAGAATAACACACCGGGAGAGGAGCTGCGTAGGTCCGAGGCACGGGGAGCAGAGGGGCTTATACTCCACACAGAGTGACCACACAGCGCCCTGGCTGTGCCAATGGTGGAAGAGTGAGTGGGGGGGTCTTATACTCCACACACAGTGACCACACAGCACCCTGGCTGTGCTGGGTGATCTATAAAACGGCAAGCATCTCGTCAACTGCAGGTTTCTCTGTGTCACAGAGGGTTGAAAACTTATGTCCAAATAAAAAATTCCACAGGACTATGTTCACCGCACTTTCACTCGCAGAGAAACTGCTGTGACATAGAAACACAGAGACGCCCTTCCACAGGTGACCACATGAACACACGTGAGGCTTCAGCCAGGCTGTGGAATATTACTCATCACGGAAGAGAACATGAAGGAACTTGAAACACACAGGGGAAGTAAAGCCAGACTGAAAAAGGCTTCTCAGCATATGACTGGGACATGACTTTATAGAGACACTATTGATCTATGCAGAGGGCTTTTGAGGGCGGTCACATGAGCAGATACAGAAGGCTATAGCATAGTGAACTTTACCCTGCATGGTGACACAGTGACAGACATTCACCAAGATACCTTGGTCCAACCCTATAGAATGCACAAGCTCACTATTGATGTACACACGCTAGTGTCTTCTCCATACTTGTGTAATGATGGTGTCAGTGTGGGTTCATCAGCTGCAACCAGTGTGTCACACTGGAGAGTCGTTGTGTTGGAGGGCTGGACAGGAGGGAGGTTTCCTGCTTTCCCTTCTGTGGCTGGGATAAAACACGCCAACAAAAGCAGTTTTAGGAGAGAAAGATTCTCTGGCTCAGAATTCCCGGTTACAGAATTCCAACATAGCACAGATGTCGAGGCAGGAACCTGAAGCAACTGCTGACAAGCACAGTCACGAGCAGAGAGAATAAAAACAAGCATGCTAACTGTTCAGCTTGCTTTCTCTGTACATACACAACGTAGGACCCAAAGCAGGTGAAGTGTGCGACCCACAGTCAAGCGGGGTCTTCACCCACCAATTACTATAGCCAAGATAAACCCCCTAGACATCCCCAGAGGCCAACTTGCTCTAGACAGTCTTTCACTGAGACTCTTCTCACGTGATTCCAGATTGTGTCTAGCTGATAGATAAAACTAACCATTACTGTCTATACTGGGATATCTCTATACTTTTATTTTATTTTTCAATGCTCAGGATCAAACCCAGGCTCTACCACATGCTACTGAAGGAGATGCCTAGCCTTCTCCACCTCACAGTTTTTCTGAGAACCCAATATAAAAGGATGTAATATACTAAGAAAGTAATTTCACCCATAAGGCCTTTCAAGGATGAATGCCACCTCTCATTTGTCCTTGGAGTGAACTGCATTTACACAGTTGAACACTGACCACGCGTTTTACCTACAGATTGTGAGAAAGCTTTACTGGGAAGGTGGGAAGAACTTTGTGAAGATGTGAGAGAGATAAATTCTCAAATGCCATCCACGAAATTTCACAGATAATATCTTAAATTGAGACTCTGAGGAAATCGAAGGCCTGAGAAGTGACTGTGTCTGGAAGGGTGGCGAGGGGCAGAGGCCAGGAGAAGCTGCTATTTATAAACCAAACGGAAGCTTGACGTGTGGCTTTCATTTTAAAAAGGGGAAGCTGATCTTATAAGAAACTTCATGGTGTTCCATAATACAGGACTAAAGAAGTTTGGCTATAACCAACACAATATAATACTGCACAGGCATCAAATAGCATATCAGAACCTTCTGTGTCCAAAAGAAAGGCTGCCCATGATGTACTGTCAAAAGAAAGATCCAAGTAGCTGTCATGATATGTTCTGTAGTGCCATTTACTTAACACTCAGACACAATAGATTAAAACCTTCTGTGTATGCATCTCCATTATGTGAAGAGGCATATGTGTGCACAGGTATATGCATGCATGTGGAATCAAATACTTAGTTGTAACTCCCCTCCCCTTTCCCTCCCTCCTTTCCTTCCCTCCCTCCCTCCCTTCCTTCTCTCTTTCCTCCCTTCCTTCCATTCTTTCTTTGTTTTCAAGGAAAGGTCTGTCACTGGCCTGAAGAGACCTCCTGTCTCTGCCTCACTGACTCTGGAATCTAGCTGGGGGTCAGTATGAGCAGCTCTTTTGTAAAGGTGGGTTCTGGAACTGGGGTTTTCATGTTTGATCACATGGCAAGTCTTTCATGAACAGACCAACCTCTCAGCTCTTGACACATCAGTTTTCTACTCAATAGTGAATCTTGCAGATACGTGTGTGCATGTGCATATACATAAACACATAAACACAACACACACTCCCTCCCTCTCTCTCTCTCTCTCTCTCTCTTTCACACACACACACACACACACACACACACACACACACAATCTGTAGTTTTAGAGGGGACATCAAGAGTAAGTTTGGACTCCCTGATGATGACAAGAAGGTAGTCATTTCTGAGCCCAGGCCACAGATTTGCCAGCCGCTCTAAAGAAAGCCGGAAGGTGCTCTGTTTCATGGATGATGTTGACCCTTGATTTCTTTCTACAGAGGAAGGCAAGCGTAAGAAGTGGAGAAAATCAACACTGAGGCTCCTGACCAGAGTCTAACACTGGTCCATGTGCCCAATTGTCTGCCTTGCTGGGGCATCCCAGGCAATGATGGTGCTAAGGGAACATCAGCTTGCCCTCTGGGGTCTCTGTGTTTAGATCTCATCTGTAAACTGTTCCATAAGGACACAAAGGAGGCAGACTGGACTAAGGTCCTCGGAGTCTTACAAACTTGCCCTTACCAGGCTTGCAGCTCCCTCTGGGCTGGGTCCAGAGCGAGCAGCATGTGAAAGTTGTCTAAATGGGTACTCAAGTACAGGGTGGTCTGAGGCACAGTGTGGGGCAAGGTGTGAAACACTGTGTATGGCACAGTGTGCATATGGCAAGGTGTGAAGCCTTGTGCATGAGCAGCACACACGGTGGGGGGCATGGTGTGAAGCACTGTGTACAGGGACGCAGGACCTTGTTTACAACATGCAACCTTTATTCTAGACTCTGACCTAAGAAAACTGAGAGATCTGCAACTGCCTTGGAACCTAACTGGTCTATAACCAGGTCCAGTTTTAGAGAGAACAACTCTGAAGATGGGCTAACGTGCCAGCAGCTACCTGTTGCCTCCCGAGAAGGAAACTCAGGGTGGAGATGACCCTCCTCCTCTGGAGAGTGCCAGCCCCGTAACACAGATTCTGTGAGAGCTGGCTCAGTCCCAGTCACCCAAATTGTGGGTCCACACAACTGATGGGAGTTTGTGTTTAAAATGATTGAAAATGATGTTTTCTGTACTTCTATCTGCATTATGATGCCAGGCTACATTTGATGTCATTCCAGTCTCTAGAGAGCAAAGTGAATGGTAGTTATATAAAGTGTGCTCTCTCACCTCCCTAGGGTTTGAACGTGACTCCTTTATCATACGCAAGGCAAGATCAGGGTGAGCTTGTGTGTGTGTGTGTGTGTGTGTGCTTGTGTGTGTGTGTGTGTGTGCATCTCTGTGTATGTTCAGGTTTATGGAAGGATCACATGTGTATGTATGTGTGAAAGGCAGATATTGATGCTGGATTTCTTTCATTGTTCTCCACCTAATGTCCCGAGCCAAGGTCTCTTACTTGAGCCCAGAGTTCCCAAGTCAACTACTCATCTAGCCAGTTTTTATTTTTTTCCTGTGACTCCCCTCATACTCTCCTGAGCACCGGTATTACAGGTTGACTACCACACCCTGCCAGCATTTTATAGATACTAGACTCACAATGTTCACCCTCAGTAAGAGCTTGCTCTACCCAGCCCCCTAGATGGCTGGTTTCTATCATACTACCTTGGCTTTCTTTTAAAAATGATAATATAACTGTGTGCCTCAAATTCCCTAAAAAAAAAAAAAAAGGTCAAGAAACTAAAATTGCATTCTGTATTTGCTTTAGACAAAGCTATTGAAAAGTGCGAAGCAAAATCATTTTGGTGTGCAGATTCCTGAAAGAAATAGGGAGAGACAGGCAGGAATTGTAAGAGGCTGGGGTCCTTCTGAGTCTGTGAACCACTCTGAAAACTTGGCCGTGTTCCCTACAGGATTGTACAGATGGGAATCAGAAAGCTCCTAACTCCAAGTCTGATGATACGACAGAGCTTTCCATCTCAGTCAAGCTGGAGGCTGCTGTCATTATCTGTCCTGGGGACAGTATGAATTTAACAAAGATGGGTCTGCTTTAGGCTTAGGCTTAGCTGAGATGCTTGGATATTATAATTAAAGTGTTTTTCAGTAAATGCGCTAGAAGGGAGGGAGCCAATGCTGGTTTCCCAAGTTTCATTTTTTTTTTTCCTCTGAAAAATGGAGAACTTCAAGAAAGAGAAATTTTGAGTAATCATAATTATGACAGTATAGATGTCAGAGATCACAGAAGGAAGCCAGGGAGAGCCAGTAATTTGAAGAGAAACAGTAAAGTCTCCAGCACAGTGGGAGGACATTTTGATCTTCCTTATCAGCTGTAGGTATGAAAAAATGAAGGCTGAATTCAGCAGGAGTCTCATGCAGAAGGAACAGCTAAGTTGTTCTGACTCTGATTTTTGAATCTTACATGCAGTTGAAGAACTATGTATTCTGATTGCAGTCAGTTCATGCAGGTAAAATTCCAAAGCGGGGGAGGGTCATAGAGAGGACAATGTCAAGGGTCCCCCAAAGTCAGGCACATTGCTTGGGGATATGAGACAGACAGAGGATGTCCACTTAATAGCAGGTTTGTTTCTAGGAATGGAGGGAAAGGTATAATGTGTTTTCAGTTGTCTGAGCAGAGAGAAGCATCCGACAATGATGCCCCGCCCCACCATTGACCTCAAGCCACGTCTGTTAAAGCCCTAGATGAACTCTGTATCACAGAGCAGAAGTCTGTGGAGTCAAAGTAAGCTGAGTGAATTCTGCCCAGAAAAGAAAGCCAGTGGAGACCTCAGAGAGACAAACCAGAGACCCACTTGCTTTCACTATGGACTTTGATCCATCATTTGAGCTGGAAAGCCTATCTTCTTATTTTTCTTGTTGGAAAATGAGAATTCTGGGTTTGTGGAGATGACTCAGTGGTTAAGAACACATTGGCTGATCTCCCAGAGGATCAAGATCAATTCCCAGCACCCAGGTGTGAAATCTCATAAATGCCTGTGTCTCCAGGCCCTGGAGATCTGATGGTCATCTGTGATTTCTGTGGGCACGCACAGCCACATGCACATAGGCAAATGACATATTTTTTTTTTAATGTGAAGTTATGTGTATGTCTCTACACTGAGAGAAGAGAAACTGGAGTGGGGGAAGAAAGCATTTTTGTAGATTTTCCCCAGAAAGAAGAGGGAGTGTCACTCAGTCACTGACTAGTAAAGGGGACAAACATAAACTCAGTTCATGGAGCAGGCACCCACAAGGGACACTGCCAATTTACCCAAAACACACAGCAAGGGTCTCAGGCTCTTGCTGTCTCTGAGTCTTGTCTAACCAGTCACAACCCTTGTCCCGTGGAACTCCCCATCAGTGGTTGTCATCCTGGACTGAAGGGACTTCAATGAGCCCACCAATCCTGACACACTCATGAGTGAGACAGCAGCTAAGGGCAATGTGGGGAAACTGAGATGATTTGACATCTGGAGAACAATAGTTCTCAGCAGTTTTGCCCGAGGAAGAACAGAATTCAATGCTTAGGTTCGGGGGTATTTGAAGTACAGAAGGATCTATGGAGTTAAGTTAGATTAGCTTAAGATCTTGCTGGAAACTTGTTTCTTTGTCTATAATTCTTTCTTGCTAACTCGGACACATGATTTTCCTGTGGCTCACTTAGCACTTGTACCTGACTCACTGGGTTACACAGATGCTCAACAAGGATCATATTTAATCCATTATCATCATAGAGGGGAGTATGGTGATGTGTGCTGGAAAAGTAGCCCAGAGTTTTACATCCAGATCCACAGACAACAGGAAGAGAGAGAGAGACTGGGCCTACCTTGGGTGTTTGAAACCCCAGTGACAGACTTTCTCCAACAAGGCCATGCCTTCCAATCCTTCTCAAGCCGCGACATTCCCTGATGATCGAGCTTTCAAATCTACGAGCCTAGGGGGCCATTCTTATTCAAACCACCACAGTGTACAGCATATTGCTCAGTGTCCGTCACCAGTGGGCTTCATCAGAATGATAAATACAATGACAGGCGCTCACACTACCAGTACTTCCGGTTGAGAAAAAAACGGTCTCTCCCTTTCATTTAAGACGCGATAGTATGCTGTTTTCTCAATTCCCTTCTACTTGTAGAACTTTTAAAAAATAAAAATTATCTTGTTTATTCGGTCTACTTGATGCCAGACAGAGACTCTAATAAGAAAAATAAGTTTAAATTTTCCACCTTCTTAAAACAGAGAGCAGTAAAATTAATCAATTTTAGTTTATGAAGCTATTACATTCCTAGGTGGTTTGAAGTGAAGGTTTATAGAAATGGACAAAGGAAAATATGTTTTTAATCCAATAAAGTCCTGTTTTCTACAAAGGGGGCTGGGGCAGTGCACCATGGGCATCACGGCCATCATGGCTTTGGAATAATCTTTGCCTTGAAATTCTGGTCCATGTTTGTCTTGTTGATGAAGCACACACATCTCTATCCTGGCCCAGTCAACTCATGTACCATCCCTGACTGGGCACAACGGTTCACACTCTCAAACATTCATACACACGCACACATGCACACACATACCACACACACACACACACACACACACACACTCGTGCGCGCACACCACACACATACACACATTCACACTCATACACACACTCTCACATACTTTCTCTCACACATACTCTCATATACACATTCACACTCATACACACACATGAAGGCACACACACTCATATTCACACTCTCTCAACACAATACACACACATTCACATTCATACACAGTCACATACTTTCATACACACATATACACACATTCACACTCATACACACAACACTCACATGTACTTTCTCCCACACTCACACACATATACACACATTCACATTCATACACACATACACAGCCCTTTTGCCACAAGGCTCATATTTGATTTTTGTCATCATTATTATTGATAACTTAGGGGAACAGGGCCTTTTGTGGTCCAGGCTACCTGGACCTTTCCTATACAAACAAGGACAAGCCTGGGCTATTAATCCTCCTCTCTCCACCTCTCAAGCTCTGGGATTAGTGGTGTGTGTACTGCCATGATGACTTCAAGCTTACTCTTTCAAAATATACTCAACAGAGCCACAAATCCATGGCCCAGAACACACTGCCTTAGATGTTCTTCTTCCTGATCCGTCTCCCCGGACTCAGGATCCATCAGACATAACCTCAGATGCTCTGTTGCCTGATTCGTCTCCCCAGTCTTTTAAGAAATTCTCAACAACCCCACTCCTCCATGTGTCATACTTCCCCGCTCCTGCGATTTTATCCTGGCTGTTGTGTATTCCAGGAAGTTCGTACTTCCTTCCCATATCCTCTGCAAAGTCCAAAGTCGCAGCCCCACTTTACAGAGAATCAATCCCCAAAGAGGTGAATGCTTTTCAAAACACAACATACAAACTAACGTAATTTCCATTATAATCTAGCAGAGCTGGACCAGTAACCACTAGTTACAGAAAAGAGAAAGGGGCCACACAGACATGTTAACAAACGGAACCAATGTCATAGCATCGGTAATGGAAAATAACTGACTGGCGGTCGGAGGCAGTTCTTTCTCTACTACCTTGACTGTGTTGGGACTTGACTGCTTGCTGCAGTTTGATGTGATGACCTCTCTTTGAATACCTCCATGCACACTGTGTGCCTCCATGCACACAGTGTGCCACGCCTCAGCTTGAACTTCACTTTACTACTATAAACACTGCAGCAAGACAAGGCTCCATCCCCTACAGATCTCCCGAACCTCTTACATGCTCTCATATCTTTGGTCAGTTAAAAAGTGGGTTGAGTGGGTACTCAGTAATCAGAGTAGGTAGATACAGAACATATCTGGCTTCAGAGAGGATGTACTGTGGTAAACGTGCATGCTTTAAACCATAGCGGTATCTAAACACCACCCATACCTCTAAATCCCAAAGAGTTACAGAAATATAAAACATAAACCTGAATCATAAAAAGTGCCTTTTTCAAAGACAGGAACCTTAAAAAACAAACTTCCTTTCCCATTCCTATAACATTATGTTTTATTTTAAGCCATTTATATTAGGGACTGAAGAGCCTCTTGAAACAGCTTACTTCCATTCTGACAGTAACTCCTGAACATACCCTTCCCTGAACCACTCTTTAGGACTCGCTTCTTCCCATAGCTGTCACAGTGAAACCAGTGATCGATGACAGCGCTGCCCTCCCTTGAATTGCACTTATTTTGACCAATGGTTTAGGGGAAAAAGTCTATGTTACTATGGAAACGTATGATGCCTCCAAAGACCTCATCTCAGGTTTCACACCGGTCGCCAAGAAAGGCACCCAGCAGCGAGCAAGTTGGTCTTTATTTTCCAAGATGAAAAGGGAAACATGGGGGCTTTCCTCTCAGTGTGACTTCATCCAAGCTGGTGTTTCCTCAGCATAGAGCTACAGAGTCAAAGAGAAGCCATCCCTCCTGCTCAGGAAAGCCTGGAGAACAGTCAGACAAAAGGATGGCTATTCAAGAATTTCTTCTGCCTAGTGCTGGAGAAATGACAGCTTAGAGCAAACAGGGACCCATCCTGCCTGGGCAGGCCACAGCTATGAGTCTGCACAGGGAACATTTGGGAGTACTGAGGAAATGACAGGAGTGGCTATAGACAGACATAAGAGCTGGTGGGCTTGGGGCTGGGTAAGGAAGATGGAAGGCCTTCCTAAACTGACTACAAGTCATTAGCATTTGAAAAACTAGTGTTGGGCTGGTGAGATGGCTCAGCGGGTAAGAGCACTGACTGCTTTTCTGAAGGTCCTAAATTCAAATCCCAGCAACCACGTGGTGGCTCACAACCACCCGTGATGAGATCTGATGCCCTCTTCTGGTGCGTCTGAAGTCAGCTACAGTGTACTTTTATATAATAATAAATAAATCTTTGGGCCAGAGCAAGCGGGCGGGGTTGGTCGGATGGAGCGGAGCTGATTGCAGTGAGCAGAGGTGCCCCTAAAAAATCCAATTCCCAACAACCACATGAAGGCTCACAACCATCTGTACAGCTACAGCATACTCATAAAACAAAATAAATAAATCTTTAAGAAAAAGAAAAGAAAAACCAGTGTTATATTTTATTAAAATCTTTACAAGATTGACCTCAGATTAAAACAAAATAAAAGAAGTGTAAATGAAAAAGCCGTGCGTGGTGGCGCACGCCTTTAATCCCAGCACTCAGGAGGCAGAGGCAGGTGGATTTCTGAGTTCGAGGCCAGCCTGGTCTACAAAGTGAGTTCCAGGACAGCCAGGGCTACACAGAGAAACCCTGTCTCGAAAAACCAAAAAAAAAAAAAAAAAAAGAAGTGTAAATGACACACCATGGCCACACCTAGAGCACTCAGATATTTTACTTTTGACATTATTCTTTTAATACATAATCAGAAACCCGTTGTTTACTAAGTAAATTCTTACAATTAATCTTAGAAAACTGAAAGGGAGCGCAGGCGAGATGTTTCCAGTTGAAATAAAATAACCAGTGAGGGTTCTTATTTATGCAGAATTAAGTCTATTTTCTGCCAGGAACAATTTGGCAAGTGAAAAAATAAAGTAGAAAGGACTTCAATGGGTACTAAAAGCCAACCAGAGACTGAAAGAATCCTCACAGAACACACTCACTTAGGAAGCCAGAAAACTGAATGTGATTGTGAGAACAATGAGGCATCCAAATCTTATGGGGCAGAGCAGGAAGGCCTTTCTGGGAGGCAGCAGAGCTGCTGCCATGGCGAGGACTGGCTCCGCGAGCAGGCTATGAGTGAATAACCTGGGAGGGAGGCCTGAGAGCTGGGCTGAAGATGTCACCTTCCAAAGGCAAGCTCCTGCCTTCCACAAGGGAGGCTGCTGCTGGCTCATCCAGACTCGGTGCCACGCAGGGTGTTTCTTCTACAGGGGCGCATGAGGGAAAAGAAAGGAAGCAGGAAGGAATATCTGGTGTTCTAAGGCACCACCAGAGTAATGGCTACAGGTATAACTCGCATGGAGGTTCAGAACAGAGGGTTCAGGACCCCTGTATGGACAGTTGCAGGGGTAGCCTGGCTGAGCATCCGTCCAGCGCGACTGCTCAGCGCGGCCTCGGTCTTTCTATCACGTCACCCAGATGGGGGATAAAATGCCCGTCATTTGGAAAGGTTTGGTTCTTTAAAAGGATATGGACACCATCCAATGTCCTTTCGATTTTCAAAGTGGGGGAGGGGCGGTTTCAAGCACCGGAAAGATTCTAGAGGGGGAGGAATGTAGCTTGGAGACACAGTGCTTGCTTACCATGACCAAGGCTCTGGGTTTGATCTGCAGTGTCGCTTAAAATGGGATGAGGAAAGGCAAGGGAAGGAAAAGAGAGGGGAGGAGAGGGGGAGAAGGGGAGGGAGGAGGGGAAAGGAACGGGAGGGAAGGAGGCAGGGAGAGAGGAGAGGGGAGAGAATGGAGAGAGGGAGGCAGAAAGGAAGGAAGGGAGGCAGGGACCCCTTGGTTGCTGTGTTATCTTATACAAAGGTATGTGTGTAACATTATTTTATCCAGTTATTTACCTAGATGCCAGGACAATATCACTATGTGTTATCTATGGGGAAAGGTTTTTTTTTTTCTTTTCATATGAATCATAGCAAGGATTGAATGGAATAATAAAAAAAAACAATAATTGTAACGATCCATGACACAAGCTGAGAATTCATTAAATGCTTTTGTACAGACACCCTAATACTTATGTGACTACTGAATTTCTTTTCTTAACATTCTTTCCTCCAATAGATAACTTGTTACATAATGGCTGGCGTGCCACAGACAGGGAATGAGAATTGAACTTGATTTGTTAAATATTCCACGGTCCTGATCGTATTAAAAATCTGTGACAAGATACTTCAATAATATTACTGGCTAATTCATTCTATAAGAAAGTGACAGCCCTTTAGGCTTTCAACTGCGACCCAAAGCCTTAATGGCCGGCAGTTCCCTAAATGAGGCACTTTGATGGGCATTTAGGTCTTCAGAAATTACTACCATCCTCAATTGGCTGTCCTTTAATCTACCTTTGAGCTGCGTCCCATTTCACTATTAGCAGTTTGAGCTTAAGTGAGTTTGGAAAATTACATATTGACAAAGAAAAAATGTATATTTTACCATCTAAATGCTTTTATGCAAATGAGATTGAATTTCAGATATCATTCAAGGGAGCTTTTTTAAAACAAAAGGAATGATCTTGGATTTCATTCCAGGTTGAGGACTTCAAAACAAAGGTGAGGTAGAAGGCAGTGGCAGGTCTGATATTGATTAATAACCTCTGTGTTCTATGGGAATTTATCAACTGAAAATAACCGACCATAACCATGGACATCAGCTCTGATTGTGGGGTGATGCTGAAACAGTGACCTGAATGACATGGGAACTCAGTTTTCCCAAGAGGAAAATCATTCATTTCAGGGGATTTATAGTTAGGGCTTTTCAGCTTTAGCTAAATAACATTATTCAAGGAGAGGTTAGCAGGGCCTCAAGAGAACGTACTTCACACACCTTTAGATTTATCCAAGTATTTACCCAGAATCCAGGGCTGCTGTCGCCTACGATGAAGCATCTGAATGCAGGACTACCCTGGGCTCCAGATCTCCCTTTAACATCTGTCCCGGCACGTGCCCACAAAGTGCACACACTTCTCGCTCATTTCTGTGAGAGGAGCCCTTGAAGCACCTCACCTTTTGATCTACCCCAGACTTGCTGCACACCCTATCTTTTGTTTCCACTTACTTCATCCTTTGCTTCCCTCACATATAATCTAACTATGTTTATTAAGTGACAGTCGGGCAGTGTATTTGCTTAAATGGTAGATAGATGCATAGTCTCCTTTGATGGTTTCGACCAGCTCCTTGCCAGACATATTTTAAATGTTTCCTGAACTGAGAGCTCTGCTTTCATTTTCAAAATCTCCCTCGAATGAAATGTGAAATCTAATCTCAATTCCTAAACAAATTGATTATTGGGTAAATGAGTTATTAACTTTAAAGACAAGGAAATTGTGCTATTGAGGAAGAAAATTGCAGAGTATTAAATGCAAGTCATCAAAATATATGTGGTGGTGGAAAGTCATTTCCCAATGACAGCTTGCAGTATGCAGTTCATAAACACACATCAGCCTGTTTCAGTGAAGCCCATATGATGGTAGGAAAGGCCCAAACATAACTTTAATGCTAACCTCAGTTCCTCCCATAGCCTATAAATGCCTGCTTTAAAAAGAAAGAAAGAAAGAAAGAGAGAGAGAGAGAGAGAGAGAGAGAGAGAGAGAGAGAGAGAGAAAGAAAGAAAGAAAGAAAGAAAGAAAGAAAGAAAGAAAGAAAGAAAGAAAGAAAGAAAGAAAGGAAAGAAGGAAGGAAGGAAGGAAGGAAGGAAGAAAGAAAGAAAGAAAGAAAGAAAGAAAGAAAGAAAGAAGCCAGGCGGTGGTGGCACACGCCTTTAATCCTAGCACTTGGGAGGCAGAGGCAGGTGGAGTTCTGAGTTCAAGGCTAGCCTGGTCTACAAAGTGAGTTCCAGGGCTATACAGAGAAACCCTGTCTCAGAGAGAGAGAGAGAGAGAGAGAGAGAGAGAGAGAGAGAGAGAGAGAGAGAGAAAGAGAGAGAGAGAGAGAAAGAAGAAGAAGAAGAAGAAGAAGGAGGAGGAGGAGGAGGAGGAGGAGGAGGAGGAGGAGGTGGAGGAGGAGGAGGAGGGAGGGAGGGAAGGAGAGAGGGAAGAAGGGAGGGAGTTAAAAAAGACAGAGTCTGTCTTGCCACATATAACCTGGGACAACCTCAAGCACAAGGTATCTGCCTTGACCTCCGAGTTTGGGGATTAGAGGTGTATGCATGCTCACACACCCAGTGAATCACAGGTAATTTCTGACATTATTTTGTGCTCACCCGCTACTGTGTCTTTGCACCTCACTAGAGGGACCTCTCTCAGGACATTTCCAAGATGCTTATTCTCACAGGGATTTTAGCAGGGTTTAAAACACTCACTGAATAAAGACATGAAATGGTGCTGCTTCCTTTGGATCAAGGGTTATGTTAAGTTAACATGGACTGACCAACATACTTAGGACATGGCTGGCGGTGGTTAGGAAGTACCAGGTCTTGACCACACTCTGAGCAAGAACTTTACAGGCTCACCATAGCCTCTCACCACTATCAGGAGCATCAGAACAGGACCTGTCCTGCTGGTGCTGGGTCTCTTAAGGCAGCAGTGTTATGGCTTGGCACCTCTTCTGCTAAGAGCAACTGATGGTGAGAGTCAAGGCATGGCGAGCAGCAGAAGGCCCAGCAGGCTTTGTTTCATAGGTTCTTGCTAACTTTGGGCTTACTTCCACAATCTGAATGGCCCAGGCTCAGCCAGCCACAGCAGTTATGTCTGATGGAGAAGTGAGTCCAGGGAAGGGAGTCTGGAGGAAGAGCTAGAAGCCAGACCCAGAGCCAGGGTCTCCTAAGAAATACTGTGACTGTCTTTACTTCCAAACCATGAATATTTGCACATCTGTGCCAACAACAATTTTATAAAATACATAATGCTGTAACCAAGACAACAGAAATCTTCTGGTATCCCACCACCCACAAAGCTAACTACCCCTCTGGATGTTAAGATGAACTACATACCCACACTATAAAATACAACAGAAAGCGAGACCTCAAGTAAGAGCATAGATGGAAAGCTCTTTGCCTCCTTTAAAGAAAAATGAACCAACTGAGCAAGCAAAGAAGGAAGCCAGAAGCATGAGGAAAAATAAAATCAAAATAAGAACAAAATCTAAGAAGAATGACAAGCACCATCAGAGATCTGAAAGACACACAAGACAGGAAAAGCTTGCAGAAGGAGCTAGAAAAGACAGAGATCAGATGGCTCTACCCCAGTGATAGCAAGGGAATGTCAGTCTACCCCAGTGATAGCAAGGGGATGCTTGAGTGGCAGGGGTGGGGGTGGGGGAGCATAAGTGCTCTTGGGGAGAACAAAGACACCCAGAGGGAAGAGAGGGGTGTCAGCAAGGAAAGGGACACAGTTCAAGGAGGGGAGGCATCTCCTTGAAAAAGGAGCAGCAGTGTGGGACTAGAGAGGTGGCTCAGCAAAGCGCCAGCGATCTCCTTTGTCAGATTCTTGGCTGCCATGCTGCAAAAGGCTCCCTTTGTCTCCCCTTCCCCGCCATGATGGGCTGAGCCCTCTGAAACCAGGAGCAAAACAAATCTTTCATCTCAAGGGCTTCCTGGTAGGCATTTAGATGTCAGAAATGATAAAGGAATATTGAATGTTCTTTCTCAACTGAGAGAACCTGAAAGCAGCCAAGGTGCCCTTTATTAGGTAAGCAGAAAGGCACAGTGGTGCTAACAGTGGAGTGTTACTCAGCACCACACAGAAATGAGAAATTCACCAGACAGTGAACAGACATGCAGGCATCATAAATCCACATTACAAGTGAAAATCTTGAATACTATCCAATTCCAACTCCCTGACACCTAAAAAGTTGACAAAGCTACACATACTAAAGGGTTGGTATTATTGGTAGTGAAAGAACCTAGTGGGGAAACCCCTACTCAACTCCTGATTCGGCGTGCACCCAAGAATCACGAACAGAACACTATACCTTGATGTAACAACATGAGGTATTTTAATGGCGGAGCTCCAGGTCAAAATGTATCTCACACAGGAGACAGTGGTTTTGAGCACAAGGCTTGGGAGCTAGAGGTTTTTATAGAAAAGGAGTGGGACTGGGGGAGGAATTGGCGCGGTTTCACATGATTGGTCCATTTAAACATCAGTAGCCTGTTAACATTTAACTTAGGTCAGAGGGGTGGGAGATAGGGAGGCGATGGGCCTGCCCGGGTATGTCCTGGTCTGTTCTGCTATGTTCTCAGCCCCAGGTTCACAAACAACTCTTTGGGCTATTTGACATACATTACATGAATCACAGGTCTCAAGTTTTATTTCCTTTCATTAGAAGGAGAAAGAAGGCACAAAGTAGGACCACAGGAGATCCTTCGAATGCTGGAAGTACTGTGTGGTACCACTTATTTGTCAGACCTACAGAATGAACGGTTACAGCATACACCCAACATGAATGGCAGATTGGGAGGTCCTGGCGTATCAATGTATTCTCAGTCATTGTAATCAATGAAGGACCCTGGCAGGGGTTGTGCACAGCCCTGGGAGTGCGGGGTGGGACTGAGCACATGCAAAGGTAGGGGATGCCTGGAATTCTTCTCTATCATATGCTGAACTTTGTAGTGGATCTTGACATCTTTAAGATGCAAAAGTAGAGCCCTAATAAGCAAAACACACCAAAGACCAGCCAGCTTCTAAGTCTACCCGAACGTCCTGTTTCATTTGTTACTCTTTCTGTGTGGATGAGAATGTGGCGTGAAATAGGTCCCCAGGAAAAACCGACTGAACAGGAAACTGTGTGCTGTATGTGAGAAAGAAACCAAACCAAACCAAAAACAAAGGCAGCAGGAGAACTTGTGATAAATCTCTCTATATTAAGGACTTAAAAAGAAAATAGGTGAATTTGCCTGAAATTTCACTTATTTCTTAACCAAAGTATAATTTTCATTGTAATATTATCCATATAGCCTGTAACTTGTTTTTTGTTTTGGTTTTTTAAGACCCACCAAACATTGCCTCTGCAGCTCTTCACATATACTGCAATGGAAAGAAGAGAGCTGTGGAAGTCACCTGCCCAGGCTTTGGAGCTAGTGACAGGTGGGGGCTAACAGCTCCTGCTTTCACTTCTGGAGTGCACTAAACATCACCAGCTGTGGAACTGGGCAAGGAAAAGGTCCTCCTCAGGGGGCTTGAGCTGGCAGTTGTCAGCAGGAGAGGAACAGACAGGGTTGTCTGTCACTGATCTCTGCTAGTCTGTCCTCTCTCATAAATTCACTGCTTAAGTGGCACTTTGTTGTGGATAGCCCTGGGGCTAATTATATTTGATGTTAATTCCATTCTCCTGTGGGTGGCTGTGAACAAGGAATGAGTCAGCACTCAGGTGATTTCCTGTAAACCTGCTTCCCACCTTAATTTGTAAAATAAAGAAGAGCTGTAGATTGGGCAGATAAAAGGGTAAGTGGAGTGGAAGGTGGGGAGGAAGAAGAAGAAAAAAATGGAAGAGGGAGAGGATGCAGAGGAGGAGGAGGAAGAAGAAAAGTGGAGCAGAAGCACATGGCCTGGAAAAGCTGAAAGTTCTAAGAGGTCTCAGATGTGGAAGATGGTAGTGTAGTGGTAGATCTGTCCAGTCTAGGCTGAGTTGTGTTTTCATTGCCGGACATATTTGGGTTGGAGAGATTTACAGCAACAGCAATCCCCCCAGGAGGAGGCCTTTGGGTTCAGGGCAGAGGGGACAGCGCCTGATTCTGTGGTTTTACAATAGCCCTTAAGAAAGAGGCTCTGAAGGCTGGCGAGATGGCTCAGTAGTAAGAGCACTGACTGCTCTTCTGAAGGTCCTGAGTTCAAATCCCAGCAACCACATGGTGGCTCACAACCATCCGTAATGAGATCTAATCCCCTTTTCTGGTGTGTCTGAAGACAGCTATGGTGTACTTACATCTAATAAATAAATAAATCTTTAAAAAAAAAAAAGAAAAGAAAGAAAGAGGCTCTGAGCTGAAGGGGTCTGCAGCCCTATAGGAGGAACAACAATATGAACTGGTGTAGATACTGCGACCTCCATCTCCACTGCCAAGGCTGGAGGTGACACCTCCATACTAGCTCTGGAGATTAAAGCCTCCTCCAGTACTCCTCTTGGTATTGAGTTCCCAGGTCCAGCCCAAGTGGTCATTCCATTCATCACAAGACCAATTTCTCACAAGGCTGAGTCTTACCTTGCAAGCTTTCTATTAGAGATAGACCTTGCCGCACTAATGTCCCCAACAAATGATCGCAAGCAAAATATAGCCCGCGTTAAAGAAGTGCAGAGATGTTGTTAAGCTTAATTAGATGTCATTGTCACACTTTCATTAGCTATTAACATTATGCAAAGATAAACTAATACAAAATGAGTTCTTTCATTGTGACATAATTATAATTTTAATGGTTACACCATGAACATTATAATTCAGGGCATATTTTCAATTTCCCCATTAGTGGGCAGTTACTTATAAGGGTTCCTATTATGATCTGTCCACAGAGACCAGGTTATTAATGCCCCCATTTCCTAGGCTGATGAGGACCACAGTTTGGAATCAATATGACAGCCACAAGGCAGACTGCAGATACATGGAATAAACAGGAGAATGACCGCTGTGCTCAGTGTGCACCTGGGGAGGTGGCGAGGTGGAGGAGAAGATGTAAGAGATGACTATTCTCTAGGAGAGATTCTGATTTCCATGGTTTCTTCTGGGCTATTTTCCCTCATTTTTTTCCTTTTGTGGCTTTAAGTCCTCAACTTCTTCTAAGACAGTTTCCCATATAAAATATTCAATAGCCTGGGCTTTGAAATATGTCTTAAACGGTTTTTATCATGCAGAGAATTAATTTTTAAAAAACCACAGAGTCATTTCTGGGGAAATTTTTCAATGGTTCAACTTCGGGATTGTGTGTGAAGTAGAAAAATGCTGATGGACAGTGATTCGCCTCTGAAGATGGCGAGGAACGAGGGAACCTACTGTAAGTAGACAGAAGGCAGAGGAAGCTGTGACTGCAGATGCTCACTCTACAGACAAGGTGCCACTGAGACTTGATCCCGATCTCATCACTGAGGTAAGGATCCTCAGGAAAACTGAAAGAGTATAACATAAAAACAAAAAGAGTAGGCCTTTAGTTAGGCCCAGGCTTGAGAATGTGACCTTTGTGACTCAATGCTTCAAGGCATGCTAATCATAAAACAGATAGCTTCATCTCTCCACTCACCTACTTCCTGGATTCAGGGAGTGTTTGTTAAAAAAAAAAAAAAAAAAAAAGTCACCCTGACTGTTCATGGAACCTGCTATGCAAATTTGCTATTGTTAGAGGCTTATAGAAACTGTCTTGAGAAATAACCACACAATTACCAGGTATTCTTCTTGTGACTTCCACTGCCTCGTGACTCTTAACTGGTATTTTTGGTATTTTCCAATAACACCCTCCCCACCCCCTCGAATTGTGGATTTTTCCTTTAAATACCCCCTTCCCCAGCTACTTGGGGCTCCACGGTCCTTCCCCACGTGGTGTACAACTATGGGCCCCAGAGCACGCCTGGAATAAAAGTCCTCTTGCGGTTTGCATCAAGACCGTTTCTTGTAAGTGATTTGGGGTGTCACCTCTCCTGAGTCAGAACGTAGGGGAGTCATCACTCTGTGGGTCTTTCAAAGCAACTAGCAGTCTCCCTCTGAAGTATCACGCCTCCACCATGTTCTCTGAGAAAAGAATCTGGCTGTATTTGTTCTGAGAGACACATCAGGGGTTCGGAGTCCAGCCTGATGACACCTGGCAGCTGCCTTACTCGGTTGTAAGGTACACCGTGGCCCTGTGAAACTGTGCGTCTCCCATAAATGCAACAGGGTTGCGTATCAGTTCCTATTGTCCTGATAACAACCATGACTAAAACCAAGTTACTGATGAAAGTGTTTATTTTAGCTTAGCAGTTCCAGGCAGATCGTGTCCCTTAATAGCAGGAAGTACGGGAGGCAGCGGAATCAGGAAGGTGACCACGTTTCCATCCACACACACAGGAAACAGACAGAGTCCGGGAAGTAGGAAGAGGGTGTAAGCTCTCAAGGCCTGTCTGTCCTCAGGACGTCTGTGCCTTCTGAAGGCCCAGTCACGTCTGTACAGTGCCGCTAACTGCATAGAGACTTAAGTGCTCAGATATAGGAGCCTCTGGCGACTCTTCTCATTGAGAGTCCCACAGGCGCTATGTGCTTTACATGGTTTCTGGAGGGAACTTCAAACTGCAAAGATTTAAATTCCAGCTTTCAAAGGGGCTTATCTTATGTACCTTTGTGTCTATGTGCCCTAGTTTACTTTCTTATCTTCAGCAAAAGCAACTTGGGAAAAAAGGTGTTCATTTGGCATGAACACACACACACACACATATACACACACACACATACACACATGTAACGGTCATTGAGGAAAGCCAAGGTAGGACCTCAAGCAGGAGCAGAGACAGGAGCCACAGGGGTACACTGCTTAGGGCTTACTCTCCATAGCCTACACAGACTGCTTTCTTACACCATCCAAGACCACCTGCAGAGAACCGGCTGGTCCCTCCCTATCAACTATTAAATAAACACCCACACAGGCCAATCAGATAGAAGCAATTCCTTATGTGAGGTTCCCACTTCCCAGATGACCCAGCTTGTGTCAAGTTGATAAAAATCTAAGAAGTGTTCCCCCAAACCCTACCCTCGTCTAAGTGGCCAGTGTCATTCCCTGAGGAAAGACACTGTTCCAAGCGCTCAGAAGGTTTGGTCTAGAATTATTTGATAATATGATTTAAATCCTCTCTTTTTTTTCTGTTTCCAGAACAACATACTCAAATGGATATATATATATATATATGCCATATATATATGGCATGCCACAGAATGGACAAAATCAGAGCCCCAGGTTCTAGTCCCTGAGACTCTTTGGGCTACAAGGCCATAGAATCCTTCACAAGGAAGCAGTGGACCACACTGCAGTGGGTGTCCAGTGTGGGGGAGGCACAGCAGCCAGCGAGCAGCACACCAAGCCTGGCAGAGGTTCCTGGAGCAAAGCCCCACAGAAATGCATGGACTTCTGGCAGAGTCACTACATTTGTTTTGATCATAGCTTTTCTTGCCTGTAAAATAAATGCGCTGGACTCATTTTTAGCTCCCCATCTCCCTCCCTTTCTCTGTGCCCACTAGACTTGTTCGTGCGGATTCTTGAGCTATATATGAAATCCCAGAAAGTTGAGCAGGGATAGTTTAACTTTCCCCCCCTCAACACAGAACCTAACTGAAACATTTGCTTTCCAGGCTTTTGAGCAGAACTATATTGCTTCAATATGGGCTCCCTAGTTACCAGAATTTCTGATGGCAATTGTATTTGTCTGAGATTTAGGAAAACAGAGAAACAAATTAAATGCTAACTAACAGATACGTCATTTCTCACAAATCACGCCATTCGAAGCATAAAGTTCACTTTGGAAAAGTCACACCAAGGCAGACTGCATTGCATGCCCCTCAGCCCGAAGAATCTCAGGGACTAGGTTAGGTCAGGGCATGAGAGATGTAATCCTAAGAGAGCCTGGCTAACACTGCTTCTCGTGTTAATGAGCTACCATCCCTCAAAGCCACATCACTCCCCTGCAGGACTGGGCAAGGCTGTGTGTTAGGTTCTCTCTGAAGGACAGGATAGAGAGTCGAGTCCATCCGCCCTTGCCTAAGTCTGTCACACAGTAAGTGGAAATTGTAACTTGTCACACAGTAGTAAATGACATCTGGAAAATGGAGTTTGATGCCCAGGTCAGGGAGGGGTGGTAGGGGGTGTTGCCAGCGAAGGGCTCTCTGACAAGGTGTCCTTTGAGTCAAGACCTAAGAGAATAAATGAAGGAGAAAACTCCTGCAGCTATCTGGAGATGTCCCAGAAGTACTGAATTATGGGGTCTGTGCTTTTCAAAATAGGAATATGATTCATCTGCATTATCATAAGCTTTACTTAAGCTAACATATTTATGAGCTCATATTCTGGGCAGACTCCGGGCTTTAGAAGTACATGGTCTTGATTTCCTAACGGGTCTGTAGGGAATTCAGATGCAATCTCTAGCCCATGGATTGCCCATCTGTGAGGTAGAGCCTAGACTTCAGCATAAGAGTTTTTCCCTTTTTTTGCCTCGAGAATCCATCTTGGCTCACTGCACATCCTTGGGGTCAGCAATCTTTTTAACTCACACTGGGATTTGCTTCGTCTTGGCCAGGTTTCTCAGCTACTTTCATTTCCTACCTACTGACATCCTGATGAGTGTTATTTATAAATATTAAAAACAAGGAGGTGAGACCGGATGTAGAGAACCTGCCAACACATGCCAGAGCCTCAGCCAGAGAACGTGTCTCAAACATCAACAGCGCCTCTGCATCTGGACAATGTCTGACACCTACTTATCACCCAGGGAATATGTGCTTGGGAGACATCTGCAGAAGGCATGAATGAAGTTACTCTCTGAGCTGCCTATCTCAAACCCAAAGGGAACGCCCTTCCTTAGTAGAGGAGCTTAGTAGGAGTGTATGTGGGTGTGTTAGTAAGCAGGATGCTCTATCTTTGATGAGAAGGGATGCAGCTGCCTCAGATCCTAACAGACACTGTTTGGTTTATATTCTTGAATGCTTGCATGTGCACAGACCCTTTATAGAAGCACACTTTAGAAATGGAAGCCGTAGATGATCACCAAACCTCACTTGCACTACAAAGTTGTGCCTCTGGTTTGTGATTTCTGGACCTGTGGATGTGCTGACAACCAAGTTAACGTCTCTGAAGGAGGGAGGATTGCCGCCTCTCATCGTCCCCCTCACTATAATTTACATGACTTGATGGAATTAGACTGTTATTTTCATCACGGTGATGTGCAAAATCATAAAATGATGTGTATTTTGGGAACACCTAATTAGTTCTCCTTAGTCCCTGTGAGGTTTCAGTTATGGCTCTGAGCCACGAGAATATCAGAGAGGTCTGTGCATCTAGCCTTAGCAACCACAGAGACAGTCCAAGGACTTGAAAGGAAAACTCCCACAGAAGGCAGTGGGGACAAGACTCGCAGTTCACACCGTGCTGCCTGCTCAGATGCCTTTTATATCACATTATGAGGGATGGTTTTACAGCTGAAGCCTCTATTAATCATCTCGATGGCAGGATTACAGACACAGGCACAAAAAGTCCATCTCTCTAGTCACAGGCTTTTTTTTTTTAATCAGAAACATTAACTAATATTGATCAAACTTTGCTGTAGCATATAACAAGCAACTGAAGTGAGAGCCGCATTTCACATACCATTGCCAGCACCTTGTGCCACACTTATAAATAATGGCCCGCTCCTATAGAGCACCATCTGCTTGATAGAGAAAAATGTGCGTCGTAATTAGGAAATTCTTCTTATTATTTAATATTTATTGAACACCCACAATGTGCCTGGCAGCAGAAACACCAGAAACTCTCTGCCCATCAAGCATCCACCTGCTCGGGAAGTAGGGGGTGCCCGTTTTACTGCAGTTGCTGGTCTTCTGATTTTCTGTATTTGGCCCAGGTGACAGAGCTGCAAGTAGTTCACGATTTCCCCTAGCTAGGGTAGGATGCTAAGCTACTGGATGGGTCCCACTGGAGGTCAAGAGAAGGAAAGCGGCAGAGGCATGGCAATCTCCATGGAGCACAAACAACTGAGAACTGCTCCACTGATGGAAGTTCAATGCTAATGCGCTCCTCAGTGGAGCTGATGGTATCTGTTGCAGCCCAACGGATGAGGACAAACACAACAGAAATACAAAACATGGCTGCAGGTGGCGTCAACTGTCAACCTGGCAAAATCTAGTATCAACTGAGAGATGATGATGATGATGATGTGTGTGTGTGTGTGTGTGTGTGTGTGTGTGTGTGTAGGTGGGGGGTTATCTTGATTACGACAACTGAGGTAGAAAGCCCTGCACACTGTGGGTATCTCCAATCCCCATCTGGGATTCTGGACTGTATAAAAGTTGGGAAAGCAAGCTAAGCTCTAGCCTGTGACAGTCATTGCTTTTGTTCTTCTGACTATGGCTGTAATGTGACCAGATGCTTCCAAATTACTGATGCCATGACCAAGTATGGCTTGAACGATGAGCTAAACCAAGCCCTTTCCCTCATAAGTTGCTTTTGCAAAAGAATTTTATCACAGCAACAGGAACGAAGAGAAAAGAAAAAGAAATGGAAAACTAAGACAAATGTGTTGGGGCAGTGACCTTGACTCAGGAGCTCTGCCTTGCTCTTCCACGGTGACCGACTAGGCCAGAACACTCACTTCAGTACAAGGACACGCACAACTTAGTTCATAAAGCTTTAATGGGACTCTCAACAAAAAGAACCACCTTAACAGACCATCTACCTTTCTAGAAAATCCCACTACAACTTCTCACACCCCTAATCAATAAAAACCCAAGAAAACCCCACAACCATGTAGAGAAGTTTTCCAGGACCACTAAATGCCCTGTTCATGGCAGGAGACGGCACTGCGCACCCAACCATGCCTTTGCATGAGGTATCCAGTCGTTTCTCTTTTTAATGAAAAACATTTTTCAAATTCTACGTATTGAATACTTAATATACAGGTTTCCCCCAGTCCCTAAATTTTAAGCAGTTCTTTACTTCACACAGTCTCGTTGTTTCTAGAAAAGGCTGCCCATGTTTGTGCTGGTGTCTCAGAGTTTCAACCTTAAAACTGACACTCACTGACTGTGCTGCCTTCCTCTACCTTCTGCATGCGGGGAGACATGTTGAATGGGAAACAATGCCTGAATGTGTTGTCATAATTATGGGCTACCCATCTGGTTGGATGAATCAGACAATGAAGTGTTATTCATTATCTTAAATCACGGGCATGCATCCAAGATAACCACCTCGTGTGGATAATTCAAGCAACAGAGAAATTACACACCAGCAGAGGTAAGACTGTGATGAGCATTGTGTTCAAACAGTGGTAAAGGAACTTCAAAGCGATGTAATTGGAAGGAAACACAGGACAGAGAGGAAGCAATGAGCTTACGCTTTGCTAGGGAAATAAACACCTGATTGGAAAGCCACAGCAGACTGAGAACACACCCACAAGTCCATGCTTCACTCAGGGGCAGGACAGAGTGAGCATCAGTTCTCTTACAGTGATAAAGCGCTGCACCCTTACACACTAATGAGCAACATCTGCCACGGTGGAAGAGGGGCACAAGCTTAAGACAGTGACCGACAAAATGACAGCGCAGCACGGGCATTCCACGCTGAGCTGAAGGTTCCTCTGCCACTGAAGTATCAGAGAAAAGAATTCTAGACACTTAAACAACACTACACCATGGGTAAGAGGCTATCTATAACTATGTTAGGCTCATACAACTGAATTTTAGCTAAATACAGATAAAATAACTGAATATTACTCTCTCCACACAGTCC